>NW_024070186.1:38073670-38297365 GCF_014754425.2 Oryx dammah
TGTGTGTGTGTGTGTGTGGTATGTGTGTGTGTGTATGGATGAATGCTCTAGGTCTGCTATGACAAAGTACCACAGACTTAAACAACAAAGTTTATTTTCTCACTGTTCCTGAGGCCAGAAGCTCCAGACCAAGGTATCCACAGGGTTGGTTTCATTCTGAAACCTCTCTCCTTGGTTTACAGATGGCTGTCTTCCTCCAGCATCTTCATACAGTCTTCCCTCTGTGTTTGACTGTAACTGAATCTTCTCTTCTTATAAGAACCATTCATATTGGATTAGGGCCCACCCATGTAACCTCATTTTGTTTTGATTTTCACTCTAAAGTCTCTATCTTCAAATATAATTACAGTCTGAGTTACTGGGCACCAGGACTTCAACAGATGCATTTGTGAGTTGGTGGGGGGAAATTAAGGAGGAGACATAGTTCTACCCAGAATAGTGTGTGTGTGTGTGTGCTTATAATCAGAGCTAAAATGAACATCTCTATATCTAAGATTTTGTTTACATCAATAGTTATTTCCTTAGGGTAAGTTTTCAGAGATGAGATTGCTACATCAAAGTAAGATCACAGTTCTAAGACCTTTGGTAATATTATCAAATTGCCCTTTAAAATTTATTACAGGGACTTCCCTGACAGTCCAGAGGTTAAGACTCTGCACTTCCACTACAAGGGGGCCTGGTTTAATCCCTAGTAAGGAAACTGACTTTATTTGAGGGGCTCCAAAATCACTGCAGATGGTGACTGCAGCCATGAAATTAAAAGACGCTTACTCCTTGGAAGAAAAGTTATGACCAACCTAGATAGCATGTTGAAAAGCAGAGACATTACTTTGCCAACAAAGGTCCATCTAGTCAAGACTATGGTTTTTCCTGTGGTCATGTATGGATGTGACAGTTGGACTGTGAAGAAGGCTGGGCTCCGAAGAATTGATGCTTTTGAACTGTGGTGTTGGGGAAGACTCTTGAGTGTCCCTTGGACTGCAAGGAGATCCAACCAGTCCATTCTGAAGGAGATCAGCCCTGGGATTTCTTTGGAAGGAATGATGCTAAAGCTGAAACTCCAGTACTTTGGCCATCTCATGCGAAGAGTTGACTCATCAGAAAAGACTCTGATGCTGGGAGGGATTGGGGGCAGGAGGAGAAGGGGACAAGAGAGGATAAGATGGCTGGATGGCATCACTGACTCGATGGATGTGAGTCTGAGTGAACTCTGGGAGTTGATGATGGATAGGGAGGCCTGGCGTGCTGCGATTCATGGGGTCGCAAAGAGTCAGACATGACCGAGCAACTGAATGAATGAAGGGCACTGAGATCTCACATGCCTGCCATGCATCATGCCAAAAACTAAATCTATTACAATGTACACTCTCACAAAGCAGTATAGGAGACTGATTTTAGCCCCATTTCCTTCAGTGCGCTTCATAACTTATCTACTCCATGTGAATTCAGATGGTCCAAACATGTTAGCGAGACCAAGACTATCCATTTAATTGCTTTAGGAGGTAAGAGTTTTTCTAACTAGTTAAGTAAACCAAGCAAAGTCAGAACCCTGCCATTTCCATACACAAAGGACAACATATTAAAGTTTTTGTTTTTTTTTTTTTTACTGACAGAAATAGTCCCTTGATTTTTATCTTAAGCATTTAAAAATCTATTTGTACTCTACGAATCTCAATAAACATCTATTGATTTTCTTTTAATCACCATCTGATTTGATGAGATATCTTTGGGTGGCAAGTGGTAGAAAACTCTAAATAGCTTAAGCAAGACATACTAATAATAAAGCAATATATTGACTCATGTAACTGAAAACCCTGGAAGACAGTATAGCCACAAGTGAGGCTTCATTCTGCAATTAAATGCTGCCACCAGAACCCATCTCTGACTGACTGCCTTTGGACTGCTCAGTGCCTAAGCTAACTGTGGTGGCTTCTGGCAGCTTCAGACTTTGTCATAACAGTCACAGGTAAGTGCAGAAAAATCAGAAGGAAGTCATCATGGATGAAAGTGAAAGTGTTAGTCTCTCAGTCATGTCTGACTGTTTGTGACCTCATGGACTGCAGCCCACCAGGCTCCTCTATCCATGGAATTCTCCAGGCAAAAATACTGGAGTGGGGAGCCATTCCCTTCTCCAGGGGATCTTCCTGACCCAGGGATCGAACCTGGGTCTCCTGCATTGCAGGAGGATTCTTTACCATCTGAGCCAACAGGTGGGCAGTAAAACAATAAATACCACCATTCTGAGTCTCACAGAATTCCAAAGCATGTAGGAAAGTAGGAATCATCTGGTCCAAATATTTTTGAAAGGTTTTTTTTCTGGGACTGAGGGTCATGTTTTGTTTTGCTGGATCAAAAAAGATCTTTAGCTTTCCTCAAACAATATCTTAGGATGAAATCAAATATTTAAAACAGAATAAAACTGTGTTGTTCAGGAAGAAAGAGATGGAGAACCCCTACTTCCAACCATGTTACCTCCCATCTGCCCCTCCTCCTCCTTCCTGAGGTACCCCGTAGCAGCACACTACTGATAACTTTAAAGACAGGAAAAATGAGCCCCAGAGCACATCCGTGGCTGACTCCAGGACCCACAGCCCATGAGTGACAGGGCTAGAGGAACTCAGGCTCTCTCCCCCATCTACTCTGTCCCGCCTCTCCCCTCACCTCTGTTCGCTTCTCATTGCCATTTTGAGTATTGTGTTTAAATTCTATCCTTAATTTAGTACCTCTGCTCCTACCAAAAGATGGTAAGCATAATTAAAAGGCTTAACTGGCACTTCCCTGTAGGTCCAGTGGTTAAAACTCAGTGCTTCCAAAGCAGGGGGCAGGGGTTCAATCCCTGGTCAGGGATCCCACCTGCCTCGAGGCCAAAAAACCAAAAACATAAAACACAAGCAATATTATAATAAAATCAGTAAAGACTTTAAAAATCATCCACATGAAAAAAATAATCTTTAAAAAAAAAAAGGCTTAATTGTCCACCATCAGCGTATACACACAGCCTTACGCCTCCAGCCATAATGGAACATTGAAACTGGCTCAGGACAGAGCAGGTTCAAAGCTACATGGAGCCTCAGAGCTTCTTGAGTCAATTTAAGGTTTTTATTTCAAGTCAGCACAGTTCAGTTCAGTCATTCAGTCATGTCTGACTCTTTGTGACCCCATGAACTGCAGCATACCAGGCTTCCCTGTCCATCACCAACTCCCAGAGCTTGCTCAAACTCATGTCCATCAAGTCGGTGATGCCATCCAACCATCTCATCCTCTATTGTCCTCTTCTCCTCACACCTTCAATCTTTCCAAGCATCAGGGTGTTTTCCAAGGAGTCAGTTCTTCGCATCAGGTAGCCAATGTATCAGTTTCAGCTTCACCATCAATCCTTCCAATAAATATTTACATCTGACTTCCTTTAGAATTGACTGAATAGATCTCCTTGCAGTCCAAGGGACTCTCAAGAGTTTTCTCCAACACCATGGTTCAAAAGCATCAATTCTTCTGCATTCAGCTTTCTTTATAGTCCAACTCTCATATCTATACATACATTTGCCATGAAGTGATGGGACCAGTAAGAGGAGAGTGAAAAAGTTGGCTTAAAACTCAACATTCAGAAAACTAAGATCATGGCATCTGGTCCAATCACTTCATGGCAAATAGATGGGGAAACACTGGAAACAGTAACAGACTTTATTTGGGGGGGGCTCCAAAATCATTGCAGATGATGACTACAGCCATGAAATTAAAAGATGCTTGCTCCTTGGAAGAAAAGTTATGACCAACCTAGACAACATATTAAAAAGCAGAAACATCACTTTGCCAACAAAACTATGGTATTTCCAGTAGTCATGTGTGATATGAGAGTTGGATCATAAAGAACACAGAAGAATTGATGCTTTTGAACTGTGGTATTGAAGAAGACTGTTAAGAGTCCTGTGGACTGCAACAAAATCTAACCCCAGTCCATCCTAAAGGATATCAGTCCTAAGTATTCATTTCAAGGACTGATGCTGAAGCTGAAACTCCAATATTTTGCCACTTGATGTGAAGAACTGACTCCTTTGAAAAGCCCCTGATGATGGGAAAGATTGAAGGCAGGAGGAGAAGGGGACGACAGAGGATGAGATGGTTGGATGGCATCACCCACTCAATGGACATGAGTTGAGTAAGCTCCGGGAGTTGGTGATGGACAGGGAAGCCTGGCATGCTGCAGTCCGTGAAGTAGCAAAGAGTTGGACACAACTGAGCAACTGAACTGAACTGAACTGAACTGATGGGACTGGATGCCATGATCTTAGTTTTCTGAATGCTGAGTTTTAAGCCAACTTTTTCACTCCCCTCTTTCACTTTCATCAAGAGGTTCTTTAGTTCTTCTTCACTTTCTGCCATAAGAGTGGTGTCATCTGCATACCTGAGGTTATTAATATTTCTCCCAGCAATCTTGATTCCAGCTTGTACTTCATTCAGCTCAGCATTTCGCATGATATACTCTGCATATAAGTTAAATAAGCAGGGTGAAAGTATTCAGCCTTGACATACTCCTTTCCTGATATGGCACCAGTCTGTTGTTCCAGGTCCAGTTCTAAGGGAACAAGTCAGCATAACAGTCCTCAGTCTAAGGATTTTGTGGGTCCCTCTCCAAACTCCCCTTAGGAATTATTGTGTTTAGAAGATATTTTTGGACAAAGCATAGTCAGAGCAATAGAGATAAAGTGAACCAAGGCTGGAGTCCTAGCGAGATCTGTCCTGTGAGAGAGAAAGTTTATTGGTTCCACTTGAAGAGATAGAAATGTTGTCTTTAATGCACAATTGAGAGTTTAAAAAAAAAAAATGAAAGAGAAATTTTAAAAGATGACCAAATCTATGCAAATGCCAAATACCTCCTAACTATTCTAAACTAAAATAAATAATTTAAATAAAATAATAACACCAATTGTGTCTGCTGAAAAAGAGGGATACCCCCCAAATCCCACCACCATCTTTTTTCTGAATTTATAGCCAAGAGAGCTCATCAGAATGGTCTCTCTCCACACCAATCCCCAATCTCTTTCTCCCAGTTTTATTTAAAGTTTTTCTCATGTAGAAGGCTTGGAGCATAGAGAAAGAAAACAAAAATAACACTCTGAAAAATGCATTAATAAATTTTCCAAATAGAACAAAATAAAAGGTTAAGGGTCCCTGGGGCCCTGGGTAATAGTCAGAACCACATATGTACAAGGCCTTGGGTTAGAGCCAGTGAGTAAATGTCACAAGAGAATGGGGGAAGGGGCAAGCCTCTCCCCTCGAAGAACCATTTTTGGAAGGACTCATTAAGTACAACTCTCCTCTTCTGTGAAGGAAAATAATTTCTACCAAAATTATGACTTCTAGCAAAACTCACACATAACTTTTTTCATTGTACAGTGGTGTTCCGCAAGAGGGTAAAGCATCTGCCTGCAATGCAGGAGACCTGGGTTTGATCCCTGGGTCGGGAAGATCCCCTGGAGAAGGGAATGGCAACCCACTCCAGTATTCTTGCCTGGAGAAGCCCATGGATGGAGAAGCCTGGTAGGCTACAGTCCATGGGGTTGCAAAGAGTCGGACACGACTGAGTGACTCCACTTTCTTTGTTAATTAGTTAAAACTAGAGACACTGAGTCTCTCCAAGTGTTCAGGTTATTTAAAAAAAAAAAAAACATTTCCCTGGGACATTTGAATTATAATGATACCAGACTACATATTAATGCAACCCTTTCAGATCTGAAATCATTCCTTGGATTAGTAATACAGAAATACATTAAATCCACCATAACTTGATCATAGAATCTTGAGTTCTAGTGCATAGGAGAGATGTTACTGTCAGGAGAAAAAATTCAGGTCAGGGAGGCTTTCATTTTTTTCACCTTTGAGTTTGAATAACCAAAATAGTTCATTCCCCTCTGAGCACCCACTTCACTGTTCACACCTCAATATTTGTCTCCCAGTGTTATAACTTGGTTTCCTCATCCATCTTTCCCATCGCCCTCTGAGCTCAGCAAAGACAAGGACTGTACCTTTTTCATGTAAGATTCTTTAAAAAAAAAAATTATTTATTTGGCTGTGTCAGGTCTTAGTTGTGGCAAGTGAGATCTAGTTCCCTGACCAGAGATTCAACCCTGGCCCCCTGCATTGGGAGTGTGGGGTCTTAGTAGCCACAGGACCACCAGGAAATTCCCTGATTTAAGATTTTGAGAGGCCTCAAGCATTCAAAAACTGAGTAGACAGTAGATGTAATAGAAATGAGGGGCAGAAATTGATCCAATGAATTTTATCAATACTCCCTCCAAGCCTTGAATTGCAGCCCTCCCCCCCCCCCCCCATGAATTAGTAAAAGCTTAAGTGTAAATCCCAAAGAAAGGCAGGGCCAGAAGATTCAGAAACCATGGCCAAAAAAGGATGAGGACTGTTTATGAAGGCTCTAGGAACATTGGGTGAAATTAATTTATCCCAACAACAATACCTTTTGCTTTTCTCCACCAATTTATTTAATGAAATGATAAGGAAGCAATCGCCGAGGCAAGGCAGCCAACGACAAATAGATTATACCAACAGAGGGCACTCTTTCCACAGATGTTTACCGTCGACGCCTTCTTTTTTTGAACGTTTGCCCACAGCGGGGGCAACGGAGAAAGCCCAGCATTCTTTCCTAAGGAGCTCATCGTAATTCTCACAGCCAAGCAAGAAGGAAAAGGGAAAATACCAAGGGTAAAATATTAGTAGAGAAGAATGCCAAAGGTGACTGCTCCATTGCACTCCGGAGGCAGAGCTTTATATGGCTCCCAAAGAACTATCCCTCCTCCTCACTGAAGCTTAATCAACAAAGGAAAAAGTGCCAAGAAGAAGCTGTACCAAGCTAACCCACATTCTGGACTGTATTTACCCTCCCCCTGCAATGCCTTTCACGTTTTTTATTTCCACTTGTTAGAACAAGTCATTTCATTCGAGGCTTAGACCAAACCAGGATGTCTGGGACATTTGCAAGGCCTGTAGTGATAAGAAATAGAGTTGCTGTATCTTTCAGGGGGAGAACATTTGTGCTCTCTCCCCATGGAGACTGCCCAGGCTTCTGAGCTGTGGAAGCAAATGTGAACTCTGTCTCTTCCTTCATCCTCCTCTGGGACAGTCACAGACTAATGTGCTGAACATTGGGAGAGAGAGAGAGAGCTGTGGTTCTCCTCCTTCTCTGACGACTGCCATCACACATTATTGATCCAGAGATTGGGAAGTAAGTACCCCATCTCATTCTGTCTCAAAGTCTTTTATTTGCCTAAGGCCAGCTCTGTTTGGGGACTTCATTTATGTCCTGGTCCAAAATACCCCCATCTAGAGTATGACTCTACAATTCCAACACCATTGCTCTTGTGATGGCTCAGACCCCCATCATTCCCATAGGCGTGTAGCCGTCTCCCCCTTCCAGTCTTCATCCCTGATCCATCTTTCACACTACACTGGAGTTCCCTTCCTGGAAAAGATCTGATCCCTGACTCCCTCAGTCTCACTGCCCACCATTCTTCCAGTTGCTTACTCCTGCCAGATTGGCCTGTGTGGTTCTTTGAATGTAACTGTGTTCCTGCCTCAGGACCTTTGCATGTGTGTTCCCTCTGTCTAGAACAGATGATCCAGGATTCATTCTCTGACTTCATCCAGAACTCTACTCAAATACCAGGCCTTTCCTGACCTGCATCTATACCAGCACCTGCCGTATCCACTCTGCCCCTTACACTGCTTCACCTTTCATCGTAGCGCTCATCACTCTCTGACACTGTGTTCTATTGACACTGTGTTCTGTATCTGAGTGTTTATTTCTGTCAGTTCCATGGAGGGCAGAGACTTAGTTCCATCCTGTCCTCAACTGTATTAGCAGCACTTGGCATATTAGATGTTCCTAATAATTAATTAATGAATGAAAACATACCCTCAATGCCCTGGTGCTCCTCATTTACTCCAGAATTAAACCAGATCCTATGGTGGGGCATTCCAGAATCATGATCCAACTCTTCCCTCCTTTTCTGGTCTTATCTCCTATCATACAATTCACACATGCAATGTACCCTGAACTCTAGCCAAACTTTGTAACACACCATCCACTTTCACCTCTGCCTACCTTAGCTTCTGCCTTCTGTTCCATCACTGTTCATTGAAATCTTCTGAATCTCTTAAAACTCTTCAACATGCTCTTAGCATGGTGAAAACTTTTCTTCTCCCTTCCATGCCCCCCACTGACAGTTCCATCCTTTGATATCCGTTTGTATATCTCTTACATTGCATCCTGTCACAAATGATGTCTCTATTTAACTTTTTCCCCATCAGTAGACAAAGCATAAGACATGGATATTCACTTTTATCTCTCAAGGACATAAAGCAGGAATCTCAAGCTCAAATGCCCACAGAAGGGACGCACAAAGTAAATGAGGCACATGGGTGTGTCAGTCTGCTCAGGCTGCCAAAATAGACTAGCACAGACTCAAGGGCTTAAACAACAGATTCAGTTTCTTACAGGTCTGGAAACTAGAAATCCAAGGTCAAGGTGCCTCCAAGTTGGTTGCTGCTGAAGCGCCTTTACCTGGCTTATAGATGTTGCCTTCTTCCTTTGCCCACATGGAAAGAGGAGGCAGCTCTTTGGTGTTTCTTCCTCTTCTTAGAAAAGAATGCTAATCCCTTGGGATTAGGGCCCCACCCTTATTTTTTAACTTTATGTATTTGGCTGCAATGGCTCCTAGTTGCAGCACTCAGGATCTTCCATCTTCATTGTGGTATGTGGGACCTTTAGTTGCCTCATGAGAACTCTTAGCTGCTGCACGTGGGATCTAGTTCCCTGACCAGGGATCAAACCTGGGGCCGCCGCATTAAGAGTGTGAAGTCATAACCACAGGTTCTACCCTTATGATCTTATTTAACCTCATTGCCTTCTTAAAGGTCCCATTTCCAAATATAGTCACATTGGGCATATGAAATGAAAATATCTCCTGCCATATTGATAAACAAGAAATGTCACAGCCATCAGCAATTTCTCCAAATATGAATGAGGGCTCCCAAAACTGATTCAGCGGATGCCGCTGGTGATTGCAAAGGACCTGGGGGAATGCAAGAAGCAGGATGAACAAGGAAACAGGATTGGCTCCATATTGCTGAGGTGCATATGAAAGGAATGAATTCAGTAAGTCCAGAGGCTTGCATCTTCCCATAGGTAGAATGCTAAATTCTTTAACTTGATACCTGATCTTTGATGTTAAGACTGCATCCCTTTGTTGTAAACTTGTATATAGCCTGATTTCCCTTCCTGCCTCCTTGGAGCAGTTTTCTCAGAGCTCCTGAGATGCTGTTTCCCTGGCTCGGAGTCCTAAACATTCCCACCAAATAAAATAACTCTCTACTTTCTGGTTGTGATTACATTTCTTAGTCAACAGGGGTTAGGCCTTCGACATATGAATTTGGGGGACACAGTGCAGTCCATCACAGTGGGTGAGGTGGGACTTAGGAGAACTAGAAAGCAGTTCCCATTCACATGGCAGGGGGACATGGGGGGGGGGGCCCCCAGGCAGGTAGGAGAGCCACTACTCAGCTTTAGCACATGATTCCAGGCCTGACATGCCAGTTTAATATTCCCAACCTATAGAATGTGAAAGAAGTGGGGTTCCCTGGTGGCCTGGTGGTTGGGATTCTGTGCTTTTACTGTTGGGGCCCAAGTTCAGTCCCTAGTCGGAGAACTGAGATCCCGTAAGCTACATGGCCAAAAAAAAAAAAAGTAAAAGAAGCTAGAAATCTGGATAATTCTTAAGTGAACTATCCTAATTTTAAAATGTCAGTAGCTAAATAAAACATTGTGAACTAGGTGAAAAATACAAACACTGCCCACAGGCAGCTTTCAACCTGAGAACCAAAATGTGGCAGTTTTCTGAATTCCCACAGAAGTACTGAGCCCACAGCTAAGCCTTATTAAATGCTTTGTGAGGAAATAGTTCACTGACATTGTTTGGAAAACTCTTACGTGTAAATGATAGGGTGGGTAAAACGTCTGACTTCTAACTATTAGACAAAGATGCCTACTCCTCTCCTCTTTCCCACCTTGTTTGTCCACTAACAAGCTGTTTGCAGTCACTGCCTGCCAGTCCACTCCCATATCCCCTGCTGCTGCTGCTAAGTTGCTTCAGTCGTGTCCAACTCTGTGCGACCCCATAGACAGAAGCCCACCAGGCTCCACCATCCCTGGGATTCTCCAGGCAAGAACACTGGAGTGGGTTGCCATTTCCTTCCCCAATGCATGAAAGTGAAAAGTGAAAGTGAAGTCGCTCAGTCATGTCCGACTCTTGGAGACCCCATGGACTGCAGCCTACCAGGCTCCTCCATCCATGGGATTTTCCAGGCAAGAGTACTGGAGTGGGGTGCCATTGCCTTCTCCCACATCCCCTGCTCAGCCTCACAAACCTGAGCAGACCCTTCCTGAACTCGGAGTCTGGTTCTGGTGCCTGCGATTAATGGGGAAGTGAGAGAAACTACAGTCAGTTCAGAAGCCATGGGAGTGATTAGAGAGCTGAAAACTAAAGGACAGGAAAGTTAAAGGAACCAAGGTAATTCTGTTTGGAGGCAAGAGGGTTACAGGGTTAGCTAACAGCAATTTTCAAGTGTATAAAAGGCTTATAGTACCTAGGACAGTATGAGATCTTCTCCCTACTGAGAACAGCACAAGCAGAAAACAGACTCCAAAGCCAGCATGGGGACTTGGAAGTGCCTTTCCTTACCTTTGTAAGGACTTTTGTATTTGAATAGCCGTTTACAGTGGAAACGTTCTTTTTCCCATTCCTTATCTCCTTTCTGGCTGTAACAGTTTGTGATTCTAAGAAAATTCTGTTAGAAAAGGTTGTTAATAATGAAAGAAAGAGCCATAAGGTAAAAGAAAATTTTTCATTTCTCTAAGAAGTTGGCAATGTGATAGTGCTTAATGAAGAACAATATTTCTGTGTTTACCCATGTGATCCACTTTAGACAGGAAGCAACTGAAACCCAGATGTCTTTGAAAACAGGTTCAAGGTCACAGGGGGCAATAAACAGCCACATTTTCCCCATTGCATTCTTCCCAAGTTACATACTAAGATAGCTAGATTTTCTCCAGTAAATGAGGACAGTGAGGAAGCTATAATAAGTAAACAGATGTACAGAAACAACCAGAGAGCCTGTTCCTTTAAAAGTGCATTGTCATGGCCTCTCAGGGCAGAGAGGAGCTGCCCTCACAGGACAGCTGGACCTTCCCCAGGGCCTCTGGGATGACTTGCATTTTATTAATTTCCTAAGTGGAAGAAAGAACAAGGGTGAGCTTTTGTCTCTGCAAACTTTGGCAGAGCTAACGCTCAGTCACCTGGCCTCCGAGGAAGTCCTCGGCAGGCTGGCAACACTGATAAAGTCTTAGATGTTTTCTGTGGGCCTCCTTTCCCCCTGGAACCCAGAGCCCCCCTGACCTTGGCCATATTCACCAGCATCAATTCCTTTCTGTCAGTTGCCCCCCAACCCCCCACAGAGAAGGCTAATGAGACCCAGAGACCAGCCTAAGTTATCTGATTTCCTCACAGCCTCTCTCAGTATAAGAATTCCAACCAAAGTAATATGGTCTTATTCCTCTTTTGAATAATGCCAGGTGGTGCAGTAGTAAAGAATCCAACTGCTAACATACGGGCCACAGGTTTGGCTCAGGGAGATCCCCTGGAGAAGGAAATGGCAACCTAATCGAGTATTCTCGCCTGGGAATCTGCATGGACACAGGAGCCTGGAAGGCTACAGTCCACGGGGTCGCAGAGTCAGACACAAACTGAGCACACACACACACACACACACTGTCCATAATTCACAGACATGAATTTGGAGGGTTTCTACCCAGCAGGTAAATACATGCCCTTGCATCCCCTCTTCACTGCAGGTTTTATCTGCCTGGTTAGATTATGGTCCTCTCTCCTCTTTCCACCACTTCCCAAGATTTACTTCTATACCCTGATATTACCTAGTTATGTAAGTCTTCTTGTTGGACAGGCAAAGGCCTTCAGTATCATATTTTGATATGCTATCCATGAATAAGAGTAAGAATGATTGTCAACATTCAATGGAAAAGATGTGTTTTCTGTTGCTCTGTATCACGTGGTAAGACTATATTTAAAGGGTCTGGTAAGGGCGGAATATCTGACAAAGGTCCATCTAATCAAGGCTATGATTTTTCCAGTCATCCTGTATGGATGTGAGAGTCAGACAATAAAGAAAGCTGAATGCAGAAGAATTGATGCTTTTGAACTGTGGTGTTGGAGAAGACTCTTGAGAGTCCCTTGGACTGCAAGGAGATCCAACCTGTCCATCCTAAAGGAAATTAGTCCTAAAAATTCATTGGAAGGACTGACGTTGAAGCTGAAACTCCAATACTTTGGCCATCTGATGCGAAGAACTGACTCATTTGAAAAGACCCTGATGCTGGGAAAGATTGAAGGCAGGAGGAGAAAGGGGCGACAGAAGATGAGATGGTTGGATGGCATCACCGACTCGATGGACATGAGTTTGAGCAAGCTCTGGGAGTTGGTGATGGACAGGGAAGCCTGGGGTGCTACAGTCCATGGGGTCACAAAGAGTCAGACATGACTGAGCAAGTGAACTGGACTGAGCAACTGAACTGAACTGATCTGATTTAATTTTAGGTGGTAAATTGTCCCTGGACATTTGGAATCAGGAGCAAATATCTCAGGAACTGGCAAGCTGACACACGTGAAGAAGGTTTTCTTGAGACTGTGAATTTGGGAATAGCTAAAGGGGCAGCTTTTTAAAAACATTGATTTGGCTGCACCTGGTCTTAGTTACGGCATGTAGGATCTAGTTCCCTGACCAGGGATAGAACCCGAGGGTCCTATGTTGGGAGTTCGAATTCTTAGCCACTGGACCACCAGGGAAGTCCCTAAGGGGGCAGCTTATCTTATTGCTACTACTTCTCATTAAGTGCAGTGCTATAATGTTCTCAACTTAAAGTATAAAAACTGGGGGATGAGGGCATTGAAACTATTTGTGAGTAAATATCAAATTACTTATTTGGAATTCTGTCACATAAATTTGGAGCCAGATAAACCTCAAGTCAAATCCCACATCTGCCATTTGGTCTGAGAATCTGGTCAAGAAATGTCATCTCTAAAATAAAGATTAAAATACCAACCTCCAAGTTTTTTCATAAAAATTAATTTCTATAAAATACATCATAGAGCAGTTTTTAGCACATGTTAAACTTGTGATGAGTGGTAGCTGTTACACTGAAAGGAGAGATCTGGACAAGACTACTTCTAAAATCCTCAGATTACACAGAAATTCACAGCCAAGTGTGAACCCAAGGTTTACTGGCCTGCTGGCAGGAGAGTTTTTTTCAATGACCCCCATCCCCACTTAATTTAATCCCCACTAATTTAATCTTTGTTGGTAGACTATGGGATATTTAGATCTATCTGGGGAAACTGGGTCACCCCCAGCCCAAACACAAAGGCAAACAGTATTAACCTCCTCACCACCCCACTTTGGAAAGGTAGCTGGCCCCTGTCCCTCACACAAATATGGCTAGAAAATTAAAATTAACGTTACTACCTGTTAAGGATATTTATGGACAGTCAAAGGAAGCAGGGGGCCACTTGATCCTGGAGGGAGTCTTTGATCAGAAGCTGTGACCTCAGGTTATCAGAAGCATGACAGCCTTGTTAAGCAGACTCTTAAGAACAACCCGGGCAGCTGAGGCTTCTGATAACATCTGCCAGGTTCGGGCTAGAGTGAACTGACCTGAAGAGTGCCATTTAGGCAAGTTTGGGATTTCATGGCTGGTTTGTCCAGCAGAGGACCATTCATGGGACTGATGGCTCCATAAGAGCCCAGTAATGGAATTACGTACACAGCTAAGGTACACAGCTGGCAATTATACTCTTTACATATTACTTCAGGCAGCAATAAAGATAAAGTGCTTTATAATGTATTCATTCATTTCAGTACAGTCAATGGTAACATTCGAAAGCGGTTCATGGCAAGAAAAGGCTGAGCTGCATTTGAAAAGGAGAAATGTGTTTTCTTAGAAGGGATTATTTCAGAGAACCAAATGAATGTGCATGAACTACTTCATTAAATCAGAAGTCAGTTTGGGAGATGATCTAATCTGCTCCTGGCAAAAGTTTGAATTGAAGCAATTGAAACAGTGGGAACAAATGAGCTACAGGTGTTCCTTGTTTTTGTTTGTGGTCTCATTTGGATTATTATGGGGTGCATCAGGTATATTTCCAGTAGTTTGCAGTAAATCATTGTGATAAATTGATTTGGAGTTCCTAGAAAGCATCAGATGTGTATTTGATGGACAGTCTAAGAGAGAACACTTGGTTTCAGGGTTGTCTTCACAGAAAGTCAACAGCATCCAGGTCTACCCTCTATTCCAAAGCTCTTCTCCTCTCCTCTCCCCCAGGAAGAAGGTGAGTTACAAGGGAAGTGGGAGGGTGGACTTCTAAAGAAAGTTGAAAACTACTGAGACAGCCACCCAGAGAACAGGACTATCCTAAGGGGGCTGTCCTGATGCTTCAAAAGGAAATGACCTTTGAAGGGCACAGAGCTGAATCCCCCATCCTTGGGATCCTGCCGATTGCCATGTAAAGTAGCATTTCTTCTAGGACGATCCTGCTTAAAACTAACTCATCAGAAACTAACAGTGTTGTGTGCGTTCAGTCGCTAAGTCGTGTCCAACTCTTTGTAACCCCAGGGACTGTGTAGCCTGCCAGGCTCCTCTGTCCATGGAATTTTCCAGGCAAGGGTACTGGAGTGGGCCATTCCTGTCTCCAGGGGATCTTCCCGACCCAGGGATGGAACCCGTGTCTCCTGCATTGGTAGGCAGATGGATTCTTTACCACTGAGCCACCAGGGTAGCCCAACACAGTGTTGTAGGACAATCATATTTCAAAAACAAGCAAACTCATAGAAAATGAGGTCGGATTTGTGGTTGGGGGTATTATGGGATGGAGGGAGATGGAATTGAATGTAGGTGGTCCCAAGGGACAAAGTTCCAGTTTTAAGATAAATAAGTACTAGGAATGTAATGTACAACATAAAACACATAATTAGCACTGTGGTGTGTTATATATGAAAGTTAGGAGAATAATCCTAAGAATTCTTGAAATAAGAAAAAAAATTTTTATTTCTTTAACTTTATACCTATATGAAATGATGGATATTTACTGAGCATAATGTAATAATCACTTCATGATGTAAGTCAAACCATTAAGCTGTACAACTTGTACAGTGCCACATGAGTATATCTCAGTATTATATCTCAATAAAACCAGAATTAAAAAAGAAAAAAACTCATTATCTTCCACCTCCTCTTCTCCCCAAATTAGCACCTTGTTTCATTTAATTAAAAATATATTTATTAAGAACCTACTATGTGCCAGGCCCTGAATTTACCTGGTATTTTACTGCATTAAAAAAAATAAAAATAGAAATAGTCTTGCTCATATGCCCTTACATACTAAAAAGAAAAAACATAAACTAACTGAACAAAGGACTAAGTACTTAACACATTTACTCAGCTGTGGAAGCATGCTACAAGGAAAGATAAAACAGGATAAAGGGAAAATTTGACGTTGAGCAATCAAGAAAGGCACCTCTAATGAGGGCATATTTTAGCAGTCTCTATAACTTAAGCCCTCCATCTCTGCACCTGCAAGAACTTCCAGAAAGAGTAATATTTTCATAATTAGAGGACTGGTTAAAAATTCCATTGTTTTAGAAGACAACTTAAATGAGTGGAGAGGGCCAGGTAAAGACCGAAAATGAAGAAACAAATCAGGTAGAGACCTGGGAGAAGAGTGTTCAGGATGGAGGAATTGGCGAGTGTCAAGACCCTGAGGTGGGATTATGCTTACCTTGTTTCAAGGAACGGCATGGAGATCTGTATGGCTAGGGAAAGGGAGCAAGGTGAGACGAGGAGCAAGGCACAGACTCTCAGTTCTTAGTCCCTCCTAGGTTGGAAACTGCAGGTGAACTACACTTACCTCTTATACCTCCTGCCCTCTCCTTGATCCAGCTGTATTCAATTATCTTATCTTTATATTATATATAAAGAATTCCAGTTGAGCTATTTCAAATCCTAAAAGATGATGCTGTGAAAGTGCTTCACTCAATATGCCAGCAAATTTGGAAAACTCAGCAGTGGCCACAGGACTGGAAAAGGTCGGTTTTCATTCCAATCCCAAAGAAAGGCAATACCAAAGAATGTTCAAACTACCACACAATTGTACTCATCTCACACACTAGAAAGTAATGCTCAAAATTCTCCAAGTCAGGCTTTAATAGTACATAAACTGTGAACTTCTAGATGTTCAAGCTAGATTTAGAAAGGGCAGAGGAACCAGAGATCAAATTGCCAATATCCGTTGGATCATCTAAAAAGCAAAAGAGTTCCAGAACAACATCTATTTCTGCTCTACTGGCTACACCAAAGCCTTTGACTGTGTGAATCACAACCACCTGTGGAAAATTCTTCAAGAGATGGGAATACAAAACCACTTTACCTGCCTCCTGAGAAATCTGTATGCAGGTCAAGAAGGAACAGTTAGAATGGGACATAGAACAACAGACTGGTTCCAAATTGGAAAAGGAGCACGTCAAGGCTGTATATTGTCACCCTGCTTATTTAACTTATATGCAGAGTACATCATGAGAAATGCTGGACTGGATGAAGCACAAGCTGGAATCAAGATTGCCGGGAGAAATATCAATAACCTCAGATATACAGACAACACCACCCTAGTGGCAGAAAATGAAGAACTAAAGAGCGTCTTGATGAAAGTGAAAGAGCAGAGTGAAAAAGTTGGCTTAAAGCTCAACATTCAGAAAACTAAGATCATGGCATCTGGTTCCATCACTTCATGGCAAATAGATGGGGAAACAATGGAAAAAGTGAGAAATTTTATTTTGGGGGGTTTCAAAATCACTGCAGGTGGTGACTGCAGCCAAGAAATTAAAAGACGCTTGCTCCTTGGAAGAAAAGCTATGACCAAACTAGACCGCATATTAAAAAGCAGAAACATTACTTTGCTGACAAAGGTCCGTCTAGTTAAAGCTATGGTTTTTCCAGTAGCCCTGCATGGATGTGAGAGTTGGACGATAAAGAAAGCTGAGCGCCAAAGAATTTATGCTTTTGAAATGTGGTGTTGGAGAAGGCTCTTGAGAGTCCCTTGGACAGCAAGGAGATCCAACCAGTCAATCCTAAGGAAATCAGTCCTGAATATTCATTGGAAGGACTGATGCTGAAGCTGAAACTCCAATACCCTGGCCACCTGATGTGAAGAACTGACTCATTGGAAAAGACCTTGATGCTGGGAAAGACTGAAGGTGGGAGGAGACTGGGACGACAGAGGATGAGATGGTTGGATGGCATCTCCAACTCAATGGACATGAGTTTGCGTAAGCTCTGGGAGTTGGTGATGGACAGGGAAGCCTGGTGTGCTGCAGTAGATGGGGTTGCAAAGAGTCAGACACAACTGAGCAACTGAACTGAACTGATATATATATATAGTCTAATTCCTTTACAACATTGTGTTAATTTGTGCTGGTGCAAGGAAGTGAATCACTATATGTGTACATGTATCTCTTCCCTCCTGTATGTAGAATCTAGAAAAATAGTACAGATGAACCTAGTTCCAGGGCAGGAATGGAGATGCAAACATTAGAACACAGGTTGGGGGGTGGGGGGACAGGAAGCAGAAAGGGGAAAGTAGGCTGAATTGGAAGATTAGATTCATTTATCTTTTCTAAAGAATAATTCTCTAAAAGCACCCTTCCCTGCTTCTCCCTCCCCTCCCAGCTAAATTCGGACTCCACTTACTTTCTGCCTGGATTATTCAAGAGCCTCCTAACCAGCCTTCCAGCCTCTTGCAGCTTCTATTGCTCTAATCGCTTTAAGCTTCCAGATTAATCTTCCTAGAGCATTACTTTTGTCACGTCTTTTCCTCTTTCATAATAATAGCTTAGCATTACCCAAAGAATAAAGCAGAAGCTCTTCTGTCTGCTCCTCCCCACCCCTGCTTAGAAACTGCATCACTCTGTAACTCTGTTCCCAACTTCCTGGTTCCAGTGACCTCCACCCATCATGTCATACGCTGTGTCCTCACTCTCAACTCTTTGAAACCCAGTCTAAGACCCAATTTTGTCTGCTCTGAATGGCCCAACCCAAAACATGCTACCTCCACTCTCAAACAGCTGGGGCGCTGTCCACTTATCTGTAAACCTCAGGACAAACTTCCTCCCCAGGGTGAGGTCCCAGGGACCCGGCAGTATCCTGGGAGTTAACTCTAAACTGATGCACGGAAGGTCCTGCCCCCCCATCCACAGGCAAGCATAAGTGGATGCCACTTTTCCAGGCACCTTCAGATTTGGAGATGACATGGATGGTTCCTGCCACAGTTAGAATCTCTCTCTAAACCAGCTGTCCATAGATTAAAGCAAATAGGGTCAAGTGCCCAGGCCTTCCCCTGACAGCTTGGCCCTGAGGAACCCTTTGCTTCTCTAGAAAACACTGCATCCCTCACACCCCAGCCAGACACCTTATAAATGTCAAGAAAAGCATGTCCAAATTAGAACTGTGGTTAGATCCACTTTTTCACATATCAGATTGGCAAAATTTTTTAAATATATTTTATATATCCATCCAATTTAGTGCTTAATATACAACAGTACATAAGGCCCATCACCTCCTTCTTTGGTCCTGGCTCACTGACTGAATTCGCTGAGGATAGGAACTACATCTTCCACATCCCATGCATCATTTGAATCCCATATACATACAAACCACACTCTATAAACTATGTGAACAATCAATATTAACAAAGAAAGATTTCTGGGATGTCAGGAATTGAATTGGGTAGGAAAAATGAAATGCAATGACTATATTTTGTCCTCAAAGCCCTCCTTTTTCTACAGGCAGAGGGGGCTTTTCAGGGCACGGTCATCTTCCTCTTACCAGGAAGGATGGTAAACTCAGCAGCTTGGTCACAAAATCTTATTTTGTTCGCCTCCTATATTCAGTAACTAGCTATCTAAGTAATCATATTCCTCATACATTTATATTAAGTACTAAATATATATAATTATAAAATCTCTAGGGAAACACTACCCACATGGTGAAACCAAATGTGAACAATGTACACACCTACTTGGACTTCTAGCAGTTAAGCTAATAGATCTGAAGAGCTTTATAAAAGAGAGAATGAGAGATGAGGGACTTTATAAAAATGAGAATGAAAATGAGGACTTTCCTGGTGATCTGGTGGTTAAGACTCTGTGCTTCCAGTGCTTGGGGCATGGGTTCAGTCTCTGGTCAGGAAACTAGGATCCCACATGACCCATGTCACAAAAAAAAAAAAAGTAAGAATGAGAAGTTGCATTTCTTCAATTTTCAGCACCAACATCAAAAGCTGGGCCACAGCAATATTTTGCCCACACAGAAAGCTCCCATGGATGCCAATAAAAACAGAGACAAAGTTTAGAAAGCCTTCATTGTTATGGAGAAAATATAAAATCTCATTCTTGAATAGAAAGGCTTCCACAAGAAGCTAAAATAAAAATCCTTCTCACCTTTCAATGTCTGTTGGGCTTGCACAGAGTCACCCAATGGAATTCAACTGTCAGGACAGTGTTATATGTTTATTCTTTGAAGTTAGCACTTGCCAGCTTCCTTGAAGTTCTGTCTTTTAAAATAATAATGGTCAAAATACAGTTAAAAAGAAGAGATGCATATAATCTGTATTCAATTCATATTTCACCTGGTTTTAGCAGAGTGAAGCATGGAAAGTAGGGCAGGTGAGATTAGGTGGCAAATTGCCAACTTCCATGGCCTCTCCTGATTCGCATTCTACCTACCTTTATCCCTGCAAAGTCAGGCTGTCCTGGCCACACCATTCATGTGAAGCTTGGGACAAACCTTGCTCACAGTGAACGTAAGCAAAGGTCTCACCCGTCGTGAAATGCTGAAGCCCTGATATTCTTCATGCCTGCCCAGCGGCTGAAGCCTGTAATTCCATTGTTGTTGCTGTTCAGTCACTAAGTCATGTCCAACTCTTTGTGACCCCATGGCGTGCAGGACGCCAGGCCCCCCTGTCTCTCACCATCTCCCTAAGTCTGCCAAGTTCATGTTCATTGCATCAGTGAGGCCATCCAGCCATTATCATTGTATAATTACTACAGCTTTCTTCCTTCTCAGTAAACCTGCAAGAATTTTGAGGAAAGATAACATTTTAAGCTATCATTTATATCTTAGCACAAAGATTAGAAATTCTCCCATATTTACAGGGCCAGGGATAATCATGATGGTGTGATCACTCATCTAGAGCCAGACATCCTGGAATGTGAAGTCAAGTGGGCCTTAGAAAGCATCACTACGAACAAAGCTAGTGGAGGTGATGGAATTCCAGTTGAGCTATTTCAAATCCTGAAAGATGATGCTATGAAAGTGCTGCACTCAATATACCAGCAAATTTGGAAAACTCAGCAGTGGCCACAGGACTGGAAAATCTCAGTTTTCATTCCAATTCCAAAGAAAGGCAATGCCAAAGAATGCTCAAACTACCGCACAATTGCACTCATCTCACATGCTAGTAAAGTAATGCTCAAAGTTTTCCAAGCCAGGCTTCAGCAATACATGAACCGTGAACTTCCTGATGTTCAAGCTGGTTTTAGCAAAGGCAGAGGAACCAGAGATCAAATTGCCAACATCCGCTGGATCATGGAAAAAGCAAGAGAGTTCCAGAAAAACATCTATTTCTGCTTTATTGACTATGCCAAAGCCTTTGACTGTGTGGATCACAATAAACTGTGGAAAATTCTGAAAGAGATGGGAATACCAGACCACCTAACCTGCCTCTTGAGAAATCTGTATGCAGGTCAGGAAGCAACAGTTAGAACTGGACATGGAACAACAGACTGGTTCCAAATAGGAAAAGGAGTACGTCAAGGCTGTATATTGTCACCCTGCTTATTTAACTTCTATGCAGAGTACCTATGAGAAACGCTGGACTGGAAGAAACACAAGCTGGAATCAAGATTGCCAGGAGAAATATCAATAACCTCAGATTGCAGATGACACCACCCTTAAGGCAGAAAGTGAAGAGGAACTAAAAAGCCTCTTGATGAAAGTGAAAGAGGAGAGTGAAAAAGTTGGCTTAAAGCTCAACATTCAGAAAACAAAGATCATGGCATCCGGTCCCATCACTCCATGGGAAATAGATGGAGAAACAGTGGAAACAGTGTCAGACTTTATTTTTGGGGGCTCCAAAATCACTGCAGATGGTGATTGCAGCCATGATATTAAAAGACACTCACTCCTTGGAAGAAAATTTATGAGCAAACTAGATAGCATATTCAAAAGCAGAGACATTACTTTGCCAACTAAGGTCCATCTAGTCAAGGCTGTGGTTTTTCCAGTAGTCATGTATGGATGTGAAAATTGGACTGTGAAGAAAGCTGAGTGCCGAAGAATTGATGCCTTTGAACTGTGGTGTTGGAGAAGACCCCTGAGAGTCCCTTGGACTGCAAGGAGATCCAACCAGTCCATTCTGAAGGAGATGAGCCCTGGGATTTCTTTGGAAGGAATGATGCTAAAGCTGAAACTCCAGTACTTTGGCCACCTCATGAGAAGAGTTGACTCATCAGAAAAGACTCTGATGCTGGGAGGGATTGGGGGCAGGAGCAGAAGGGGACGACAGAGGATGAGATGGCTGGATGGTATCACTGACTCGATGGACGTGAGTCTGAGTGAACTCCAGGAGTTGGTGATGGACAGGGAGGCCTAGTGTGCTGCGATTCATGGGGTTGCAAAGAGTCAGACACGACTGAGCGACTGAACTGAACTGAAGGCAGGGCTGGGAGGGGCTGAAGCAATGGCTCCACTCACCTCCAGCTGATGGAGCTGTGTAATACTGGCCCAGTGCTACTAAGCCTTCTGATTTTTCAAGAGAAGACAGAAATCCAGGTTTTCATGTGAAACCTCCTATTTTTTAAAAAAACATTGGCAACTACAATAAATTCCCTATATATGAACTTTCAAGTTGCAAACTTTAAAAAACGGAAATGTACATTCTATCAGCGTCAGGCATGAGTGAAATTGCAGCTTGTCCTCCTCTCCTGTTGCTGATGAAGCTTCAGCCCTACCATCTCCCACCTCCTCTCCCTCCTCCAGTCAGTAACTCTTCTTGCCTGTTCGCTCAGTGCCAGCCCCTGTTTTCCAGCTTGTACTGTACTACTGTGCTTTTCAAGGTTCTGTACTGTAGGATTAAAAATGTTTTCCTTATTTTTTTGTGCTTGTTTTTTTATATATTATTTGTGTGCTATGCTGTGCTTGCTCAGTGACTTCAGTTGTATCCGACTTTTTGCGACCCCCATAGACTATAGAGCCTGCCAGGCTCCTCTCTCCATGGGATTTCCCGGGCAAGGACACTGGAGTGGGTTGCCATGCTCTCCTCCAGGGGATCTTCCCAAACCAGGGATCGAACCCTCATCTCCAGTGTCTCCTGCATTGCAGGCAGATTCTTTGCTGCTGAGCCACCAAGGAAGCATATTATTTGTGTGAAAACTATTATAAACCTATTACAGTATAGTACTATATAGCCGATTGCATTACTTGGGTCCCTAGGCTAACTTTGTTAGAACTGACAAACAAACGAGTTATGAACACACTCGCGGAGCAGAACTCATTCTGATGTAGAGGGCTTACTGTATTCTGATTTGTTCAAACATTGTACAGCCAGACCAGACCCACCTGCAGGCCAGCAGTGAAACAGGCTTGCCTCAGTACAGGGCAGGAGAGAAGAGAAAAGTTCCATCCACCGAGGGACCAAGGCAGGGGCCAGGGGCAGTGGGAGGGGCACTTCCAGGAGAAACCAGAGGTTTGATGCTGTGTTGAGCCAAAGATGGGCTATATGGCAGCTTGCCTGGGTACCACCCTGCAGAGAGGAAGAAGAGACCAGATGGGAAGAGCAGCTTTGTCCACGCCTATCAACTTCAACTCCAGTCAGGCCCACACTATAATGTTCCTGGGTACATTTTATAAAATATAGATTATGGCAATGCCGATATAAACAAATATGGTCCAGGCTAAATTATATTTGGGGTTTTTCCTTCTGATTTTAAAAGAAACTAAAACATTTTCTTGGGCCCTGAAAGTATCATGGGTCTTAGACCCTGGCCTCCTATGCCTGAAATATAGAGCTGAGCTGCATCCAGCTTGGGTTAAACACTGGTTACTCTTGGTTACTAAGTGTATATCACTGTGAATATGACAAATGGGTAGTCATGTTAGAAGGTAGCTATGTTATTGCGGACATAAGCAAGGGCCTTAAACATAGACCATACAGGTTCGAATGCCAGCTCTGTCATTTACAATTTAAGTGATATTAAGCAAGTCATTTATTTTCTCTGTGACTTAATCTCCTCATCCATGCCACAGGAGTAATAACAGTACCAACCTGAGGATTGTTGCAAAGATTAAATGAGTTAATATATGTAAGAGGTTTAGAAAAGTACCTGACAAAGGAAAGAAACAAATGCTAGATATGTCCTGTTGTCCCCTGGTGGCTCAGACGGTAAAGAATCTACCTGCAATGCAGGAGACCTAGGTTCGATCCCTGGATTGGGAAGATCCCCTGGAGAATGGAATGGCAACCCACTCCAGTATTCTTACCTGGAAAATCCCATGGTGGGCTACAGTCCAGGGGGTTGCAAAGAGTCAAACACCATGGCTGAGCAACTAACACTTTCACTTTTTTTCCCTCATGACTATAACTGACTGGCTTTAAGTTTCTGATAGTAACAAAATTATTGAGTCACCATAGAAAAGCTCTTGAAGAACCAAACATTCTCAGGTCCTTAAGGCAATAGCTTTATCATGATTTCCTAAAGGTACCTTAATGATATAAAATTCAAGAGATAGAGGAATGACCATGCAAGCTTGATTAATGTTTTTTTGGGGGAGGGGAGGGGCCATGTTTCATGGCATGCAGGATATTAAGTTCCCTGACCAGGGATCGAACTCACATCCCTTGCAGTGGGAGTATACAGTCTCAATCACTGGACTACCAGGGGAGTCCTAGGTTTGGCTAAATTTTAGTATGTTATCTACCTTCTATCAGCTTCCCTCATTTATCTATGAAAGAAATTCAAAGTGGAGACTTAGGCTTAGAAACTTACCCATGAATTTGTCTTACATCCTGAAGAACTGTGATCTTTCAAGAAATATGCCTTGCATTCAAGTGCCTAGCAGCTTTCAAAGCACTCGAATATTAGACAATGGTAAAATGTCCATTCAAAACATCTGAAAACCAGAGAATTTTAGAAAACTTCATGCCCTTGGGAAGACTCAGAGTATCAATCTCTCTCATTGTGCTGATATTAGTAGTAGTAGTAATTCAACAGTGATTTATGTTGTGATTCACAGACTTGTTGAGTGAGAAGGAACCTCTCAAGTTACCAATCAATTCCTCATTTGCTGAGGACACTAATGCAGAAAGAATTCAGTTGTTTCTTTGAGGACCCATTGGTTAGTCTCAGGCTCTTTCCCTGTCTCTTCTACTTCTGTCATCATTTTGCATATATAGTTTATTCTGCATTCTTTTGGACAAATTCCTATCTCTAATTCTAGAATTGCTGTAACTAAAGACAGTTGTAGGCTTTTGTGCAAATTTTACATTTCTCTCTGGGTGGAAAACAAAAACAGTCAGTGCACAAAAATACTCATTGAATGAATGAATGAAAATTCTTAAAGCTTTTGTTTCATATCATCTTACAATCTCTTTGTTGAATTCCTAACCATTTTATTAAGTAGGAGGAGGAAATGGAGACCCTGGTGTATGATCATTTCAGCCTACATATAGTCCATACGGTTGAAACTACGTGTGCTTCATGTATTGTGAAACCATGCAGTATTTCTATTTCCCAATGTTTAAAGATTATATTTAAATGAGTGTTGTTTGATTTCAAAAGAGCTGACAAAGATGTATCCAAAGCCACACGATGCTGTGATTCCTGAAGACAAGAATAAGGGCAGTCTTGTGAACTTGTGGGCTAAGCTGAGCCTGCATTCCTATACTTAACATAATGTACCCTTAACTGCTCAAAACTACCAAAAAATTATTATTCTCATCTAATCTGGAGGAAATGGCCTTTTAACTCTCTTCATCAGCCAAGGACAAACTCATTTTTCAAGATATATCTTTTATGGCATAAGTTTCCATTCCCAAAAAACAATCAGCAAGATATCTCTTGCAGATTTGTAAAATACTTTAAAGTCGGTAATTCCCTCCCATAGCACTGTCAGCTTATTTGATAGTAAAGGTGCCAAAGAAAGGTAGAGGCGTATTATGGGATTTTAGGTAACTCACATTCTAGTTGCTTGTCAAATCCAGTGAGCCATGCTGTGTCCCTAATGCACAAGTAGATGTCCGAATCTTTCTTTGGGCCAAAATAAACCAATGAATTGCATCTAAAATAGCTGCTTTGTTAAAAATCAGAGTCATTTGTAAACAGAATGGTTATTTCCTTATGGCAGAAGAACAAAACCCCTTCCTAACCTATGCTCACATCTGATGTTCAGCTCTATGGGCCCAAATGCAATTCTGGAACATAAGCCATGTCAGCATTAAGTGCTGAATACAGGTTAATATATTGGGTCTTTATAACTAGACTATTAAGTCCATTAACATTTAATGAAACAATTTTAACTTTACCCACAAGAACACTCACAATGAATTTCCATCAACTCCCTAAAGGCAAAACAATGTAAATTTGAAAGAAAAATAACTGTGGGGCTTTGCTAAGCAAGGATGATTTCCATTGGACAGGTTAAGTCCTGGACTTCTGTTTCAATGCAGTCCACATTTGATTTTTACTGCAAAGATAAACCCAAACTGGCAATTACCCTTGGGTTACCCTACCAAGTAATCTCAGCATGAAAGCTCTGATGTTTTTCTTACTACAATGTCACATATAGCGAATCAACTAATGTAATTTCACTAAAAGTCTTAGTAATCCATTTCAAAATTGTGCTGTGAAACATTATCTTTTAAAATATCATGTTAATTCCTTTCCCTTCATAACCATCTCCAAAATTACATTCACTTTGGTTTGAATGATTAATATCTAGAAACCAAAGTCCTTTATAGAGATCCAACTGTCACACTGCCACAGAGAGATACATATGGAACACAAATCGAGTATTCAATTCTGCTTCACTCTGCTACCTTCAATGCATGTATACACTAAACTTAGGTTCATTCTGAATCTCTACTCTGAACTTTTTATAAATATATTTTTTTCCCAAGGCCTATTTGGAAACTTCTAAGGTAGACAGAAGTGAATTTAGTCCTTTTATCAAGCTCTTTAAAAAAATAATAAACTAATCTAGTCTTCTTTTCCTAGGGTGATGCTACTACCTGGACTGTTCTATAGATTTAACAATCTGATATCCATGCTTGCCAAACTTGATCCCTTTGAAAACAGCTCTCCCCATCAATTAAAAATAAAGAAAAAGCTGCAAACACCCATGACTTGTAGTCATGTTTTTGGCAAACTTATTTAATAATCTAGTGATTAAAAAATAAGTCACTTTTTTAAAACATCTGTCTTGGAAAACCTCACATGGCAGCTTCAGTGATTTGAATACCTTTGAGAAACCTGAACATCTAAAGGAGTTAGTGGAACTGACGCGGTCGAGGCACTGAACATTTGACGAGGCAATTGTAGAAGTTGTAAATGCACCGCAGTAGGAAGCAGCTTTCCCTGGACTTCAAAGCAAACGGCAGTTAATTATCTAGCTTTCAGGAGCAGCATGGACCTACCGTGACAGCTGTTAGGCGAGGATACACGGGCATCTCCACCTCCGAACATCAGCTCATGTCATTGTTCAGCTTGGATCTCATTGGGAAGAAATGCTTAAGGTCTCAGCTTG
Source organism: Oryx dammah (assembly GCF_014754425.2). Classification (NCBI taxonomy): domain Eukaryota; kingdom Metazoa; phylum Chordata; class Mammalia; order Artiodactyla; family Bovidae; genus Oryx; species Oryx dammah. The sequence goes on from NW_024070186.1 coordinate 38,100,654, forward strand.
GCTCAATTCAAATTAGTTGAAGAGTTTTCCCAGATGGTTTCTCAGTACAAGCTTATTTCTCAGCCCAGAGCCTATGCTTCACCATCATCTCAGAGCTGCCATCGACTTGCTATTTGCATATGCTTAAGCTTCATTTTTAATGCCATATATGGGATACATCTATTTGAACTTTCTCCACTCCATCATTACTGTGAATTCAACCTGGAGGTCTTAAAGAAAGAAATACTGCTTCTTTTTAATCTCTCTCTCTCTTCCACTCCTTCCCACACACTCCCCTCATTTTTTAACCGACAGACACGATGGACTGTTTCTGCTTGGTGCCTGACAGGCGGGGTGCCGCGGGGTGTTCTCCATGGCTGGCCAAATGTAGTGGATCCAACCATTATTTGCCTTGCAGGACTCCTGATGGTCTGGCTTGGCCGTGCGTTCCCCAAACATCCACTTCCAGCTACAGCTACATCAGGCTCCAGGTCAACCAGGAGAAATGCTTACAGCCACTGAGTTCACTCTTGGCCTTTCCTAATGCCACCTCCCAGTCAGGGGTTGCGGTCACAGTTGTGTACTTTGCTGCATCTGGCATCGTTTTTAGATCCCAAGCTCACCCTTCTTCAATAAGATCAAGTGGTCCATAAGCAGAAGGGATCTACCCTCGAGGAGAGAAAACAAAAAGGAAGTAAAGAATATATTCCTTTGATTAGATCCTCTCAGAGATAGGAGAGCACAGAATTTAAAGGTGGAGGTGGGGAATGAGAGGCAGAGTTATGAGGATCAAACAGCTAATTATGAGAGTTGAGAGAAGGAAAGCTTTTCTCAAAAAAAAGAAAAAAATGAGGAAAGCTGAAGTTCCAGACTGTTCAATATGACCTAACTTTATTATTTCCTTCCTTATAGAAAAGTTCTGTGTTTAATCATTCTAAGTTAGGGACATCTTGCTCTTAAACTTGAAAAAAAACTTGAACAAAAATCCTTCAGCAACTGCTGACATCACATTGGCAGTTGCTTCAGTTGGCCCCATACTCTTTCTTGACACGTCCAAAATCCCAATGAGGCCTCGCTGATTTCCCACAATTGGTAGCTATGTGAGTATACGCTGAATCATCTGGGGACTTCAGAAACCCAGGACTTTTCTTCCACCTCCAGGAAATAAATATTGAATGCTTTCATCTTTCTAGTGTGCAAAATGTTTTCAAGTTGCCTGTAAGATGTGTGGTACAAGTGATTCGACAAAACTATGATACAAACATATTATCTTTAAACATATTTCTTTGCAGTTTTCATTTCGTCTTACAGGAAGTGCTGAGCAGAAATTGGATTTGTGTCTTAACAGCCAAATTACACAAGAGGCATGAATCTTTAATGTTCTTGGTTTCCTTTCATGACTTTGCTTTCTTCATAAAAGGGTTGAAATACCTCTAAAAAGCATGCTGGATAAATTCCCAAAGTGCCAGGCTGCTGGCCAAAAATACTCAAAGGTAAGAGGCCACAGCTGCTTCCTCCTTTCTAGGGGAAAGGATACAAAGGTGCAGGCCACTGGATACTGGACAAATACATGCTTACCAAGTGTTCTGGCTTTGTCTTCTGAGGAGATTCTGGGTAGACTATGTTTCAAGCTAACTGCTTTATATGAAGAATGCAGAGTTAGCCTGACCTAGGTTTTCTAGGCTAGGTAGAAAGTGGAGTCGCTCAGCCGTGTCCTACTCTTTGCGACCCCATGGACTGTAGCCTACCAGGCTCCTCCGTCCATGGGGTTTTCCAGGCAAGAATACTGGAGTGGGTTGCCATTTCCTTCATCTATAAAGTATAAAAGCTGAGAATGGAAATATACTTTAAAAGTTATATGGTCCACAGATTTGATCCCAAAATATCTGATATAAAATTCTTATCAAGGGATCTTATATTTGAACACCATTGGGGCAGAGTATCTACTCTTTGTTAAAATAGTCTGTACACATATATACACTCAATGGAAATTCATATCAGATAAATGGATAATCTTCATAATATGTAAAAAGCTACTATACCTCACAAGAAAAATACCAATAGTCCAATAGAAAAATGGGCAGAGGATGTAGAAAGAAAAAGAAACATAAATGACTCAAATATAGAGAAAATATACTCAACCTTGCTCATAGTAAGAAAAATAAAAATAAAAAATAAACTGAGATACAGCTTTTCAAGTCTTTCATATATGTTATGAGTATAAATTGGTACAATTGCCTTGTGAAATACACTGTCAAGAGAATGGAAACTTAGGCCACAGACTGGGAGTATGAGTATAAATTGGTCGAATCCCAGTAGAAGGTAATTTAGTAATTAAAATAACAAATACATATATATGATTTTACTCACTATTTCAACTTTTCATTCTTCACAGTTACAGAATGATCTCTGTGTCTGGTTATTCACTACAACATTTTATATACATATATATATCAGAGAAGGCAATGGCAACCCACTCCAGTACTCTTGCGTGGAAAATCCCATGGACAGAGGAGCCTGACAGGCTGCAGTCCATGGGGTCGTGAAGAGTTGAAGATGACTGAGCGACTTCACTTTTACTTTTCACTTTCATGCATTGGAGAAGGAAATGGCAACCCACTCCAGTGTTCTTGCTTGGAGAATCCCAGGGACAGGGGAGCCTGGTGGGCTGCCATCTATGGGGTCGCACAGAGTCGGACACGACTGAAGTGACTTAGCATAGCATATATATATATAAAATTAAGTTGCTGATCTCTTAAGTTTAAGCCCATTTTAACAACCCTGTATGTTTTCTGCTTGCCCCCTACCAACATTTTCTTGTTTGGACATAATATTTTATATAATTTTGTTTTGTGTACCCCTTAACTACTTATTGTGGATATAAATGATTGTACTATTTTTGTCTTTTAAGCTTTCTACCAGCTTTATATATGGTTGACATACTACTTTTACTGTACATTTGCTTTTTCCTTTTGTAATTTTCATCTTTCTAGTTGTAGCCTTTTCCTTTTTGCTTAGAGAAGACCCTTAACATTCCTTGTAAAGCTAGTTTGGTGTGCTGAACTCTTTTAGCTTTTGTTTCTTTATGAAGCTTTTGATCTCTCCATCAACTCTGAATGAAAGCTTAAATCAGGGCTCCCCAACTCCCAGACTATGGAGTACCAGTCTGTGACCTGTTAGAAACTGGGCTGCACAGCAGGAGGTGAATGGTGGGGAAGCAAGTGAAGCTCCATCTGTGTTTACAGTCACTCCCCATCACTCACATTACTGTCTGAGCTCTGCCCCCAGTCAAATAAGTGATGGGATTAGATTATCATAGGAGCATGAACCCTACTGTGCCTGAGTCATCCTGAAACAATTCCCCCATTATATATGGAAAAATTATCTTCCACGAAACCAGTCCTTAGTACCCAAAAGGTTGGGGACCACTGGCTTAATGTATTCTTAGTTGTAGGATTTCCCCTTTTATCACTTTAAATATACTATACCAGTTGCTTGGGACCTGCAGAGTTTCTGCTGGAAAGTCAGCTCACAGACTTATGGGAGCTTCCTTGTATGTAACTTGTTACTTCTTCCTTGCTGCTTTTAATATTCTCTCTTTATCCTTTAATTGGGCCTCCAGGGTAGCTCAGTTGGTAAAGAATCTACCTGCAATGAAGGAGACCCTGGTTCAATTCCTGGGTCAGGAAGATCTGCTGGAAAAGGGATAGGCTACCCACTCCAGTATTCTTGGGCTTCCCTTGTGGCTCAACTGGTAAGGAATCTACCTGCAATGTGGGAGACTTGGGTTTGATCCCTGGGTTGGGAAGATCCCCTGGAGAAGGGAAAATACCCACTCTAGTAATCTAGCCTGCAGAGTTCCATGGACTGTATAGGCCATGGGGTCGCAAAGAGTCTGACAAGACTTAATGACTTTCACTTTCACTTTCATCCTTTAACTGGGCTTCCCTCGTAGCTCAGTCGGCAGAGAATCTGCCCGCAATGCAGCAAACCTTGGTTCGATTCCTGGGTTGGGAAGATCCCTTGAAGGAGGAAATGGCAACCCACTCCAGTATTCTTGCCTGGAGAATCCCATGGGTAGAGGAGCCTGGCAGTCTACAGTCTGCAGTGTTGCAAGAGTCAGACACATTTCAGCAACTAAATCACCACCATCCTTTAATTACAATATATCTTGGTGCAGTTCTCTTTGGGTTGATCTTGTTTGAGACTTCCTATGCTTCCTGGACTTGGATGTCCATTTCCTTTGCCAGGTTAGGGAACTTTTCAGCTATTATGTCTTCAAATGTGTTCTCTGGCCCTTTCTCTCTCTCTTCTCTTTCAGCCCTATATGTGAACCGTGAACTTCCTGATGTTCAAGCTGGTTTTAGAAAAGGCAGAGGAACAAGTGATCAAATTGCCAACATCTGCTGGATCATGGAAAAAGCAAGAGAGTTCCAGAAAAACATCTATTTCTGCTTTATTGACTATGCCAAAGCCTTTGACTGTGTGGATCACAATAAACAGTGGAAAATTCTGAGAGAGATGGGAATACCAAACCACTTGACCTGCCTCTTGAGAAATCTGTATGCAGGTCAGGAAGCAACAGTTAGAACTGGACATGGAACAACAGACTGGTTCCAAATAGGAAAAGGAGTACGTCAAGGCTGTATATTGTCACTCTGCTTATTTAACTTCTATGCAGAGTACATCATGAGAAACGCTGGACTGGAAGAAACACAAGCTGGAATCAAGATTGCCGGGAGAAATATCAATAACCTCAGATTGCAGATGACACCACCCTTAAGGCAGAAAGTGAAGAGGAACTAAAAAGCCTCTTGATGAAAGTGAAAGAGGAGAGTGAAAAAGTTGGCTTAAAGCTCAACATTCAGAAAACAAAGATCATGGCATCTGGTCCCATCACTTCATGGGAAATAGATGGGGAAACAGTGGAAACAGTGTCAGACTTTATTTTTTGAGGCTCCAAAATCACTGCAGATGGTGACTGCAGCCATGAAATTAAAAGACTCTTACTCCTTGGAAGAAAAGCTATGACCAACCTAGATAGCATATTAAAAAGCAGAGACATTACTTTACCGACTAAGGTCCATCTAGTCAAGGCTATGGTTTTTCCTGTGGTCATGTATGGATGTGAAAGTTGGACTGTGAAGAAGGCTGAGTGCCAAAGAATTGATGCTTTTGAACTGTGGTGTTGGAGAAGACTCTTGAGAGTCCTTTGGACTGCAAGGAGATCAGCCCTGGGATTTCTTTGGAAGGAATGATGCTAAAGCTGAAACTCCAATACTTTGGCCACCTCATGTGAAGAGTTGACTCATTGGAAAAGACTCTGATGCTAGGAGGGATTGGGGGCAGGAGGAGAAGGGGACGACAGAGGATGAGATGGCTGGATAGCATCACTGACTCAATGGACGTGAATCTGAGTGAACTCCAGGAGTTGGTGATGGACAGGGAAGCATGGTGTGCTGTGATTCATGGGGTCGCAAAGAGTTGAACATGACTGAGCGACTGAACTGAACTGAACTGAACTGATAGTGTGAATGTTAGTGTGCTTGATATAGTCCCAGAGGTCTCCTAATGTGTCCTCATTTCTCTTTACTCTTTTTCTCTTTTCGGTTCAGCTTCAGTAATTTCCACTACTCTGTCTTCCAGCTCACTGATCTGTTATTCTGTATCATCTATCCTTCCATTGATTGCTTCTAGTGTATTTTTATTCCAATTATTGTATTATTCAGTTCTGTTTGATTCTTCTTTTAACTCTATTAAACTTCTCGCTGTGTTCATCCATTCTTTTCCTGAGTTCTTTGAGCATCTTTACAATCATTTCCTTGAACTCTTTATCAGGTAAGTTGCCTATCTCCACTTAGTTCTTCTTCTGGGGTTTTTATCTTGTTTGTTCATTTGGAATATATTCTTCTGTCACCTCATTTTGCCTAATTGCTGTTTTTATTTCTATATATTCAGCAGGTTGGATACATTTCCCAACCTTGGAGAAGCTGCCTTTTATAGAAGTCATCCTATGCATCCCAGAAGCACACCCCTCTGTCACTAGACTTTAGGCGTGTCCCTTATTTAGGCTGTGAGGGTCCTTCTGTTGTGGCAAGCTGATGACTATGGGCAGTCTGGAAGTTGTGCCAGGCCCTCAGTCCAGTTGGTTGCCAAGCCCCACCCTGTATGAAGGCTGTGGGTTGCTGGTGGGTGGGGCTGGATCCTGAGACAAATGTAAGCCCACTGGAGAGTGGAGCTAGGCCCAGGGTCTCTGACTGCAGGGCCCTGGGGTAGGTTTTGGCCCACTGGTGGGTGGGGCTAGGGCCCAGGTGGGACTAGAACTGGTGACTGCCCCCTTGTGGGTAGAGCTGAGTCCCAGGGCTTCTGACTTCAGGGTCCTGGGGGTCAGGGACTACTGCCATGTAAGATTGCAGACCAGGTGCTGGGCCCTCTGGTGGACAGGGCCGGGTCCCAGGGCAGCTGTAGGCTCAGGGGTCTTAGAGTGGCAGGCCTCGTGGTGGATGGGGGGTGGGTGGTTCCTCAGCTTTACTAGTCATCCGGTCTAAAGTGTCCCAGCACAGGTACTGACAAGCTGGTGGGTGGGGCTGGGTCCCAGTGCTAAGAAACTAGAGAGAAGATTCCAAGATGATGCTTGCCAGCACCAGTGTCCTCATGGTATAACATGCCCCCCAAAATGGCTGCCTCCACCATCTACATCCCCAGGATGAGCCCCAGCTTTTTGGTGCCTCTCCCAGAGGCTCTCCAATATCAGCACAGTGTCTGACCAGGCTCCTTTTAAATTGCTTCTTTCTACCTAGGTCCAAGTGTGACATGGGCACCCTTTAAGTGTGCAATCTATTTCCCACAGCCCTCTGGTTCTCCTGAAAATAAGTCTTGCTGGCCTTCAAAGTCAAACATTCTGGGGGCTTGTCTTCCTGGTGCTGGACCCCCAGGCTATGGGACCCAATGTGTGGCTCAGACCACTTCATCTTTGGGGAGAAACTTTGCAATTTTAATTATCCTCCCATTTGTAGGTTACCTACCAGTGGTATGGGTCTTGACAGAACCATGGCTCCACCATCTCCTACCTAGCTCATTGAGGTTCCTTCTTTATATATATTTTTTCAACTGAGACAATTACACAGTGGTGTGTTTATTTTTAAGGCTTCCCAGGTGCCATACTAGTAAAGAATCTACTTGCCAATGAAGGATACTCAGGTTCTAGCCCTGGGTTGGGAAGATCTCCTGGAGTAGGAAATGACAATCCACTCCGGTATTGTAGCCTGGAAAATTCCATGGACAGAGGAGCCTGGTGGGCTACAGTCCACAGAGTAGCAAAGAGACACAACTGAGCAAACATGCACACACTATTTATTTTAACCTTGAAAGCGTGGACTCAATTTTCAATCTTCTTGAAACCAACAAAAGTATAAAGAAAATCCTATAAAGTCTCCAAAAGAGAAAAATCAAATCTTAAATCAATGGGGATTCCTGTATTAACCTCTGCCTTCCATTTTTCCCTTATGTAAACTTCACCTTTAACATCAGCCATGTCCTGATTACTTGTCTTCCATTTAAGCCCTTAAACTTTTAAGCCTCCAATCCAAAAGGTTCTGTGAGCAGGGAATACGTGGTGCTGTGTCCCAGATGTGTCAGAAACACCCAGGTGTCCTTATCAGCTGAGCATATTTCTTGGAAACTGCAGGGCCTTCTGTGCAGTGAAACATTTTTCTCCTGACTTCGAAAAGTATCTAAACACCTTTTCTAGGTAAATACTATTTCTTTCAAAACCTATTTGTCTAGGTCTGTTGGCCAAATTTTGAGAACCGGTATCTTTGGTAAAAGCCATTCTTCTGCTTGCCCCTGGGGTGGGTATTGCCTTTCTTACAGACATCCCCTTGTGAGTTTCACTTAACAGTGGACACACACTTTTTTCATGAATTTGATTCTAGCCTAACACACCAGAATCCTAAGCAGTATCACTTCAGGGCAGGTGGCTGGGCATCTTTGCCTCATCTCCCTTTGGGAGAACCCACTGGCTTCCAGAAAGGGCTGCCCTCAGTTGACACCAACTGAACACGCCAAGCAGCTCACATGCTGATTTTCTGATATGCCTGGGGAGGTTAGATACTGTCACCCCTCCTAAACTTTGGGCCAGGCCAGAAGCCGGGTGAGTCCTAATGATGTACCATGACAGAACAGTTTTTGGCTGTGGGATCCTGTTTGGCAAGGAGAGGGGTAGTATCAAATTCTGACAACAGCTTTTGGCTCAGTAACAGTCAAGGAAGATCCTGGGCTGTGGGAGGGATTTTCCTGATGCAAACTGGCCGAGAAAAATCTTCAGTTCAAGGTCAGTCTGTGCTGCATGGAGCCAGTTCACCCACACACCCTACAACTACTGATTGCAAGTCTTTCTGAAATACAGATGTCAGGAGACTGTGAGTCCTAAATCCTTCCCAATGAAGGTTAACATTTACTTGAGTAAATTTTTACAGCTGTTTAATTCCAAATCAAAAGTTATCTCAATCGTCCAACAGAACAAAATCTGAAATGTTTGGGGAAATGTTTATCTGGTCACAAAGAACTTGAAAGTCCATCAGAAGCAAAAGTGAAAGCAGCCAGCTGTATAACTTTAAGTGCCATGGCATACAAACCACTACAGTATTTAAAGTAATTAGCCTCCAGTTAAATTAATTACTTTTTTAAAAATAGAAGTGAGTTAGTATTTTCTAGCTCAAAGACCTTATTTTTCTGTACAAAATAATAGTAAGTCACTTTTTCTTGCCTTACTGGGAAAAAATTGTTTAAAATACATATTTTGGGGAAAAAAAAAACTTAAATAGTTCTTAAAAAGTTTTAGTACCAGGACTGAGGAAATGTCTGCTTCTACATAAACACCTTTTCAATTTACAAATGACAACAATAGCATAAGTATTCATGTTTCCAAGAATCATATGTTACTATCATTGCTCTGTGAGCAAAATAGTGATACCTCAATCAATGCATCCTCTGAAAACGTGTTGCTTTAGTAGGCACTTTGTTTTAAAAAATCTTCAGCAGTCATTTCAAGCCAAACCAAATGCACTCATATATGACAAAAATACCTCTGGACACAGAGTCTTCTTTACTGGCTCACAAAAGGCATAGACACACATTGATAGTTAACAGTCTCTTAACCTCTTGGTTTCATCATTTTTGTTTACTAAATGGAGCTACTAGTCTTTTGCACAGGCTGCTAAAAAATTAAATGAGATCATATATGTAGGACTTCTTTACTGTGCCTGATATTTATTAGCACTCAAAATAAGTGCCTTTCCTCCCTCAATCAGAATTTATTTTTCTAACTATAGGTGACATATTTGTCATCAAAAAGAATTTCAGACTCGTGGAGGTATTTTAGGATTTTAGGACACTCCAAGAAATCGTTAAGCCTTCATTCAAATGACCCTTCCCTGGAACCAGAAATATGCAACAGGATCTATTCTAGGAGCTGCTTGGGAATCATAAGGAGGGAAATCATGTATGTCCTTTAACACCAGCTTTTCCAGCACCTTGGAGCTTTCTTTACTCTTACACTGACCCCTTCTCCTTCTCTGCCTGCCCATGGGCTGGGAGCCTCTCTCAGGCTCTTTCTTGCATCCATCCATCTTCTTTTATTTTCTACCTTTATTTTTATTCTTAGAGATCTTAGACAGCTTCTTCAAAAATCCAGTGCCCATTCATTCCTCCACTTCCTTTACATCTAAAGCAGCAGCAGATGGTGGGGTGCTGTTGACGTATTGATTGTCTCTATTGGAAATGAGTATCTCTGAGGTCCTAAATTCTGAGGAATTCTTTGCTTCTGACTTAACATGGCAGTGAAGCAGCACAGCTTAAGGAGACCCAGATTTGCTACTCTCTACTAAAATGACCCTGAACAATTTCTTCTCTTCTCCACGTCTCTGTTACGTCACTGGTCATATACATTCTGTATGAGCTAAAGAAAGTCATTTTCCTGAAAAAGACAAGACAGAAACCAGAAAATGAAACTTTTTGTTTTCAAACATTGTGCTCGATAATACATCCCTCACCCTCATCCTCACCTTAGAGGTTCAAGGTTGAGACTGAATCAGAGGTACAATGAGTCTGAGGGATGAGGTATAGTTCAGTGATGTGAAGATGGCTCTGAGTTAGATGGGGGTACTTTTTACAGCCTTTAATATTTTTAAAACTGGAAGCTTAGTTTTTTAAAAAAGAAGACTAAAACTGTTCTAGATTCCCAGAGTGGCCTTGTGAAAATGGCATGTATCCCGCTGGATTAACAATTGGCTATTTTGAGGATCAAAAGACATAATCCATGGGAGAAAACTTTCTATAATATATATTGTGACCTTGAGCTTTGGTAATGTTTTCTCTCTCCATGTTTTCTGCTCTTTGGGCAAAATCCCTGCAGTTGATAGAGCACTAAGACTTTGGATTGTAATGAACCTTGGGGTCATCTTTTCCAGTCCTTCTCAAATGAGGCCCCGTGTGTACACATGCTGGACAAGTAGAAGTGAATGGCACTTCCATGCTTATAAAAAAGAAATTCTCCAGGGATACACATGGGGATTTATGTCCCCTTTTCTCTCAGTGAACTATGAATGGACATATGATCATCTTAAGACATAACTTCTGTTCTTCCTGATCGTAGTATCTAAATTTGGCAATGACCTTTGAAAGTTAACTGCCATTCCTATAAAGTTAAATGTTTCTTTATAAAATTAAATATACCATACTATACAACCCAGTAATCCCACTCCTTTGAATATTCCTGGCAGCTTTATTCATAAAACCCAAGTAGAAGCAGCTCCAATGTCCACCAGCTGAATAATTACATTGTGGTATATGCACGCCAAAGAATCCTACTCAGCAATAGAAAGGAATGAATCACTGATATTCAACCACATGAATAAATCTCAAAAGCATCATGCTAAGTAAAAGAAGCCAGACACAAGAGCCTACATACTGTATGATTGCATTTCTATGAAATTCTAGAAAAAGTAAATCTATACAGATGGAAATCAGAGCTGTGTTTGGCAGGGGAGGAGAATGGAATTGACCACAGATACAATGAGAAAGTTTTGGAGATAATTGTGGTGATAGTTATACGATTGTATATTTGTTAAAACTCATTGAATTGTATCCTTTTAAAAAGTGAAATAACTGTATGTAAATTATGCCATCATAAAGCATTTTAAAGAAAAGGTAACCGCCAAAGAGATTCTCCTAATTTCAGCCTGATAATTAGCTAATTTAAATGACAATCCATCAACTAAAAGATCACAAATATGATAACTAGAACTTGAAAGGTGAAAAATATTTGAAATATATTTGAGAAACTGGACAACCTTATCCCTCCCTTTTGACCATTATCATGTTGTTATTTTATTACTGGTTAGAATAGATAATAAAACTAAGGCTGACAAATCAAGCCATTACTGTGTCTTTTTAAGATTTTAAACTAATTACGTGTCTGGATCAGTTAAGCCTGTCTATGAAATTTTCATTTTGCTGACAGATCACTGCAAAAAACTCCAGTCACCCAAACTGAGCTGAAATGTCATCTTCCCTTCTCTAGTCCCACTAGAAAACTCTGATCACTTTATTTACTAATTAATTCCACATTCTTTCCCCACTTCCAAAGGATCTCAGCAACTTCAGAAATAAATCAGGCAGGGTAATAATGGAGAAAAAAGGTTAAAGCATAAATAAATGCAGGGTGAAGAGCCAAGTAACTAATGGAAAGTTACAAATTTTGCTCTAAGCCTTTTGCTGCTGCTGCTGCCAAGTCACTTCAGTCGTGTCCGACTCTGCGACCCCATAGACGGCAGCCCACCAGGCTCCCCCGTTTCCGGGATTCTCCAGGCAAGAACACTGGAGTGGGTTGCCATTTCCTTCTCCAATGCATGAAAGTGAAAAGTGAAAGTGAAGTCGCTCAGTCGTGTTCAACTCCTAGCGACCCCATGGACTGCAGCCAGTGACCTAAAAAAAGAAAAAAAGAATATAACTCAGAATGTCTATTAGATAATGAAAAAAACTAAGTATTAAGGCGTACAACACTCTTTCTGATATGAAGACCAAGGTGAAAATTTTCCCATAGAGCCTCTGAAAGGAAATTCTGTGACACCAAGAAACACCTACAAGAGCCCATAGGAGGGACCTATTAACACTGGTGGTCCAGTGGCTAATATTAATAATCTGCCTTCCAAAGCAGGGGTCACAGGTTTGATCCCTGGTCTGGGAACTAAGATCCTACATGCCTCAGGGCATCAAAGCCCACATGCAGCAACTATTGAGCACGTGTGCCCTAGGGCCCATGATTAGAAACCAGATGAAGTCACAGCAGTGAGAGGCCTGCGCACTGCAACTAGAGAAAGCCCATGTGTAGCATCAAAAATAAAATTAAAAAAAAAATAGAATCCATAGAATTGATGCTTTCGAACTGTGGTGTTGGAGAAGATTTTTGAGAGTCCCTTGAACAGCAAGGAGCTCAAACCAGTCAATCCTATGGGAAATCAACCCTGAATATTCATTGGAAGGACTGATGCTGAAGCTGAAGCTCCAATACTTTGGCCACCTGATGTGAAGAGTCAACTCACTGGAAAAGACCCTGAGCTGGGAAAGATTGAGGAAAGGAGGAAAAGGGGACAACAGAGGACGAGATATTTGGATGGCATCATTGACTTAACGGACATGAGTTTGAGCAAGCTCCAGGAGATGGTAAAGGACAGGGAAATGTGCTGGAGTCCACGGGGTTGCAGAGTCGGATGTGCCTAAGCAACTGAACAACAACATAGGAAAAGTCACAACAGTGAGTTTTTTGTGTGACATCCTTAAAACTATGGGAAAAGTTGAGAAGATAATGCCTTTCTAGGAGGGGAACATGGTAGCTGGGGCAGGGGGAAGGTAGCAGGCAAGACTTACTTTTCACTGTACACATATGTTTTTTAGTAGTGCACACCTACACACATTGCCAGACAGAGATTAGTACACAGACTGGAGAGGCAAGCCACCTGGTTCAAATCCTAGCTGTACAAATTACTAGCTGCAAAATGTTGGGCAAGCTCTGTGCCTCACCTCTAAAGTAGGGAGTAGAGACTACCTCATCAGATTGCTGGGAAGATTAAATGATTTAATATGTATAAGAAGCTTAGCATCAAGTATGTGTCAGTCATTACTAACAATAAAGCCAAAGTGAAGTTTTGTCAAGGTTGTCCTGTGATGGGCAAAGATATTAGGGCATGTATGAAGTTAAATAATAATCAGATTTTAGCCAGGAATATCAATTTAGAGTATCTAGCAGATATGAAAATTAGCTGCCATGACTGTGGGATTTATATAGCTAAAGAGCCTGAATTGTTTGAGTTTTGTTATATGTTTTAAAAGGCAATAGAATAGTAAGCATTGCTGAAAGAAATTAAAGATTTAAGTAAATGAAAAGACATCCTACGTTCATAGATCAGAAGGCTTAATTGTTGTCAATACTCCCCAAATTGGGCCACAAATTCAATGCAAGCTTATCAATATTCCAGCTTCCTTTACTGTAGAAATTAATAAATTGATCCTAAAATTTATAAGAAAATGCAAAGATTTCAGAATAACCAAAACAATCTGAAAACAGAATGAAAACAGAGAACTCACCCTTCCCAATTCTAAATGTACTACAAAGCTGCAGAAATCAAGAAACCATGGAACTAGCATTAGGATAGACATATATGTCAATGGAACAGAACTGAGTCCAGAAATAGACCTCTCACACTTACAGTCAAATCATGGCATCTGGTCCCATCACTTCATGGGAAATAGATGGGGAAACAGTGGAAACAGTGTCAGACTTTATTCTGGGGGGCTCCAAAATCACTGCAAATGGTGACTGCAGCCATGAAATTAAAAGACACTTACTCCTTGGAAGGAAAGTTATGACCAACCTTGATAGCATATTGAAAAGCAGAGACATTACTTGCAACAAAGGTCCGTCTAGTCAAGGCTATAGTTTTTCCAGTGGTCAGGTATGGATGTGAGAGTTGGACTGTGAAGAAAGCTGAGCACAGAAGAATTGATGCTTTTGAACTGTGGTGTTGGAGAAGACTCTTGAGAGTCCCTTGGACTGCAAGGAGATCCAACCAGTCCATTCTAAAGGAGATCAGCCATGGGATTTCTTTGGAAGGAATGATGCTAAAGCTGAAACTCCAGTACTTTGGCCACCTCATGCAAAGAGTTGACTCATTGGAAAAGACTCTGATGCTAGGAGGTATTGGGGGCAGGAGGAGAAAGGGACGACAGAGGATGAGAGGGCTGGATGGCATCACCAACTCGATGAACATGAGTTTGAGTGAACTCCGGGAGTTGGTATGGACAAGGAGGCCTGGCATGCTCCAATTCATGCGGTCGCAGAGTCGGACATGACTGAGCAACTGAACTGAACTAAACTGATTTTCAAAAGGTGCCGAGACAACTCAAAAGAGAAACAATAGTATTTTCCACAGATGGTGCTGGGCCAACTCAATGTTCACACACAGAAGAAAGAAATTGGACCTCTACTTCAGATCACACACAAAAAATAACTCAGAATGGATTACAGACCTAAGAATTAAAACTATAAAACTCTTAGAAGAAAACTTAGGGGTAAATCTTCATGACTTTGGATTAGGCAATGGTTTCTTAGATATGGCACCAAAAGCAAAAACAAAAAAGAAAAATAAATAAATTTGATTATGTAGAAATGTAAAACTATTTGCTACAAAATATACTAGCAAGAAAAGTCAACCCATAGAATGGGAGGATATATTTGCAAAATTATATACATGTAATATATATCTGAAAAGGACTTGTATCTAGTAAAGACCTCCTTTCCCCCAGATTTTTTAATTGAAATATAATTAGTTTACAATACTGTGTTAGTTTCCAGTGTAGAGCAAAGTGATCCAGTTATTTATATATATATAGTATATATGTATATACATATGTGTGATTCAGTTTCCTTTTCAGATTCTTTTCCACTATAGATGATTGTAAAGCATTCAGTATAGTTCCCTGTGCTATACAGTAGCTCCTGTTGTTTACCTATTTTATATACAGTAGTATGTATAAGTTGGGCTTCCCTGGTGGCTCAGCTGGTAAAGAATCCTCCTGCAAGTGGGAGACCTGCGTTTGATCCCTGGGTTGGGAAGATCCCCTGGAGAAGGGAAAGGCCACCCACGCCAGTATTCTGGCCTGGAGAATTCCATGGACTGTACAGTACGTGGGGTTGCAAAGAGTCGGACACGACTGAGTGACTTTCACAGTAGGTATATGTTAATCCCAAACTCCTATCTTACAAAGAACTCTTACAACTCAAAAGGGTTTCCCTGGTGGCTAAGTAGTAAAGAATCTGCCTGCAAATTCAGGAGACTCAGGTTCGATCCCTGGGTCAGGAAGATCCCCTGGAGAAGTAAATAGCAACTGACTCCAGTATTCTTGCCTGGGAAATCCCTTGGACAGAGGAGCCTGGGGGTCTACAGTCCACAGGGTCACAAAAGAGTCAGATGTGATTTAGTAACTAAACAAAAACAGTAACTTACAACTCAAAAATAAAAAAACCAACTCCGTTAAAGGATGGGTAAAGGGTTTGAATGGACATTTCTCCAAAGAAGATACTCAAATGGACAATACCACTCCAAACTCATTAGAATAGCCATAATAAAAAAATAAATAAATAACAAGTATTGGCTAAAAAGTAAAGAAATTAGAACTCTCCTACCAGTGGGAATGCAAAATGATACCTATACTTTTGAAAAGTCTAGCAGTTCTTGAGATGTTAAACACAGAGTTACTAACTGATCTAGCAATTCTACTCTTGGTATATATCCAGGAGAAAGAAAAACATATATTCACACAAAAGCTGGGAAACAAATATTCATAGGAGCATTATTCATATAGCTAAAAAACAGAAATTACTGAAATGCCCATCAACATGTTTATCCATTATATGAATAACTAAAAGTGGTATATCCATATAATGAAATATTATTTGGCAATGAAAAGGAATGAAATACTAATAATGCATGCCGTAAGACTGAAGAATCACAAAAACATTTTGCTAAGTGAAAGAAGCCAGTTATAAAAGACTACACATAGGCAAATCTCTGACTTCCCTGGTGGCTCAGACGGTAAAGCGTCTGCCTACAATGCGGGAGACCCAGGTTCAGTCCCTGGGTCGGGAAGATCTCCTGGAGAAGGAAATGGCAACCCACTCCAGTATTCTTGCCTGGAGAATCCCATGGACAGAGAAGCCTGGTAGGCTACAGTCCATGGGGTCACAAAGAATCAGACACGACTGATCGACTACACTTCACTCCAGGCAAATCTCTACAGACAAGTCTATAGAGACAGAAGGCAGATTAGTAGTTGACTGAGTGCTGAGGAAAGGGGAAAGAAAGAGCAATGATTGCAAGTGGTTGTAGGTTTCTTTGGAGTGATGAAAATATTCTGTACTTAAATTGTGGTGATGTTTACACAACTCTGTGAATATACTAAAAACTAATTGTGTGCTTTTTTTTTTTTTTTCAGTCACACCTCATGGCACATTGGATCTTAGTTCCCAACCAGGGATGGAACCCATGCCGCCTACAGAGTCATAACCACCAATGCCAGGGAAGCCCCTAATTGTTTACTTTAAATAGCTAGATTTCACAGTATGTGAATTATATCTCCATAAAGATATAATGATACTACTTTAATGGCAAAAGCAAAGAGGAACTAAAGAGCCTCTTGATGAGGGTAAGAGAGGAGAGTGAAAAAATCAGCTTAAAACTCAATATTTTTAAGGGGAAATGATGGAAGTAGTGACAGATTTCCTTTCCTAGGGCTCCAAAATCACTGTGGGGTGACTGCAGCCATGAAATTAGAAGACAGTTGCTTCTTGGCAGAAAAGCTGTGACAAACCTAGACAGTGTGCTAAAAAGTGAAGACATCACTTTGCTGACAAAGGTCCATATAATCAAAGCTATGGTCTTTTCCGTAGTCATGTACGGATGTGAGAGCTGGACCATAAAGAAGGCTGAGAACCAAAGAACTGATGCTTTTGAACTGTGGTCCTGGAAAAGACTGAGTCCCTTGAATAGCAAGGAAATCAAACCAGTCAATCTTAAAGGAAATCAACCCTGAATATTCATTGGAAGGACTGATTGTGAAGCTCCAATGTTTTGGCCACCTGATGGGAACAGCTGACTCATTAGAAAAGACCTTGATGCTGGAAAAGATTGAAGGCAGAAGAGGGTGACAGAGGATGAGATGGTTGGATGGCATCACTGATCCAATGGACATAAATTTGGGCAAACTACAGGAGATGGTGAAGGACAGGGAAGCCTGGCATGCTGCAATCCATGGGGTAACAAAGAGTCAGACATGACTTGGCAATTGAACAACAACAAAACTTTCTTTTAACGTAATGTAGCTGGTCACCAAGCTCTGCAACTTGTGGAGTTGGAACTCCAACTCTTGAGTAAAGAATGGACTCCTTTGGGCCTCCAAGGATAATATATGTTGAAACTAAGCTTCCAGTTAGATATGAACAGGGTTGTGGTCACTGGCAACAATTCCAGGTATGGATTTTATGTATTATCAATTAAGGGAAAACTTTTAGGCTGTCAGTTACCTAGTTAGTTCCTGTGTTTGGCCAGATGCAGTATATCTATTCCATGGACTGTCTGTGGGAACTCTTTGTGTCTTAGGACAGCACATTGCCCTCTGCTCTTGATTTTATTTCCAGGTCAGTTGTTCCCACCATCAATTAGCATGTGTGCTCAAGGGAATGCAAACCGATTTTGGCACTATCTTAAACAAAACATAATCAGGAAGGTAAGTATCCTGCCAAAAAAAATTACATAATGCATTCCAAGGCCAACTAAAAATTAATTTGGACCAACCATGCTGAGTATATGGATTTAGCATAAGTTTAAATGGTTAATAGTTCTGGGTACTCTTGTAGAATACAGATTTTTTTTTAACCTTAAATCTTTTTTTAGGAATCAGAAATTCTGCAAGTTTAAATTTCACAGAAAAACAATAAACAAATGAAAGTCTCAAACATCTGTCTTGGTACATGTATTAAGGTAGTATTTGCAGGTAGTATCTATCTACTACCTGCAAAGTCTTATAAGCCAGAATGTTTGAATACCTACTTGGTCCACAGCCTGGGACATCACCTGAGAGATCCACCCCAAACCACTGAGTCAGAATCTGCATTCAACAAAACCCCCAGGCAATTTGTGGTCACATTAAAATCTGAGACGCTTTGATCTCATAATTCATGAAGCTCAATGTGGAATAGCCTCAGGAAAACTGGTCAGTGGGTCACTATTAGTAATCTCAATTAAGACAACATGCAAAAATAGATTGTAGCAACCTCAAAATGCCCCTATTTGACTCAGTGTGGTAAAAGCTGCAAAGTCTCTGTTTCTGTGACTCTATTTCACGTAAATATTTTTCTCATATGAAACACAGGAAAGGAGGCTATGGTAACTGCTTTTACTGAAACACCGCGGGTTGGTGGGGGTTGGGGGGGAGTGTGGAGCAGAGAGGAGCTGTTCCTAAGGAAAGCCTGCCAGTTCTAGTTGTCCACAGCTCTTCCTCTAGGCTTTGCCCTTCTGGCCCTAGAACCACACCCTGTGGGAGCCCAGTATGAATACTTAGACTTCAAGCAGCAGGTGGTTAAGTGTCATAAGGGTAGGAAGGTTCCTGGGTGAAAGAGGAAAACGTCACTCTCTCGAGTCCACCTATCAGTATGGAAAAGAGCAATTCAAACCTGAAAGCACCACTCTCTTTTCCCTTTCCCGGTGCATATGTGTGCCGTCATTTCAGTCGTGTCCAACTCTTGGCAACACTGTGGACTGTAGGGTGCGAGGCTCCTCTGTCCATGGGCTATTCCAAGCAAGAATACTGGAGTGGGTTGCCATTTCCTCCTCCAAGGGATCTTCCTGGCCCAGGGATTGAACCTGCATCTCTTCATGTCCTGCTTGGCTGGCAGGTTCTTTACCACTAGCGCCCCTTTCCTCTCCTCAGGTAGGTGCAACTCAGCTATAGCCTTTTATCTTCCTTGCGTGCTTGCTAAGTTGCTTCAATTATGTCCAACTCTTTGGGATCCTATGGACAGTAGCCCACCAGGCTTCTCTGTCCATGGGATTCTCCAGGTAAGAATACTGAAATGGATTGCCATTTCCTCCTCTAGGGGATCTTCCTGACCCGGGGATTGAATCCTCGTCTTTTTTATCTCCTGCATTGGCAGGAGGGTTCTTTACAACTAGCACCACCTGGGAAGCCTTATCGTCCTTAAAGAGCTCCAACTCTTCTAAACTTGTAGGCTTTGAGTAAGTGGTAACCCACTTACTGCACCTTCTCCCCACATTTCCACTTCCTTCAAAGGAAGTTTAGAATGCCAAGTAATCAGGTGGTGTTCTGAAGTGAATGAGTGGTGTCAATTGCTATGGTCAGGATAGGGGAAAGGATTCAAGAGTCTCCCAGAGATGACATTTAAAATGCTGATTCCTGGGTTCTATTATTAAGATTCTGAATCAGGGGTTTGGGCTTAGAACCAAAAATCTGCCTTTTAACAAGTGCCCCCAAGTGATTCTGATGTAGGTCCAGGCCTACACTTGAATAAACAGTGATATAATTAGTTTGGGCTTCCCAGGTGGCACTAGTGGTAAGGGATCTGCCTGCCAGTGCAGGAGACACCAGAGACTGGGGTTCGAATACTGTGTCAGGAAGATTCCCCAGTGTAGGAAATGGCAACCTGCTCTAGTAATCTTGCTTGGAAAATTCCACGATCAGAGAAGCCTGGTGGGCTACAGCCTACAGGGCTGCAGGGAGTTGATTTGAGAATAGCAATACCACCTTTACAAATAAATCACCTATTCTAAAGCATCTGTTTGGTTGTTTCAACTGTTGCTGTCAACTTCCTGTTTGGTCTCCATTCAGCAGATACCGAGCAACTATTGTTTGCAGCGGAGAAGGCAATGGCACCCCACTCCAGTACTCTTGCCTGGAAAATCACATGGATGGAGGAGCCTGGTAGGATGCAGTCCATGGGGTCGCTAAGAGTCGGACACGACTGAGCAACTTCACTTTCACTTTTACTTTCATGCATTGGAGAAGAAAATGACAACCCGCTCCAGTGTTCTTGCCTGGAGAATCCCAGGGACGAGGGAGCCTGGTGGGGGGCCATCTATGGAGTTGCACAGAGTCGGACACGACTGAAGGGACTTAGCAGCAGCAGCAGCATTGTTTGCAGAGAATTGTATCAGTACTAGCTGCTGCTTTCCTGTGTGACTGGATGGAAGATATGGGGAGAGAAGGGTATGATCACATTAGAGAACTATTTCTTAACTTCCCAGAAAGATGACAAACTCACCTTTTCATGATTTGTGAAACAGATTATCCTAAAAGACTGTATTACCCACCCATAGTTAGCATAGTTTACTAACCTTTGGGCACCAGTGTACCAGAGATGTCACGGTCTTGCTTGCAAGGTCAGTTCAATAACAAAACTGCCACGGTTCAAACCCTACTTTCTCCACTTACATGATACGACCATAGACAAGTGACTTTTCTGTGACTCAGCTTCTTCATCTGTAAAGATTACAGAACCTACTTCATTGAGTTAACGTTTGACAATTCAATGAAACACTGAACTATCTGATTGATTCAGAGGACTTCGAGAATCTATAGTACTGAAAATTTATTCTGTTTTTAGGTTAAGGCCACAAAAGTGCGGTGAGAACACTGAGAAATGCTTCCGGAGGGTGATTTGGAATTCCAGGTGAAGAAAGTGCAGTTAAACTTTATGTTTCACACAAGCAATTCAGATGAATTATTCTAACTGGAGTGATCTGGGGTTTTTGTTTTGTAAGGTTCCCTAATCCTTGGCTTCTTTGGGAGTTTGTCCCTGGGATGCCACACTCTGCCGCTAAAGTCCCCCTCCAAATCCCCAGCTCACGGTCTCAGGCAGGTGCCCCGCGGGAGCCGGACCAGGACTAGAGCGGCCGCGGGAGGTGGACGCGGAGCCCAGCCCCTCCGTGGAAAGGCTGGGCGAGGACCGGGGTCCCGCAGTCCCGGGGCCGCCTCCCCGCGAGGATGCCGGCGGGCGCGGGGAGCGTGCGCGGCCACGTGACGGCCGCTATAAGAGCGCTCCGGGCGGACGCTCGTCTCCCGCCGCGCCTCCTCGCCGGCCGCGCTCGCTCCCCGCGCCCGGCGTCTCCGAGTCACGAACTTGCGGCTGCGGCGGCCGCCCGCGCCCCCGGCTGCACCATGACAGGTACGCGCCGCTCGCCGCTGCCGCAGCGCTTCTCCCCCCGCGCCCGGCCCTCCGCCCCGGGGGGAGCTCCCGGCAGGACGAAGACTGCCGCGAAGTTGCAGGCTGGCCGCAGCCGGGCGTGTGGCTTCCTGCGTCAGCCGCTGCCCCGCCGCCCCGGGGGCCCGAGCGGCCGTCCCGACCCGGAGCGCAGCCGAGGGGCCCCCGCCGGGCAGCGCCTGGGCCCTCCGCCGAAGCCCCCGTTCCTGCTTCCGTCTCCTTGCCCTTCCTCCTGCGCGCACCGTGAAGGGCGGGCGGAGCAGCTGCGGAGGGCTGCGTAGGGGCGGGGAGCCGGCTCCTCGGGGACGCCCGGCCCGAAGCCCGGAGCGCGGCGGGGTCGCGGGGCGCCGCCCCTACAGCCCGCCGGCTGGAACCTCTGGAAAGGGGCGGCCGCGAGGCGGGCACGCCGGCGGCCCCGGCCCGGCTCCTCGGCCGTCAGTCCCGGCGCTGGCCGCCTCGCCGAGCCTATTTTTAGGCCTTTGGGGCTGGGTTGCGGTAAGCACGAGCCCGGCGAGCGCCCCCGGGAAGCGGGACCCGCGCGGTGGAAAGGCGCCGGCCCACTTGTTGCAGGGTGCCCGGGCCACTCGGCGAGTCTGCCCCCCGAGGACCGCAGACCGTGCTGTTGAGTCTAATAGTGGGGTTATTACAGCCACTGAACTGCGGAAAGATTGCAGAAGTCACCCGGAGCTCGGCCATCTCTGGGAGGGTTTAGCCTCCTCCCCAGCTGTCATTGGTCTTTCCTTTGCTAGGTTTGCCTTGCAAACCTCAGTTCCTAAGGTTGTCCTGCCTCCCTCTTCCTTTGGGAAATCATCCATGTCCTTGCTTCCCGAAAGCCTTGAATCCTACTTACCTGTAAACTTTTCTCCTTGATCTCCCGGTGTGTGTATGTGTGCTAAGTGGCTTCAGGCATGTCCTACTCTTTGGGACCCCATAGAGTGTCGCCCCTCTTGTCCAGGGGTTCTCCAGGCAAGAATACTGGGGTGGGTTGCCATGCCTTCCTCCATAGTCCTGGAATCAGGACCATCTTTGAGTTGAAACATTATTCATCATGCCCCAGGTTAAGCGCCCTTGCGGTGGGCTGATTAAAATATTGCTATCTTATGACGGGTTGAAGAAAGGAGAACAGGCAGAGGTTGATGGATATGTCAAGGGATGGGGGCCCTGTTCCGAGCTTTCCTAGAGTGACTGGCTGAGAAGCAGATGACCCTGGGGGAGGGCGGGGTGCAAGTAGAAACTCTAGACCTTCTACTGCTTAACACAG
This sequence comes from Oryx dammah, assembly GCF_014754425.2. Taxonomy (NCBI): domain Eukaryota; kingdom Metazoa; phylum Chordata; class Mammalia; order Artiodactyla; family Bovidae; genus Oryx; species Oryx dammah. The sequence goes on from NW_024070186.1 coordinate 38,123,225, forward strand.
AATCCAAGGCTATATGTGAAGGTTGCCCTCAAATCTGTGGCTGGGGAGTGTGCTGGCCCACTGGACAGCCTACAGTTTCCTCTTCTCACTGGAATTTGCCCTCAGGCACCACTGGAAAATGGGCAAAGTGAGGAAGAGGAAACCTAAGACAGAATCAGAGTGACTTTGTTACAGTGTCCCAACTGCCTACTTGGGCAACAGTGGCCCACGTGAACCCCAGCGGCACTGGATCCTTTGTGTTTGGATGCCCACCAACCTGTTTTAACGTTAAAATCCCTTTCGAGACGGAATGTGTCCCAGAATCATCCTGGGAAGGACTAAAGAAACCCTAAAGGCCTGGCTGGTGGCCTTGGGAGGGTTGGGCTTGTTCAGGAGGAAGAATAATTCACATATTTGCAACTAAGTGATTATTGGAGATTGACTTTTGAATGTGGGGGTGTGTGTGAGAGAGAGGGGATTCCCTGGTGGCCAGGTGGTAAAGAATCCACCTGCCAAGCAGGAGATGTGAGTTTGATCCCTGGGTCGGGACAGTCCCTGGAGGAGAAAATGGCAACCCACTCCAGTGTTCTTGCCTAAAAAATTATATGAACAGAGGAGCCTGGTGGGCTACAGTCCAGGGGGTCACAAAGAGTCAGATGGGACTGAGCAACTGAGAACAAGCATGAGTATGAAAGAGAGGGTTGAGGGGCCCCAGGGTACTGGGTAGGATGTAGTGCTTGCTTCTCCAAGGAAAAGGAGGCAGGTTTGCTAGAGCTTGTGAGGTGGTACCTAAATCCATTCAACGCTGATGGGCCACTATTCAGATGGAAGCATCAAGGAGGGAAGGCTTCTTGGGGGAAGTGATGTTTAAAAGAGACTCAGAGTGACTCTGGAGAGGTGGGTGGGTGACTGTGGAGTCTTTGCTCTAGGTTGAGGAAAGAGTTGAAAAAGCCTGAGGCTTGGCACATGTGAGCACCAGGATGAAGAATATGGCCTCTGCTTCAGATGCTGTCAGTTGAGGTTGTTGGCTAGATTTGTTCTTGACTGAGAATACTGTCTATGATAGCTTGTAGGACAAACAGAAAATGCACTTCTTGATCTCTTCTCTGCTACCTGGTAATTGCCCTCTGGGTGTTAAGCTACTGTGTAGTCTGAGAATTTAGCATGTCTGGACTTTAAATTAGATTTAATTTTTATAGCCTCTTGAAGGTTGCCAATGATCTCCTGCTAAAGAATGGTACTGAGACACTCTTAAAGTGGTCACTGGGTTCCCTCTCCCACCCCCCATCCTCCAAGAGGCTGTTCCTTTATTAATCGAGCAGGTTGATCACAGAGGAGTTGATTTTGCCCACTTATTGGTTGACCAGGGTCCTGGGGTCCTGTTTTCTAGTTAGAATGATGTAATGAATACCTTCTGTTTTCCTTGTTTTAAGATCAGGCCTTTGTGACACTGACCACAAATGATTCCTACGCCAAAGGAGCCCTGGTCCTGGGCTTGTCTCTGAAACAGCACAGGACGACCAGGAGGCTGGTCGTGCTCGTCACCCCACAGGTCTCGGACTCCATGAGGTGAGGACCTTGCTGTCAGGCTGTTGGTTGGGCTCTGACATCCCCTCCCGTTTCTGGCATCAGTGGACCTTAAGGCCAGACCCTTTCCAGAGGTTGAGTGCTGGTGGAGAACGATGAGAGCTGCTGAGTGAAGGATTCCTGGGTCTGAAACCTCGTCCTGGCTCTTGGGAGATGTTCCAACCATGCTCCATCTGGGAGGTGGAGTTCTGGCCCTTGTGCTTACTGATCCCAACCAGGAGTTGGGCTCTCTCATAGGCAGGTCCTCTCCGGGTGATCCAAGTGAGTGACTCAGTCCAGCCGTGTCCTCCTGCTTCACCTGCATACCTTTCCACCAAAGGGAGCAGGGGCTATTGTTCCTGTTTCCAGCCAAGCAAACCTCCCTTGCCTTTGAAAGAAAGTAGCAGTTTTCTCCCAGAGAAGGCAATGGCACCCAACTCCAGTACTCTTGCCTGGAAAATCCAATGAGTGGAGGAGCCTGATAGGCTGCAGTCCATGGGGTCGCGAAGAGTCGGACACGGCTGGGCGACTTCACTTTCACTTTTCACTTTGATGCATTGGAGAAGGAAATGGCAGCCCACTCCAGTGTTCTTGCCTGGAGAATCCCAGGGACAGGGGAGCCTGGTAGGCTGCCGTCTATGGGGTCACACAGAGTCCGACACGACTGAAGCGACTTAGCAGTAGCAGCAGTTTTCTCCACCACATCTGACATTAGTAACCTAATGATCTTTACTTAAAATTCAGTAGACTAGATATTTTCCAAAGGGCTTTCTGAATTAGGGGTTCTGCTAGGAGAGACCCTGAGGGGTACACACTGCTTGTTGATTGGGTTAGTTCATGTTACTTTTTTGGAATTAAATTTTGAAGTATCTGAATCAACTGCCTTGATCCTCATGCTAACTTATTTAAGAGTATCTTGCCACACTAGTACCTCTGTATTGCATTTATTTTTGCGTTCTTTTATCCCTTTTAGAAGTTGAAAATGCCCCTCTTGTGACTCTTTTCAAAAAATGTAAGCACATGCCAAGGACCCCCAAAAAAGAGGCATTATATATGCATACATATATCTCACACACTAACAATCTTGTTCCTAAAGGGTAATTTAGGAAAACCAAATTACCCCCAAACTGTCTCCTATGTATATGTCCTAATCTGTAATCACTTTAGTGAGGCTACTGTAAGAAAGTGGATGTAGTCTTGGAAACCAAGAAACCAAGCCCCCTTTCCTGTGATAAGTGGTACACCAACCATTTCTTTCAAAGAAATCAAGTTTACAGTGTGAACTGGAACATATTTTTGTACAGCTTTGGAGATTACTAGTACAATATCAGTTTTGTTCTCCATGCTTGATATTGTTATAAACTTTCAGTGATGATCTGTCTTTATCCTGTGTTTTTTCTTGTGCTGAGTTTAGTGTCTCACCTAAGAAGTACACCCCCACTTCTCTCACCTCTGGCTTGCTCTCTAAAGTAAGTCTTTAGTTAATTTTGGGCAGAGAGAAGTGTTGTACCTCACAAATCAAAGTGAGTCTCTCATGCCAGGGGTGCTAAGCATATAATAAATGCTGGTTATATTTGATGCAAAAGAATGGAAACCGAGTAATTGAGTCACTCAGCTTCTTTTATGACACACAGCCTCAGGCAGTTGTCAACCTCTTTAGCAAAAATTGTTAATTGTAGGCTTCAGTGCAGATATTGTATGCCTTAACTCAGCATCACTTGGAAATGTATTCAGTGGTCAGCAAGAATCAGTTCTAGTAAAATATTATCGTTAAAGACATCGGCTGTTGAAAAGATGTCTGACCAAACATTAGTTACATTTTTACAGGCTGTTTCACAATTTGCCTGGTAGTCAGTGGTACAATAAAACATACGGAACTTCTTCTATGATAGTGTTTAAGACAAGTAGTTCATCCTCACCATAAGTCTTAGCATTTTAGTGAAGTTAACTGCACATGCAAATTAGAAGTTTGTGCTGAAGTCAATTAGGACATACTTAAGAGACTGTAACATACCAAAGTAATAGATTGCTGTAGTTGTTGATAAGCTAATAAGAATGCAGTCTTATGTTATATGGGTCACTTGTTCTGAAGAGATGCTAAGAGCTGTTTTCTGGATTTTATTTTGACAGGAAAACTTTAGAGACAGTCTTTGATGAAGTCATTGTGGTAGATGTCCTGGACAGTGGTGATTCTGCACATCTAACCTTAATGAAGAGGCCTGAGTTGGGTGTCACGCTGACTAAACTCCACTGCTGGTCACTTACACAGTACTCAAAATGTGTATTCATGGATGCAGATACTCTGGTGAGTATGACTTTGATGGCTGGAGAGATGGATATAGTAACTGAAGCCAGTTAGGCATGTGAAGAATGCTGTCAGGGCTTGACAGTAAAGTTCAGATAAAACTGCTGCTGTGAAAAGTGTCAGGTGTTGAAGGAGAGTAGGACCAGTCTGCCTCACAGGTGTCATCTGAAGAGTTAAAGACCAGCAACAGATTGCATCTTGTTTGTTGGATAACTTAAGGAGAACTTAGGAGGGGTTATGCTATAGAAGAACAGTTCTGAAATGCTTTCCCTTCTCCCCAACCCCTTACCCTTGAATCAGGTCCTAGCCAATATTGATGATCTTTTTGAGAGAGAAGAATTGTCAGCGGCACCAGACCCAGGGTGGCCTGACTGCTTCAATTCTGGAGTCTTTGTTTATCAGCCTTCAGTCGAAACATACAATCAGCTGTTGCATCTTGCTTCCGAGCAAGGTAGCTTTGATGGTACGTATCTGTTTTCCTTGTATCAGATAAGCTGTGAATAACTTCTAGGGGCTGCTCCTCTCAGGGAGTTGCTACGTTTCCTTGTGTCTACAAGATAGTGATACATGCGATATGACAAGCATTTTAAGTCGTGTTGTTCTGGGAAATAGTGTGTTTTGTGTGTGTGTATGCATCTTTTTCCTATAGGTACCTAGGCTGTTTTACAGACTTGCCATTCATTGATGTTCCTGTGTCTAAATTGGAGTATGATTAAAGCAACCATGATTATTCAGGCATTCAAAAGACTACTAAACAAATGAAAGAGTTTAACAGCTGTCTTAAGCCTGAGTAAACTGAAGTGCAAGAAGAGGAGGACCCAGAATTGTCTCCGTGGAAATTTGAGGAATAAATTTAGGCTCTCATTCTCAGAACATAGGCTCTGTGAGTAATCTTTGTCTCCAAATTTTCACTGTCTCTAAGGCAGTGCATCAGACAGAGTGGTATCTGCAAAGCTAAAGCATAGAACCTTGGCAGTCACCATCCATTTTCCATTAGGTGTATGTGTATCTATCTATAGTTGTCAATATACGTTTATATAGAAAGGTTATGACTGTGATTTAGAGCCTCAGATCCTTTGGAGAATTTTGGTTAAATTAATTAGTTAGGTATACTTCTATTTTAGGCCAGTCTCTAAAATAATAAATAATAAGTCACTTTTGTTTTTAACAGCACAAACCACAAAACTAGCAGTTAGTATGCAAAAAGCAGCTTTTTTGAAAATAAATGTTGATGGATCCTTTGAATTAAGAAAAGACCCAGTTGTATCTAGGTAGAAAGATTTGTACAAGGAGACCCCCTCTCAGCAGTGACTCTCTGTCAGATACTTGACACTGTGGCAGAAGCTAGGGCCAGGAACATGGGAATAGGCCAGAGCCCTGAGCAGACCCCAGGCCCTACTTTCCACTCCAAGAGCAGGTATGAGATTTGGAGTGAGTAGATCTTTTGACACCAGCAGGAATGACCATCCTCAACTGACATAAAGTTCAGCCCTGGATGCAGATATGGGGGTTCATCTCCATTAACTAGTTGTAAAGTTAAAAATCACAATTTCAAATTTAAAGTTTTTGAATTAAAAGTACATCTAGAAGTTCATGGGATTGCTGAATATAAGAGATTGGAATTTAAAACATTTTTGTGTGTGTTAGTCACTCAGTCATGTCCAACTCTTTGTGACCCGAGGAACCTTAGCCTGCCAGGCTCCTCTGTCCGTGGAATTCTCCAAGCAAGAACACTGGAGTGGGTAGCCATTCCTTTTTCCAGAGGATCTTCCTGATCCAGGGATTGAACCCAGGTCTCCTGCATTGCAGACAGATTCTTTACCTTCCCCACCAGGGAAGCCCAAAACATTTTCAGTTACATATAAAATTGAAATTGGGTTTTTGTTGTTGCTGTTCACAGAAATTGAATTCTGTTTAGTCGTTTGAGGATTTGGAACAGCAGCTACTTGAAATGTCATTGAAAAGGAAGGAGAAATTTAAATCTCAGTCTTGTTTCACTATTTGATTAGTTTATATTCTATACCAGTAGTGCTAAACCTGGGGTGATTTGGCCCCACCCCCTGGGGACTTTTGGCAATGGAGACATTTTTAGTTGTCACAAGTGAATGGGGAGACAGGACTGTCATCTAGTGAGTAGAAGCCAGGGATGCAGCTAAACATCCTCCAACGCACGCCCCTACACCAAAGAATCATCCGGCTCAAGAGGTCAGTAGTGCCAAGGCTGAGAAATTCTGCTCAATGCCAAGTCATTATGTGCCCTTAAAACAGTGAGCAAAAGTATCTGAGCCATAAGAAGTGGCAGCCTCCAACAGGAAGTGCATTCTTACTTTAAGCAAGCTTAAGTGAGAAGTAATACGTTGAGTGCTCACTGTGGTTATGGCCAAATGTAACTTCTTCACTTCACTGACTTATTTTGTAGCTCCCACTATTTTCCTTTCATATAAGGAATGAAAGTTATATTGGCATTTGAGTTCAAAACATGTATTTCTCTTGCTCACACAAAAATAGTTACCTTTGCACAGAAGGAAGATAGAGTATTTTTAGCCAAAGTCCACTGTTTGTCTTAACCTTTGCATCAGATTGTGGCTTTCTTCACCTCCTCTCATTAAATTTAAAGGAAGTAGCATAATCCTGCCAGAAATTTCATATAAATTCTCAGATCTAGTAAGTGAGTCGCATGCTACAGTAGATCTAGCTGCCTAAAATGCACATGATTATAATTGCGTAAAGAGAATCCACTTTCTAATTCTGAAGAATCCTAGATTCTGTTGTTGCAACATGAAAGTTTGGATGCTAAACAGTGTGCCGAGATAAACTACTGGGTTACAATTTCAGAATAAAAAATGGTTTCATTAGCTGGTAGAAACCAACCTGGATCATGTATTTTTTCTGGAACCAAGAGGTACTAAAGGAATTGATGGTCCGTTGTTAAGAAGCAAGAACGTGTAAAGAGGGCTCAACTAGAAAGCACTTTCTGCTTTTTCAGCTAGAATCTGAAACCGCAGGAGATTCTCTCTGTGCCTGGGAGCACATTCATTATTCAGCAGCAGGGTTTCCAGGAGCTGGCCTTTCTGGAGGGTGCTCCATTTACTGGCTTGTTGGTGGCAAAGGATTGGAATTATTTCTGTGGCTCGTAGAAATACCTAGTTGAAAGAGTTGAAAATTCAACTATGTAGATAGGAGCTTGTGGTTATTCTTTTTTTAAATGTTATTTATTTATTTATATTTTTGACTGTGTTAGGCCTTCACTGCTGCATGGACTTCTTTCTAGTTGTGAAGAGAAGGGGCTGCTCTCTGGTTGTGGTGAGAGGACATCTCATTGCGGTGGATTGCAGTGGCTTTTCCTGTTACCGAGCACAGGCTCAGCAGTTGTGGTTCCTGGGCTCTAGAGCACAGGCTCAGCAGTTGTGGTTCCTGGGCTCTAGAGCACAGGCTCAGTAGTTGTGGTTCCTGGGCTTAGTTGAACCGAGGAACTGATGTCAAGCTCTCAATGCAGGCCCTGTCTTGTTTAGATGTCATGCCACAGGCTCTGAGATGAGCACTTTCAGGCATTTCCTTTCACCTTACCATACATTTTCTAATACCCACAGATATCTCCCCCCACCCCCAGCCCCCAGGTATACTGAACAGGGGTCTTTAGTCCCAACATTTTTAGACTGATACTAAAGAAAACCTGTTTGCAGATAACTATATCTCTCTCTGAATGTCTTGCAAGTTCTGCTTAATCTCCTCATACATTCAACAAAAATTGATGGGGCCTAATGTCCACTGACAAGCCACGCGGGCTGCTGATGGCTGAGTATTTGCAGCTGCTTCTGCAGCTCTTCTAATGTGAAAGAATGTGGCTGTCAAGGCTTCTAATCACCAGTCCTCTAATCACACTGCACCCGTGCCTCTGACCAAGAGGATATTCCTAATATGGTAAATCATGCTAGGGACCTTGACATCTCTTTTCTTCCCCAATGTCTATAGAGTGTTAGAAATTTCAAACTAGTGACTTCACACCTAATTCATGGCTGGCGTTTAATTTCCCACAATGAAGTGTCTAACTTCCTATGCTGTTAATATTTGTGGACTGTCTTGCACTTACTTCATAACCAACATTACATGTTTTATGAAGAGTTGTACTATAACTGTTGCAAAACACACATACAGTAACATTTTATAGACTCTGACAAGATAAGGTCAACTTCAGGACTTAACAGTGAGAAGGAAGAGAGGTGATGATTTCGTAGATACTAGTCAGCAGTTTTATCTCCACACATGAGAGTACAATAAGGCTGATTCACTTGACTCTTCATTTGATTAAATTAATCTGGATGCAAGTTGAGATTTTTATTTCCTTTCCTCCCATGACTCCAGAGTATCCTAAATTAAGGATGCCTATACAGTTGAAATGGTTGGATGGCATCACTGACTCTATGGACATTAGTTTGAGCAAGCTCCAGGAGTTGGTGATAGACAGGGAATCCTGGCGTGCCGCAGTCCATGGGGTCGCAAAGAGTTGGACACAACTGAGCGACTGAACTGAACTGATACAGTTGAAACGTTTAGTGCTTGACAGTTGCTAAATATTCAATTTCGTTCCCATGTTTTACCTTCAAAAACCTAAGTGAAAAATTAGAATTCATATTTTCCAATTTCAAGTATCCATCTTTTAAAAATGAAATTCATTAGTGTAATCTAAATACCCTAAACTTTTTTTGAAGTCATGAAATTTTGGTCTGTAGTTGAATTTTCAAAAAAAAATAGAACAGAGTAAATTGGTGTAGAATGTTAGGTATGGTTTTCCTTCAACAGAATCTAAAATCTGCCATGAGTTCATTAAACTGTGTGTTCCCTATGCTGATTTTAAGGGGTCGCTGAGACCCTTAAACTGAAATTTTTTTCTGTGCTTGGAAATGTAAACTGGGAGAATACAACGAAGTTTTTAAATAATTTTAAAAGAGTTGGTTCTAAATTCTAAATTTTAAAGTGTAAAATTGACCCCAGTGCTACCTTCTCTAACCTTTGCGATTAGTTTGGATTCAAGCTGTCCAAAAAAGGAGTGAAGGAGAGAGGTATTCCCAGATAGTACTTGTCTTGTTCAAACCAGAGATGCTCAGAAATTCAGATGTGCCTCACCTGGTCCCCTGACGTGAAAGGTTCCACTTTGACAGGTGCTCATGGTAGGCTTTCCCCAGTTGCCCACAGACTAGACTACTTGTGGCTATATAGGCCTTAAGCTGTGTTGTCAGTTGCTTTGAAAATTACTCTGTTCTCTTGTGTTTATATCATTCAGTAATTAAATTTTAATTGATAGTTTGGGTACTATCTTGAATAAAGATGAAAAGCAAAAGTCATATCATGTAGCAAAATAAATGAGTACATTTATTAAGAGCTATTTTTATCGCACTGTACCTACCCATGAGTGTTTTTTTTTTTAACTTAGCCATCTGTTTCTAGCCTCGTAACCAGCAGAGATCATGAACTCTTGAGAAATAGAGACGGAAGGAAGAACTAGTGTTCATGTGCACAGGCTCTTAGGGGGGGTCATTTTACTTCATTTATTCCTTAACAGTTTTGTGAAGTAGTCATTTATTTATTCATTAATATATTAGTTCAGTAGATATTTATTGAAGGCCTGCTATATGGCTGTGCTGGGCACTGGCATGGATACAGTTTGGACAGCCGCTTGCCAGACAGTCTGGCAAGGTCTGAAGCAGACAGTCTTTCTTGAAGCTGTGGCTGGGTTGTGTGAGTGTAGTTTTATGCCTTCTTTTCCAATGGGTCATCACATGCTGCACCATTCATGAAAATATATCCTGGGAATGGTACAGGATGGAGGAAAATATTATACTGACTTTATTACAGATTAATTACTTAAAATTCATTGCCCTGACTGGAGAAAGCAGTTGATATATTCCTCATTTTAGAAATGAGGGCACTTAAGTCTTCTATCTCTGCAGCTACTGTTTTTCCCCTCTAAACTGTAATGTCTAGAAATATTTTGTCTTTTGATTGTTAAAACAGTGGATGTGTTTTATTTTATTAATGAGATATGGTTGATTTATAATATATGTAAGTTTCGGGTGTAAGACATAGTGATTCACCATTTTTAAAGGTTACACTCCTCTCATAGTTATTACAAAATATTGGCCATATTCCTTGTGCTGGACAGTCTATCCATGTAGCTTATTTTATACATAGTAGTCGATACCTCTTAACCCCCTGACCCCTATCTTGTCTCCACTTCACTTTCCCCACTGGCAACCCTTAGTTTGTCTTCTGTGTCTATAAGTTACTTTGTCTTTTTTAATCAGCAGCACAGTTGATAGTCTCAAATTGTTTTATGGGTTTAGAAGTATTTTTGCAAATGATTAATTTTGTCTTGGTTTCTGTAATTCATTCCTATAGTATTGAAAAAAAATCATTTGAGCTCCTCATCTGGGGAAAATACTAAGTTTAAGGGCTAGGAATCGATAAGTAAATAATACAGGTTTTTTTTGAACCCTACCTGTATAAAGCTTGTACACTGTATATTTTATGAGACCTTACATTTAACACCTAATTACACAATTAATTATGTAATCATGAATCTGATAAATTCAGAGTGCTAAAAGAATCTAGACTTAGGAGGAGCTGCCTTAAATTGAGAAAGTGAAATTTAAACCACAAATAAGTGTTCCCTTGCACCTATGTAATTATTTAATAGCTTGATTATTTAAAATATTTTTTAAAGTGAGAAAAGCTGAACATGAAATGGTAAAATAAATCAATCGTTCTTGGTTTAAATGGATTGAGGCCAGCGAGATGCAGTGATGCTAAGACCAAGGCTCAAAGTACCTGGATTCCCATGAGCCACCTGAGTTAATCCGATGATCCTTAGTAAACCTGATGGAAATATCCCCAAGAGCTGGAATACTCACAAATAGTAACTTAGTATCTTTGGCATGCTCTCTGTAGACAAGAGTGATAACACCTGCTGAGCATGTTATAGGAATTCAGTGTTAAGGACTGAGTCACGTTTTCATTTCAGCATTTGTCTGTCTCTCGCTTATGTTGTTCAGTCATTAAGTCGTGTCCAACTCTTTGCGACCCCGTAGACTGTTGCCTGCCAGGCTCCTCTGTCCATGAGATTTTCCAGGCAAGAATACTGGAGTGGGTTGCCATTTCCTTCTCCAGGGAATCTTCCTGACCCAGGGATCAAACCTGCATCTCATGTGGATTCTTTACCACTGAGCCACCTGGGGAGCCCATCCCTCTCCTATAATATTAATGATATTTTGCTTTAAATTGTTTGCTTGGTTTATGCTCTTCTATTCCCTGATTAGGCTGAAAACCATTTGAAAGCTGGAGCTGATTTTAGTCATCATCCTATAGTACCTATATGTAATTTATATAACCTCAGACATTTTCTATAGAAATGACATTTCTGAGAGTGACATTCTCTAATATAATAAAATTTAATAAGGGTCATTCTCTAAAAGATCCTGCTGCTGCTGCTGCTGCTAAGTCGCTTCAGTCATGTCCAACTCTGTGCGACCCCAGAGATGGCATCCCACCAGGCTCCCTGGTCCCTGGGATTCTCCAGGCAAGAACACTGGAGTGGGTTGCCATTTCCTTGTCCAATGCAAGAAAGTGAAAAGTGAAAGTGAAGTCGTGTCTGACTCTTCGAAACCTCATGAACTGCAGCCTACCAGGCTCCTCCATCCATGTGATTTTCCCGGCAAGAGTACTGGAGTGGGCTAAAAGACCCTAGACCAGTGCTTCTCAGATTTTAATATGCAAACAAAGCATCTAAGGATTCAAATGAGCATTCTGATTCTGTGGGTCTGGTGGGATTGGGAACTTACTATTCCATAGTTCTGTCAAACTCTCAGGTGGTGCCCCTACTTCTGGATCCTTGTGTTGAGCAACATGGTTCTAGGGTAACACTTCCTTGGGGCTGAGAAATTCAGGTTCAGGTTTAAACCAAAATTCATCCCCCTACTCTGCCCTGCTATTCTTAGTAGGCAAGCCAGCTGCCAACAAACCATGGGAAAGCACACAAAATACTTAAGCATTGAATAGTGCACACATTAGAAAACATAACAGCGTGCAATTCCATTTCTGTCTCATAAAATAATGGACACAGTTTCTGATAAGTGCTGTGATATGTTCATGTTTATCAGGTTCCTGACTCTGGTCAAAAGACCTGGAAATACTGAGTGGTTGTAACGTTATCACTAGCACTTGGCCAGCCTGGGGGAAGGAAGATACAGAATTCTGATGTTTGCTTTTGTTGCAGAACAGGTGCCATGCGTCTCTCGTTCCATTTCCTTTCTGTCTGTCTCCCACCTGTGTCACCACACCCACGCTTGCTGGATCACAGCTGCTGGCATGTCTGCTAATCATGCTTGCTGGTTCTGAGCTGATTGAGATGAACAGTGTCTTAACCTGTCAAAGTAAATAAAGTTGCGTCTGGAAGCCTGACTAGAATGTACTAGACAAAGTCCTGGGGTTTTCGTTGGGAAGATTCAGCAGCCTTCATTACATCCTTGTATGTCTTGTAGCACAGACCTGCTTAGATTTTCTTTCTGCTTTAAAATGTGCTCGAGTTTAGGGACTTCCAATGAAAGGATATTGATAGCACCACACACAGATTTTTCTAGTGAAACTAAAACGTAGTTTTGCATGATCCTTGAGATGTACAATTGTATATTTGGGAGAAGATGGATAGATTGCTGAATTAAAAAATTATATAAGAAGCCATAGAGTTCTAGGTGGTATTTAATTCTATTTTTAATCCACCACTTTTGACTAAAGGGTCATCCTTCATAGTTCATAATGACATCAGTGGCCATGGAAGTTTCATGGTCGGCATGTTCTGTGCCCTGAGAGGTAGGGTCCTCGTGAGGGTATAAGGACTAACCAGTTGACTGCGTACCATTGATTCACACGTCTGCTGCCCTGTCTCTTCCACTTCTTACTTGTTTCCTGTTCTAGCAGTGCTTCTCAGCCCTGCCATGGCACACAGCTGGGGGACTGATGGTGTTTGGAGGGTACCTGAGAGTGAGCGGAAGCGGCCTTTTGTGGCTGGAGGCAGCTGGCCAGGGGCTCTGAGGGATCAACAGAACTCTTGACTCCTGTTTCCCAGGCTCACCCTGTCAGACTGGGGAGTCCTGCTTTATGCTTAACTCTCCTGACCTTTGTGGAATCGGATTTCTTGTCTACATTACAGTGTCATCAGTAGTCATTTTAAGTGGAATTGCTTAATTTTAAAAGAAAAGTCTTTAAATGTGGCAGGAAAAAGCAAGTAGTAGAAAAAGATATGTAGTATGATGCCTAGTTTTATAAAGTTCAAAAACAAGTGCAAATGCATAGATTGTCTGGAGATACACACACATGTGCTAAAGGAAATCAAGATAATTACAAACAAATTTCATAATAAATAGTTCCTTCTGAGGTCAGGGGCAGTGAAATTGGGTAAGGGAACCCCCACAGATAATTTAAACAGTGTTGGTAATGTATGAGTTTTTCAGTTGGATATTTGGTATATTTAGTGTTGTTGTATGCTTTATAACGTACACATATTTTTTTCTTTTGATAATATATTTCATACTGAAAATAAATAAGTGAAAATGGAAAGAAAAGGTCTTGGCACAATTCTCATTCTTTCCCCAATTGTATTATTAATATGTTAGAATTACCAAAATAACTTAACAATATTAAGGAAAAGTTGGAGTGAGGGAACATCGGTAACACCAATCCCCTCACACTACTACTGTTGTTGAATTTATTATCTTCTGGTAGCAGTGTGTATGTTCTTGGGGCTTCCTCAGTGGTAAAGAATCTGCCTGCCAATACAAGAGACCCAGGAGATGAGGGTTCGATCCCTGGGTTGGGAAAATCCCCCAGAAAAGGAAATGGCAACCCACTCCAGTATTCTTGCCTAGAGAATTCCACAGACAGAGGAGTCCTACAGTCCACGGGGTCACAGAGAGTCATACACAACTGAGCACACACACACACACGTGTTCTTAGTTATAATGTGTCATTGTATATTTTTATATTACACAGTATATTGATGGTCTTTATAATCACTTGTTTTAATGGCTGAATAATGTTCAAGGAGTGGTTAGTATCACAGTATACTAACCACTCTTCTATGGTGGAATATTCAAGTTGTTTCAGCTTTTCTGCCATTAATGTCCTTCTTCATGGTTCTTTTGTTCATTCTACAAATAACTTACCCATGTGTAAGGCATTCTGCTAGCTGTTGAATTACAATGATAAGCAGAAAGAGCCATAATCTCTGTTCTTGTGGAATCTAGAATCTAATGACTAACAGTTCTTGATGGCATTTTGCATTTTAGCCACATTAATCTTTGAACTTTAAAAAAACTTTTTTGAGTGAATTGTAGATTTACATGCAGCTTAAAAAAATGTATAGAGAGACCCCAATATACACTTCATTCACGCTGTTTCCCCCAATGGTAACATCTTACATAATTGTAATTCTGCAACAGGAATTGATGCATTGACACAGTCCACCAACCTTGATTCTCTGTTGAGCTACTTGTCCCTTAAGTAATGGGGGCCTATCAGAACTTTCTGATACAGAGAGATTGCTCCATGTGAGGTCACTCCAGGCAGTTGCTCAATGATGCCTTTGATCCATAGAGTTGATCGAAGGCATTTGGAAAGGATGGGACACACAGAGGATAGCTAAGGTACATTTGGACTTTAAGCCTAATGCCTTGATCTTACTACTGAGCTCTGAATATTAAATACATCTCCAGATCTTTAAAGTCCTTTTCAGAACCAAGAAAAATCAAATAATAATGACAGCCAATTTGGGTATGTTTAGAAAGGAAACTAGGTCTTAGTGCAAAGTGAACCAGGGAGGGAAGTAACTGTGTGGTTTACCAGCCTTGCACTTTGAAAGAGCAGGATTCTCCTTGCCTGTCACTCTCCTTCCCTCCTAAGCACAGATACACACACCTGCACACACCTCTGCACACCTGCACACCTGAGCTGCTGTTCTGATTCGTGGGAGACTCTGGTTCTGGGTGTTTCTTAGGCTCATGAGCCTAAGGTGAGACACACATGGGCTGTGTGGTTGAATGTGTTTTGAAGTGGCTTAGTGACTGGTTACTTGTGTGTTTGTGATTTAGGTCTTGTTCGTAGCTGTTGAGATTTTTATTGTTTTCTTTCTTTTAAATAAGTGGCATGGGCCTCACTATCTAAGGAAATTGTGAGGTCCAGGAACCCCCAGGGTCTGAGCAATCATTGTGCTAAGTGTTTGTGGCTGCTGTTGACGTTAGCCCAGTGAGGACTGACCTGCCTGGAGGTGTGGTTGGTGGCGGAAGGGCACACCAGGGTGACATGGCCTGCTGTCCATCAGCCTTCCATCAATGCTGGAGGCTTCAGAAGCAATTCTATTATCCCAGTTTGCTCTCTTTTGCTTTTGACTTTTTCTGTACCATTTGTCTTTCTTTAAAAAAAGTTTGCTATCTGACCTTTAAAAATATTGTTATTTATTTGTTCATTTGTTTATTTTTGGCTGTGCTGCATCCTTTTGCTGTGTGGGCTACTCTCCCGTTGTGATGTGTGGGCTTCTCATTGTGGTGGCTTCTCTTGTTGCAGGGCATGGGCTCTGGGGTGTTCAGACTTCAGTAGTTGTGGCTTCCAGATTCTATAGCACAGGCTTAGTAGTTGCACGAGCTTAGTTACTCCCCAGCATATGGGATCTTCCTGGATCAGGGTTGGAACCCGTGTCCCCAGCATTGGCAGGTGGATTTTTTTTTTGTTTAATCACTGAGCCACCAGGGAAACCCTGTCCCATTGCTCTTTAACCTAAAGTCTAAAATCTTTAACCGAGAACAGTCTAAAGTCCAAGCCTGGGGTGGTCTAGTTGTTGCCTACCTCTTGGAGACCCACCTGGTGCCAGGTGGCCCCCGCCCTCCTCTGCAGTCCACTTACCCAGGCCGCCTTCCAGGTCGTCTTCCCATAGCTGCACGTTTTGCCCTCCTCGGGTCTGTGGTGCTGTGTGTTCTGCCTGGAATGCCATCTGCCCACCTTCTCTCCAGCAGCAGTTGTCAGCCCACCTGTGCATCCCTCGTACACCTGTGTTTTTAGGCGGTTCTGGCTTGCATACAGCCTCCGCATGGAGGCCTTCGCAGCCTGTCAGCCCAAGTCTCAAGCCACTGCCACTTGCCTCATAGCACTCAGAACTTTCCTCACTGCCCTCATCCCCATTTGTGATGGTGTGGATTCTTGATTTGCTGATAGTGGTGCTTCCCACCCTACCCAGACTGTCCTAGAGATGATGGCCCTGTCTCTGCTTACAGTTGATTCTCTAGTGCCTGGGGTGGTGTCTGGCACATAGTAGCTTCTCAGTCAATATTTGCTCAATTAATGAATTAGCTCAGGGAGATGACTACCCTCTAAAATGTACTTCGGGAGACTGACATAGAATTTATTATTTTAAAAATGGAATTAGTGGGAATTTCCTGGCAGTCCAGGGGTTAGGACTCTCGGCTCTCACTTCTGAGGGCCTGGGTTCAATCCCTGGTCAGCGAACTAAAATCCCACCAGCCTTGAGGCACAGCCAAAAAAAAAAATAGAATTAGTACCTATTTGTAAAGGTCCAGTTATACATTCCTGTAAAATTATTGACCTGTCCTTGAAGTCCGTGACTGTAATTTGTTTGTTTCTTTCAGGCGGGGACCAGGGTTTACTGAACACGTTTTTTAGCAGCTGGGCAACAACAGATATCAGAAAACACCTGCCATTTATTTATAACCTAAGCAGCATTTCTATATACTCCTACCTCCCAGCATTTAAAGCGTAAGTGCAAAGGGTTTAACTGTGGTGTGGGATGGTGAGGGCACGGGGTGCGGTTCAGATTTGGGGAGGGGGGGTGCCTCAGGGTCATTCTTGGGCAAAAACAGGTGGAGACTTTGAGGAAAGTCCTTTCTCTCATAAGAAACTTGGCTGTGATGGGGAGGGGCCTTGCTGGTATTCATCACTTTATGTTTGGAGGAACCCAGAGGGCACTTTGCTGTCTGTGGGAAAAGGTTCCCATTGGTTCCTGGGATGCCAGGGCCTCTGATGAATCATCTCTCTGTCATGGTCAAGAACACTTCTGCCTTGTACAAGCTGTTGAGCCTCAGCTCTCTAAAATGAGTGTGTGAACAGCTCCCTCCGTGGTTGTGGTGGGGATGACATAAGATGTGTGGTGTCCTGGTCGAGGG
The DNA here is from genome assembly GCF_014754425.2 of Oryx dammah. NCBI lineage: Eukaryota > Metazoa > Chordata > Mammalia > Artiodactyla > Bovidae > Oryx > Oryx dammah. Next base: position 38,140,295 of record NW_024070186.1, read on the forward strand.
CAGGGCCTGTGGAGCTGGCCTCCCTCACTTCCCATCCTGGAGAAGCCACTTCCTGGATGGTTACTAGTTACTGAACTCACAGCTTAGTAGGAGTTGGGCTTGTTACTGAACACTCATCCTCGGTGTCCTCCAAAGATTATTGTGAGCACTGAGGGAGGTGGCTCGGTCAGTCAAGAGTCTGCCTGCAATGCAGGAGACCAGGGTTTGATCCCTGGGCTGGGAGGATTCCCTGGAGAAGGAAATGGCAACCTACTACAGTATTCTTTGCCTGGGAAGTCCCATGGACAGAGGAGCATGGAAGGCTGCACAGCCCATGGGGTCACAAAGAGTCAGACATGGCTGAGCCACTAAACCTGCCTAAGGGAAGGCAATCATGTGAAGAGCTAAAGGAGGCTGGCCTCCCTTTGTTGCTGTGGTTCAGTCACCAAGTCGTGTCTGACTCTTTGTGACCTCATGGACTGCAGCACACCAGAGTTCCCTATCCCTCATCAACTCCAAGAGTTTGCCCAATTCCATGTCCAGTAAATCAGTGATACCATCCAACCATCTCATCCTCTGTCAACCCTTCTCCTCCTGCCCTCAATCTTTCCCGGCAGGGTCTTTTCTAATGCATCAGTTCTCTGCATCAGGTGTAGCCAAGGTACTGGAGTTTCAGCTTCAGCATCAGTCCTTCCAATGAATATTCAGGACTGATCTCCTTTAGGATGGACTAGTTGGATCTCCTTGCAGTCCAAGGGACCCTCGAGTCTTGTCCAACACCACAGTTCAAAAGCATCGGTTCTTCGGCCTCCCATAGCATTTAGTAATAGCGGGTGATTTGTCCTCTATCTGGGAGGTGGTCTAGCAATGCAGGTGATCTCTCAGCCTGAGGAGCAGCATGTGTGTTCTCTTTCTGCCATTTCCCTGCAGTGTGGGGAAGGCTCTTGGCTTCAGTCCACCATATGTAAAAGGAGGAGGGAAGTAATAACCTCCCTGGTCAGGCTGTTGGGATAAAGCAGTTCATATACATAAAGTGCTCAGTGGACATTTGCTGTTTTTGCAGTGTGCTCATTTCACCCTGTTCCCTGTGTGTTTCTAATTCAGCAGCTAATACAGCCCAGTTAACAGTGCTTGTCTCCCAGTGAGGGCCTGGGGCCTGTCCTTTAGCCTCTGACTCATTCGTGTGCAACCAAGATGATGATTCAGGCTTCCTGAGCAGAGGCCAAGCTGTCAGGTTGATCCTGAGACATAGCCATGAGCAGCGACACTCTGCAGAGTTGGGCTAGGCTCGTGATCTCTACATCCCGCGTGGGCATTCCTGAGTGAGCAGAAAACAAAGGGTCTTTCACTCCTTGTGTTTCATTATCCAAAGTCCCCTCTAGATATCTCGCCCCTAGGTATTGAGCATGCCTGGCTTTTTGAGGCAGAAATGTTTCCTTTTGTGTTCTTTTCTGGGTAAACTCTGTCAATGTTAGTTAGCCAGCTAAAGATTACAAGTATTTTGTGTTCTTTCCTCCCTAACTGTTCTCTTGGAGTGTGTGTCTCTGACATATTGCAGCCTCTTCCTTTCTAGAACAAAACAGACAGCCTCTCAAACATACCAACTGTGGTCTGAGTAAAGCAAACAGAACACAATTCACTGTCAAGGGATGAAAAACAGCAGATGCATTATCTTTGCCTCTAGTCGTTGGCCTTGAGAGGTACAAACCTGTCTTGCCTGGAAGTGTGGACTTGATTTTCTCTAGTTTTGCTTTTAGTTCCAGATATACAGCAAAGTGATTATTTTTTTCGGATTATATTCCAATAAAGGTTATTACAAGATATTGAGTATAAGTCCCTGTGCTTTACACTATATCCTTGTTGATCTTTTTGATATATAGCAGTTTGTATCTGTTCATTGTAAATTCCTAACTTGCTCCTTCCCCTCCCTTTTCCCCTTTGGTAACCATAAGTTTGTTTACTATGTCTGTGAGTCTGTTTCTGTTTTGGATATAAATTCACTTGTATTATTTTTAGATTCTATATATGAGTGATAACATAGAATATCTGTTTTTGTCTGACTTACTTCACTAAGTATAATATTTTCTCTGTGCCTGATTCTTTATAACCCTTGCTGCCTCATAACTAAAAGTGTTCCTACGAACCACGGGCACTTTGTGGTTGTTCAGTCACTCAGTCATGTCCGACTCTGCAGCCCCATGGGCTGCAGCACACTGGGCTTCCCTATCCTTCATTGTCTCTCAGAGTTTGCTAAAACGCATGTCCACTGAGTCAGTAATGCCATCCAACCCTCTCCTCCTCTGTCGTCCCCTTCTCCTCTTGCCTTCTAACTTTCCCAGCATCAGGGTCTTTTCCAGTGAGCTGGCTCTTCGAATCAGGTGGCCAAAGTATTAGAGCTTCAGCTTCAGCATCAGTCCTTCCAATGAGTATTCAGGGTTGATTTTCTTTAGGAGTGACTGGTTTGATCTTGCTGTCCAAGGGGCTCTCAAGAGTCTTCTTCAGCACTACAGTTTGAAAGCCCTCTAGAGCTGAATTGCTCTATAAGAGGGCAGTTGCTTAATTTAATTGACTAGCTTCAGCTGAGCAAGCAAAGGTGAGTGCAAAAGAGAAAGAATCATTAGTGGTGTGAGCAGTTCTGTGCCCCTTTCCACTCAAGTCTGCTCATCAAGCTTGTATCCTGAGATGACTGTACTGGGGAAACATGAATTTGACATCCTCCCAATTGGACTCGGTTCCCATATCATGTTGATGCAGAGTTTAAAGCTTCAGATTTTTCATGTAACATGGCCTTATTTCCACTATGGTTCATTCAGAGACTCCCTCTGATTTTCATTTTCCTACCAACGTTGAACTTACTGTCCCTTTAGTGGTAAGCCTGGTTTGCACAGACACTGCTTGCATTCATTTTATTTTGACGAAGAACAAGAAGCAGGTAGAGCTGAGTTAAGTTATTTGGGGAGAAAATAGACTTACTTGCTGGAATCTTGGCCGCCTCTCTCAGAATCCCAGTAGTTTTTATATCTTCTAAATGAATTACCCAGCACAACAGCTTGGGATCTAAATTACCAAAATGGTTAGGATGGTTTCTTCTTCCTGACTCTAGAAATGAGTGCTAATTTTGGACATCTGCTTGGTGTATTGCCGTAACCGTAGTGTAGATGACGCACTGGGAGGTTAGGAGCAGCCCCATCACTAGCTCACCGTCAGCTGGCGTGTGACCTGACGGGAGTTAACACTGCCTCCGTGCTGCTCTCCCTGGGGGGTGTCGGCTCCACAGTTTGGTAACGAGGTTTCTCAGAGAGATGCCTTGCCTTTCCCCATTGCTAGTTATTTAGGGATATGGAAACCAGATCACAGAACTCATTTTCCCTTCCCTTTGCCAGAAAATTCTTTTGTTTTGTTTTGCAGATATCCGTCTCCAGAGACATTTTTCCTTACGTTTTTGTTACAACTGGGAAGGGCTAAAAAGGCAGGCAGTTACATTTTCTTTTTTGTTGTAAGTTAATATAAAATTATGGCCCAAATCTTTGAAGCTTCCCTGGTGGCTCAGTGGTAAAGAATCCACCTGCCAATCCAGGAGATGTGGGTTTGATCCCTGGGTCAGGAAGATCCCCTAGAGAAGGAAGTGGCAACCTACTCTAGTGTTCTTGCCTGGAGAATCCCATGGAGCCTGGTGGGCTGTGAGTCCATGGGATTGCAAAGAGTCTGATACAACTTAGCAACTAAACAACAACACAGACAGTCATTAACTCTTGGGCTGCCATTGCTACCGGACCAAGAACGCTGTGCACAGCTGGGAACTCAGAGTGAATTCAAAGCCCCACTGTTGGGCTCAGGATGACCTTGCTGGCCTCCAGGACCGAGTGACTCTGTGGCGTGCTGGCCTTCCCCAGGACAGCACAGGTGGTGGCAGGTGGAACCACTCTAAGGAGTGGTTTAGAGGCTTCATGGAAGAAGTCAAGAATTTGGCTCACCACTCCTAGCAACTGTGTGCCTTGAGAATGCCAAGACAGTATTTAGATGCCCCAGAATCTCACCACCTTGGATATCTTACAGCAAAGTAGCCTTTGCTCTTATATGAAGTTTCTGCAAAAGGACGACCTGACATGAATCAAAATTAACATGAACTTGAGCCACAGGGGTAGCATATCTAAAGCCTTTCTCTGCAAACTGTTTGGATAGAACAAAGCACAAAGGAAGCAGATGTACTAGTTTTACCACTTTGAATGGATTCCCAAACGTAGCTTCTGAAAAACCAAATTAATAATATTTTCTGTAACAGAAGATCCTGTTTAATACTGCATAACTTGAGAACCAAAATGCTTGGCTTAGAACTTTTCAATTAATTTGTAATATATGTGTTGAAAAACAAGCTCATAAATATATTTCTTAATGAAATAATATTTCTGAAAGTGCCTCACATAATGTTTGGGAAATAATAGGCTCCTAGTTAATATTCGTTTCTTTATGTTTTCTCCATCTGGAGGGCCTGTTTTATCCATATAGCATAGATTTTGGCTTGAACATAACGCTGGGTGAAATCTCATTAGTCTTTTTAAAATCAGCCATTTAGTTCCATTTTCACTTTCTATTAAATCCACTGACTAAAAGCTGTTAATGTTATATTATGCTATATAAAATTGGCCTAAAGCAAAGATAAAGAACTCTATGGTATTGCTTCAAACTGCCATACATATTAATTGGTCGAATTGATTGACTAAAAAACTTGATTTGTCAAATAATTTCCAAATAAATATTTCAACTTACCCTTTTACTTGAGTTTAAATATGATCTAAGACCTGGCCTAGTGATCTAATCTCAGAAACTAGATCTACAGACCCAAAATATTTCTTTCCATTTGTTTGCTGCTTTAGATGTTTCAGAGAATGTTCATATCCATTATTTCTTTCCCAGAAATGTAGCTTATTCGGTAAAACCTTTTCAAGCCTCTTTAAAGTCAGTATTTTCTGAAAGTGAAATTGAACCTTTGGTGTCCTCATTTCGGTTGTGTACGCATAGTTCTGACGTGGTTGTTTTTCCTTGATTCCTAAGAGACCCCTGGCTCCAGTTCTGCCTGGGACTGTTGTCATTGAAGATATAGGCCATCTGTGTTCATTTCTTTCCACACTCCTCCATCTTCACCTAAAACCCTGAGGAGCTGTAGTTGGTATGGCTCTTATTTTTTCATCCATTTGTTGTCTTCTGACTGATTATCCAGCATGGAGCATATGGAGGGTGCCTGCCTTCTGCTCACAGAGGACCAGAAGAATGAATGAGGGTGCTGTAATCTAATCAGCCTGGCAGATGCTTAACCATGCAGAGCGTCCTGTACGTCCCATGGTACAGTCCAGCATGGTTTGAGTGTTGAGGAATCAAGTCTGTGTTTCCACAGGCATCTTCTTTCTCCTTTCTGGGTGTCAGGGGTGCCTGCCGGGCCCCAGGTGCCCCATGTCTCAGCACAGCCATCGGGTCATTCTGACTTCACCTCTGAGCGCCTGTCAGATGGTCTGTCCTCAGATCTTACTGCTGCGGCCCATTCTGCTACCCGGGTCCTCATCACAAAGCGGGAAGCTTCCGCGACAGTCCCATTGCAGCCTTCAGAGGCTGCTCTGACAGTAGGCACAAAAGGGTCTGAAGAGTAACGTCTCATGGGCCGGACTCTGGCTGAGAAATGCCGTCTCACAGGAGAGGGAGCTCGTGGGAGGGGAAGAACATGGCGATCGAGTGGAAGCTTCAGGCTTCTCAGAGGTCTCAAGCTGGTGGGCTACAGACTGTATTTGTCCCACGGATATGTTTTGTCTTCCTAACATAATTTTCTTTTTAAAGATTTTCTCAGTTATTAATGCTTAAAATTAGGGAATTTCATATGAAATGCAAATTTCCAAGTCCTTAAAAAAAAAAGTCAGATCTTTAGCAGGATGTGGAAGAAGAATGTCAAAGATATTGTTACCAGCGTGGGACCTAAGCAGCTGGAACAGAGGAGCTGCCATTTCCCAAGATGGGGAAGACTGTGAGCAAAGTTGGTTATTAGGAGCAGGGACTGACCAGAGGTGTAGCCAGTGTGTTAAGTTTTGAGGCAAATATTAAACATCCTAGTGAAAATGTGGACGAGGTGAGTAGGTACAGGAGTTGGGAGTTCAGGAGAGAAGTCGGGTAAGACATTGCCACAGGAGTGTCAGCATATAAGTGATATTTATAGCTGGGAAACAAGATGATATCAGCAAGAGAGTGGTTATGATACAGAAGAGTCCTGGAGGCTGAGCCCCAAGACGGGAAAATGTGGAGCAACAGGAACAAGAGACCAAGACCAGCAAGGCAGGAGGAAACCCTGCAAAGTGAGGTTTTGCACAAGCCAAAGAAAACATTTCAGGAGAGGGGCAGTGATCCATCCATGTCAGGTGCTATGGTAAGCCAGGTCAGAGGACCGCTGAGAAGTGGTCCTGGACCTAGAACGCGGGGTCACTGGTGACTTTGGCAGGGACACACCTGGTGGAGGGAGGAGGAGAAAACCTTATCACAGCAGAGCCAAGAGAAGGGAGAATTGGAACCCTTCTGAAGCATTTAATTAAAAGAAGAGAAAGGGACTCCTAACTGGATGGGAATGTTGGACCAAGAGACAGTGGTGGTGGTGGTTTTTTAAGATGGAAGCAGTTACAGCATGTTTGTGTGTGGATGGAAATGATCCAGGAGGGAGAGAGAGCACTGAAAAACCTGGAGGGAGACTTGCTGAGTGATGCCCTTGAGTAGGTGAAAAGGAATGTGTCTGAGTGCACAAGTGGAGAGGTTGGCTTCAGACAAGGGGAGGACGGTTGCGTGGGCACGGATGCAGGTGGGTGGCTGTGTTTCTTTGATCGAGTGAGTGAATGAGCAGTCAGCCAGAAGAGGCTGAGAGTGACATGCTACCCCCAGGAGTCTCCCTAGTGACCTTACCTCATGGGGCTCTCCCTGGCACTTTCTGAAGAGTAGCCAACCAGGTAGGTGGCAGAGTTGACAAGGTCCAAGTTGAGGTTTTTTGTTTTTTTTTTAATGTTTGTTTGTTTGTGGCTGCACTGGGTCTTCATTGCTGCATGAGGTCTTTGGATTCAGTGAGCGGGAGCTATTCTTCACTGTGGCGTGTGGGCTTCTCATTGCAGCGGCTTCTCTGGTGGAGCACAGGCTCTAGGGTGCAACGGGCTCAGTAGCTGCAGTGCTTGGGCTCAGTTGCTCCGCAGAATGTGGGGTCTTCAGATATGGAACCTGTGTCCCCTGCATTGGCAGGTAGATTCTTAGCCCCTAAACCACCAAAGAACTCTCAAGTTGAGCTTATTAAAGTCTGGGTTTGAGTACTGATGTTGCTGGCATTTCCAGGGCACAATTGGGAGGGTTATTTAATTTAGCTTGAAAGGCAAAGAAAGATTGGGTGGGTCCCTGGAGGCTGCAGTTGTTTGTTGCTGGGTAGCAGCTGTCTTCTGGTGATGGGAAAAGCACTCACCCCATGACTCCCCCTCACCAGCTCCACTCTCTGCATGACCAGCCCACCCCGTGGGCACTTGGCTTTGTAACTCTTGATCTAGATTGTGAGTGGGTAAGAGGAGGAAATTTTTGGTGAGAGAGGAGAGGTGGCCGATCAACTATGGGAATCGGTTTGGGTTTCTGTGTGAGAGGGAACCCGAGAAGATAACGAGAGTAAGTAGCCACAGACCAGAGAGCATGAGTCACTGAAATGGTCCGAGGATGATTGGCACGGTGGCCACATTTCCTAGGGAAGGATTGGGCTGGCAGTGCTGCGTGTCTCTTCTTGGAACCTGCATGAACACTGCAGGCAAGGAGCTTCATGAGAATTGAAATTGCTCCTGTGTGTACCCGTCATGGGTTAGTTCCCATTCTGCTCTGACCAGTCCTGTCGTCTCATCCACACCTTACCGGCTGCATTTCTCAACTGCTAAACTGGTCGTGAAAATTCTATCTGATCTTTTGGTAACACCAGGTCACAGGGATTATTTTAACGGCTAACCTAAGCAGTATTATTGCTGGCTTGGGTTCAAACTATGTCTTGTGATCTGGACGTCACTTTTGAGATTCTATCAAGTTAAAATTAGAACACTTATTTTAAGAGATGTGTGCAAGCTGAGACAAATCCCCAGTAGTGGGTCAGAATGAATGGCTCTCAGTAATTTAGAAACAATTGTGATATGTACCCAATTTTTTTTTCCTGGCTGGTAAAATTTGGTGGATAAATCGGGCAGTGAGTCAGTGATTCTTCTGGTTATCCTTGCACTGAATCGAGGTCAGTTGAACTTGATCTTCTGATATCAGCATGTCCCCTTCTTGTTCACTGCCTACTTTGCTTTTGACTAAAGAGCAACCTAAATTCTGTCGTACCTGTTTGGCCTTTGGTAAGAGAGAGAGATACCACTAGAAAAATACTCTGGGTTTCTCTTCTCTAAGAAACAACCCCCCTCCAAATTTGCATTTAAGCTAAATTGTTCTTTTAAGCAGAAGTAATTTTCCCTTTTCTTATGACCTGTGCGCACTCTTGTTTCATTTCACATGGTTATTTTGGACTTTTTATAAATGGCTGAAGAGTAAGTTGGTTAAAATGATAGAAAATATTTTTTAAAAACATTCCTCAGGGAACATGATTGTGACAAACATAATTACATGAAATCCGTATTTAGATGAATGGAAATTCCAGATTCAAAAACTGAGACCTTTTGCTCATCTCTTTTGCAAACAGACTGTTTTATCATGAAAGCTAATAGGGCAGGCTGTTCAGGCTACTGTGTTTTGTAATTAAATACCATTCTGTTTGTGCAGTGAGACCATAGTTACATAAACTATGTAACTGACAAACCTTCATATGTGGTGGTCAGGGTTAGGCCTAATGAGGCTGCCTCTTTCGTGGAGCCCAGGGCAGCCTCAGGTCATCTCCAGGAACATCCTTTGGGTGACTACGTTTTGCATAACTGCTGAGTCTGTCTTCACTTCCTCCCACCTTTTTGTCTGAGCCCCATGATTCCCACTCAGCAGCTGCCTCTCTCCCCACCCTCAAAGGGCCCAGGGCAAAACCTTCAGTGACTCACCAGGCCTGTTCTTCTCATAAAGCATCCTTGCTCTGAAACTTGTTTTTCTCCCATCCCTGTTCATTCCCACAGATCTCTCAGGTGGCACTGAGGTTAAAGCAATACCTCAGCACCTAAAAAACAAGTGCTGATTCCTGACTGTGCAGAAATAGGGCTGACTGTAGTATGAACCTGTGACATCGGAAGCCTCCACACCGTGGGCTATAAGCCCAGCATCTTTCTATCTCACGTATCTCTCTGCTGTCACCTTCTGAATCCTCGTGAACTCTTCCCAGTCTGCCCCCCAGTACCCTGGACCCAGTCATTTTTTTTTCCCCAAGAAACACCTCATATTGGGCATTTTGTGACTTGTTTTGTTGCTGAATTTGAGTCGCTGTTGGGGGAGTATGTCACACTGGGCAGCCTTCCACAGTTCTGCTCACCTCTTGACCCAGCCCACCTTCACCCCACTTACCAGCACCCAAGGGATTCCTCACCTTTAAGCAAAAAGAGCAGTTCACCCCACATTTAGGACCCTTTAAGATCTCAGTTTCTACCTCTAACAGACTTATCAAGAACTCTCTTAAAACCAGCACCGCTCTGTCTAGGAAAGGACCCTCTAGTGAATAGAATTTTTCACATTGTTAGGGTGGAATGAAAAGTCTTTGAGAAAAGAAGTCCTTCCCCTGGCCACAGAAGGCAATGGTGACTTAGCATTAAAGAAACACTCAGGCACCATGGATTCATGAAGGAAAAGCCCAGGCCTGAACCACAGTGAAATGCAGGGTATGGACCGTCCCCAGTGGCATTCCTATTGACTAGGAGAAGGCCAAGGGCTACGTGGGCAGGAATCCAACGGGCATGAGCCAGGTGTCCAGGGAGATGGCAGAGGCCTCTGAGCCACCTCGGGACACAGGCAGAGCCAATGTACGCTTCTGCCTCCCACAGACAGTGGGCAGTCCTGTGGGTAGGTGGGTTCGCTGCTTTGCGGTGGCATTCTGCTATAGATTAGACCATTGTGCCTTCCTCTGCATGTGCTCTGATGGCCCAGTTCATGGAGTGAGGTGCTGGGAACGCCCCTAGACACTGTCAAGCACAGTCCACTTGAGAGTCCCTAAGAAGCACCAACCATTTCTTGCTCTTTTTTCCCCTTTCCTCCTAAACTTTGTGCAGACTGCACCCTTCTGAGAACAGTTTTCAAACAGTGCTAAGTTGCTTGCTCTCTGGCTTTCTTTCCTGTTAATTACTTCTGCTGCTATGTCCTTGACTATATTTCCAGGGTTCATTTCCAGCTTTGATATTGACTGTTGTATTAGTTGCTCAGTCATGTCTGACTCTTTGCAATCCCATGGAGTGTAGCCCGCCAGGCTTCTCTGTCCACGGAATTCTCCAGGCAGGAATACTTGAGTGGGTACGCATTCCTTCTCCAGGGGATCTTCCTGACCCTGGGATCAGTCGTGGGTCTTCCGCATTGCCGGCAGATTCTTTACCATCTGTGCCACCAGGGAAGCCCGACTGTCTGTAGGCAAGGGATTAATCTGTGGAGTGATACTCTGAGATTATGTCCTTAATAATTCTGGGACTGTCTTACAGCCTGGCTGTGGTGGAGAACCTTGGCTCTGGAGCCAGACTGCTTTGCTGAAATCCTAGTCCTGTTATTCACCAGCCACGTGATTCTAGACAAGTTAGTTAATTTCTTCCTACCATGGTTTCCTCACAAAGTTGTTTTGGAAATTAACTGAGGTAAACCAGGCAAATGTTAACAGTGCTTGGCACATGTGAGTACTCAGTGCACGCTCAGTCACTTAGCTATGTCCGACTCTTTACGGCCCCATGGACTGTAGCCTGCCAGGCTCCTCTGCCCCGTGGAATTTTCCAGGTAATACTCAAGGGAGTTGCCATTTCCTCCTCCAGGGGATCTTCCTGACCCAGGGATTTAACCTGCATCTCCTGAATTGGCAGGTGGATTCTTTACCACTGAGCCATCTAGGAAGCCCTGATAGAAGTTAGCTATTCTGTCGCTTAAGCATGTGTGAACTATGAGGAGAGTGGGCTGGAAAGAAATAAAGTTCATGCTGTATTCATGTTTTAATATTATTTTTCTTAGTGTTGCTGTCTCTCGTGTAATGACTGTACAGGACATTGAAATTAGGCTCAGCAGGTCATGGGTTGAGACATTGGTTGGTTAATAAAGGAGAAGCCGATAAGTGCTATTGCTTCAGACAGGGAAGTCGGGGCAAGAGGGGTGGATATCAGAGGAGGTGAGAGGGGCCCCCTCCCACGTGTGCTCTATTCTGGTTTAGGCTTAAGTGTACCGCTAGGCTGAGGCAGTGCCTGTTGTCCCTGCCTGGCCCCCGCTGCCCCAGAACACAAGTATCAGGTCTCTGGGATGGGTTGCCCCTCATCATTAGAACATTTGTTGAAGGCACTTCTCTTAATCCTGCTCATCTTTCTCAGGCCTTGACTGAGCCTCTTCCGAAAATCCCCACCTGCAGTAATTGCTTTGGAATGTCCATAGCACTTAATGTCAGCACTGCCCCGCTGGCTCTGATATGTTGCCTGCTTGTGCTATTGTTTCTTATTTTTATATGGATGACTCATCTCCATGTTTGGGGCTGCACACTGACCATAGTAATGGTGCCTTACATGAAACTGTTGGTTATTTAATTGATCGCCCTGATGGTGGTTTAGTTGCTAAGTCATATCCGACTCTTGCGACCCCATGGACTGTAGCCTGCCAGGTTCCTCTGTCCATAGGATTTTCCAGGCAAGAATACTGGAGTGAGTTTCCATTTTCTTCTCCAGGGGACCTTCCAACCCAGGGATCGAACCCAGGTCTCTTGCACTGAAGGCAGAGTCATTACCTGCTGAGCTACGGGGGAAGCATGTCCATGCACAGATATGAGCATTATGATTTATCCCTTCAAGAATAACATTGAGAGTTCTTGTGTGTGATGTGCCCAAGTATGTGCATGCATTAAAATATACCACATGTATAAAATAAAGAGTATGCTTGGGAATATCAGGTATTCATCATCAGAAGAAATGCCTTGAGGGGAGATAGTTATCCTTAGGAGGAATTAGACAGTAGGCTCTCTTGTTATGCTTGGTTTTGGAGTAGCAGCATGATAGGATGGTAAGAACTTAGGCTTAAGATAGGAACAAGACTCAGCTCTAGGACCCTCCATTTAACACATTAGTAAAAATCTACCTGGCAGGACTATTATTTATTCCCAAATGTGTCCTGAAAGAATTTGGACCCCAAACATAGTAAAATGTCAGATGTTGTTGTTCAGTTGCTCAGTCGTGTCCAAGTCTTTGTGACCCCATGGACCGCAGCACCCTAGGCTTCCCTGTCCTTCACCATCTCCTGCAATTTGCTTAAATTCATGTCCATTGAGTCATTGATGCCATCCAACCATCTCGTCATCTGTCATCCCCTTCTCTTTCTGCCTTCAATCTTTCCCAGCATCAGGGTCTTTTCTAATAAGTCAGCTGTTCGCATCAGGTGGTCAAAGTATTGGAGCTCCAGCATCAGTCCTTATAATGAATATTCAGGACTGTTTTCCTTTAGGATTGACTGGTTGGATCTCCTTGCAATGCAAGGGACTCTCAAGAGTCTCCAACACCACAGCTCAGAAGCATCAGTTCTTTGGCGCTCAGCCTTCTTTATGATCCAACTCTCACATCATTACATGACTACTGGGAAAACAATAGCTTTGACTAGATGGACCTTTGTCAGCAAAATGTCAGATAATGATAGCTATATAACAGGTCTCTGACATTAAAAACAAAACAAAAAACCTTTAGGAGATAAGAAAGGTTACATGAACAGAGTTTGCATTGTTTTGATCTGCCCATCATGCTCAAGTACTTCGGCTGCCTGTAGGATAACTCCACTAAAATCTGACACTTGAACCCAACACCCAAGGATCTGTCCCATGTTACCTTTCCCTATCAGAGCTTCCTGAAAGTGAAAGTCACTCTGTCGTGTCCAACTCTTTGCGACCCCATGGACTATACAATCCATGGAATTCTCCAGGCCAGAATACTGACGTTAGTAGACTTTCCCTTCTCCAGGGCATCTTCCCAACCCAGGAATCAAACCCAGGTCTCCCACATTGCAGGTGGAGTCTTTACCAGCAGAGCCACCAGGGAAGCCCTCAGAATTTCCTCAGTTCAGTTCACTCCAGTCACTCAGTCTTGTCCAACTCTACGCAACCCCACGAATCGCAGCACACCAGGCCTCCCTGTCCATCACCAACTCTGTGAGTTCACTCAGACTCACGTCCATCGAGTCAGTGATGCCATCCAGCCATCTCATCCTCTGTCATCCCCTTCTCCTCCTGCCCCCAATCCCTCCCAGCATCAGAGTCTTTTCCAATGAGTCAACTCTTCACATGAGGTGGCCAGAGTACTGGAGTTTCAGCTTTAGCATCATTCCTTCCAAAGAACACCCAGGACTGATCTCCTTCAGAATGGACTGGTTGGATCTCCTTGCAGTCCAAGGGACTCTCAAGAGTCTTCTCCAACACCACAGTTCAAAAGCATCAATTCTTCGGCGCTCAGCTTTCTTCACAGTCCAACTCTCACATCCATACATGACCACTGGAAAAACCATAGCCTTGACTAGATGAACCTTTGTTGGCAAAGTAATGTCTCTGCTTTTGAATATGCTGTCTAGGTTGGTCATAACTTTTCTTCCCAGGAGTAAGCGTCTTTTAATTTCATGGCTGCAGTCACCATCTACAGTGATTTTGGAGCCCCAAAAAATAAAGTCTGACACTGTTTCCACTGTTTCCCCATCTATTTCCCATGAAGAGATGGGACCAGATGCCATGATCTTTGTTTTCTGAATGTTGAGCTTTAAACCAACTTTTTCACTCTCCTCTTTCACTTTCATCAAGAGGCTTTTTAGTTCCTCTTCACTTTCAGCCATAAGGGTGGTGTCATCTGCATATCTGAGGTTATTGATATTTCTCCTGGCAATCTTGATTCCAGCTTGTGTTTCTTCCAGTCCAGCATTTCTCATGATGTACTCTGCATAGAAGTTAAATAAGCAGAGTGACAATATACAGCCTTGACATACTCCTTTTCCTATTGGGAACCAGTCTGTTGTTCCATGTCCAGTTCTAACTGTTGCTTCCTGACCTGTATACAGGTTTCCTGCTTGTCTCTAATTGGAGGACACTCAGTCTGGCATACACATGCTCTGTGGCCCCTGCCTAGGTGACCCTGTATTAGCACCTGCTACCCAATGCCTGTCTGCTGTACAGGTTTTTAAGTCACATCCTCTATCTCATCACCACCTGCCCCACTGACCTTAGCTGTCAGTGACCTCTTTGCCTCTGAACTCCTAGGGCACTTGCCATTCCCATCTTCCTTTTGGCACTTGTATTCACCTTTATCATTATTTCGTTTTATGTGTATATAGGTTATATACATAGGACAGATAGAATAGGACCATTCTTAACTCTTACTTTTCTTATATTATGATATATAATGTGTTTGTATTGTGAAATATAGTATATCCATAAGAGGATATACAGAAATGTTCAGTTTTAAGAGATATCCACCACCCAAGTTCAGAAGTGGACTATAACCAGCATCTTAGAAGCCCGTTTTTGTCTCTTTCCTATCACAGCTTCCCCTCTCTTCTCAACCAGTATCATGAAATTTATATTGATTACGGTTTTCTGCTCTTTAAACAGTACTTTTTTTTGTTTGTCCTTATGTAAGTAGATTCATATGTATGTATCCGTATTTACACACATGAATACACACATGTATTCATATTTCTATTTGAATTTGTATAGTTTGTTCATATTTTTAAAAATCAGTCATCTATTGGCTACAGGATGTGTATAGCTACAGTTCATTTGTTTTGGTTGCTGTATTATATTCTATGATATCAGTATACCAGAAGTTGTCCTTAAAAAAACTGAATGGATAAGTAACCATCAAACTTCAGTGACATTCAACAGTCAGCAATGTATTTATTGCTCATATAGTGACTAGATTGGGACAGCTCTGATTGTCTCAGGTGAGTTAGGAGCCAGGCCACAGGTTTGATCCACATCTGTTGCGATCATCTCATTCTTCTGGAACAGTCTTCTGGCAGAAGTTGTAGCTTCTCAGGGAGGCTGAATAGAAACAAGCAATGCTTTTAGAAGGCTCACTGTCCCTTCTGCCCACATTTCATCAGTGAAAGCAAATCATGCAAACACACCAATATCAGGGAGGCAGGAAAGAGATTGGGCAAAAAAGTGAACGTCTGCAGAACAGTAAACTAACCTGATGTATGGCCCTTCTGGTTATTTCCAGTTAATGACTATTTCAGACAGTGCTGTGGCTGTGAACATTTTGATTATGTTTCCTGTTGCACATGTAGGCGTTTCTCTAGGGTTCATGCCTAGGAGGTGAGCTTCCTTCTGGGCTGTAAAGTGTGAGCATTTTCCGCTTTACCAGGTAATATCAAATGGTCTTCAAGTGCTTGTACCTTTTCTGTCCTTGCATGTGTGCTCAGCCGTTGCAGTTGTGCTGACTCTGTGCAATCCCATGGACTGTAGCCCACCAGGCTCCTCTGCTCATGGGATTCTCCTAGCAAGAATACTGGAGTGGGTTGCCACGCCCTCCTCCAGGGGATTTTCCCAATCCCAGGGATCGAACCCACGTCTCCTGCGT
Source organism: Oryx dammah (assembly GCF_014754425.2). Taxonomy (NCBI): domain Eukaryota; kingdom Metazoa; phylum Chordata; class Mammalia; order Artiodactyla; family Bovidae; genus Oryx; species Oryx dammah. Next base: position 38,155,999 of record NW_024070186.1, read on the forward strand.
CTCCTGCATTGCAGGCAGATTCTTTACCACTGAGCCACCGGCTCTATCCTCGGTGGATCAGTATTTGGTTGTTGCACTGATCCACTGATACTTTGGGGTTTTTGTATATTTAACATACAATTGAGGACTTCCCCGGTGGCTCAGTGGTAGAGCATCTACCTAGTGTCAGAGCTGCAGGAGACTTGGCTTCAGTTGCTGGGTCAGGAAGATCCCCTGGAGGAGGGCTTGGCAACCCACTCTAGTATTCCTGCCTGGAGAATCCCATGAGGAGAGGAGCCTGGCCGGCTCCAGTCTCTAGGGCTGCAAAGAGTTGGACAAGACTGAAGCAACTTAGCACTCAGGCACAATTACCATTGAATAATTTTAGAAGTAGGTCTAAAGTTTTTTCAGTGAGCTCAACTTTTCTTTTCCAACCACGACTGAAGGGTAGAAGGTGCACTGTCAGTGCTCAGAATTCACTAACTGTTTCAACTTGTGTTCACTTGGCAGATTTGGTGCAAATGCCAAAGTTGTGCATTTCCTAGGACGAACCAAACCATGGAATTATACTTATGATCCTCAAACAAAAAGTATTCAGAGTGAGTCCCACGATCCCAATACAACTCACCCAGAGTTTCTCAGCCTGTGGTGGAACATCTTCACTACCAGCGTGTTACCTGTGCTTCAGCAGTTTGGCCTTGTCAAAGACACCCGCTCATATGTGCATGTGGTAGGTTCTCTTTTTTTCCTTCAGGTGATTTGGTGTTTTGTTTTTAAAAACCTGATATACTAGTAGAGACAGACTTTTTAGTGATATTTTGAACAGAGAAATAAGTAAGACTTTGTGGAAAGAAAACAGTGTTCATCTTAGAGGGGAGAAATATTACCAGCAAAGACTAAAGCAGAAGTAGATTTTGTGGCAGATTTCATTAGACTTGGGAGCACAAGAAAGGTTTTTAGAGGTTTAGACTGTTAGATGTATCTGTATATATAACCATATGTTATAACTATAAAATTCTTAGTCCATTGTCCTAAGACTGTAAGTTTATTCCTAAAGTAGTGGTTTACAAAAACAAAGAATGCCCCAGTTCATGTTTTAGAAGCTGCAGAAATTTTAAATATACCTATTTTAGTTTTGCCATTGTGTAGAAGAATATTTTTCAAGTGAAAATTAGAATAACAGGAACATACGATAAATACTTTTCTGGGATTATTTTGAGTTGCTGTGTTTTATTCCTCTGGTTATACAGGATTTTAGAAAATCTCTTTATGAGAAGATTACATGTTAACATTTGCAGTTTCCTCCTGCTTAGCATCTTTTCTGACTTTAAAGGTCTTCTCTGAGGTTTGTTCTTTTGGAAGTGTTGGAGGAGGATGGGAAAATAAACTTTTATGTTACATATTAAGATATAAAGAATAAAACTAAATCAGTGAATTATAATCAAGTCTAAAAGATTCAGTTAATTACCTTGAGACTATAAAGTTAGATTTTAGTCATTGCACTTATGAGCACTGGTGCTGAAATATAAAAAGGAGAAAGTGAAAAACAACACATCTTACACTATTTGCTTTATATGGACCATGAAATAATATTTATACAGTACTTGGAATATTGCCTTGTACATAGGAAGTGCTTATGAAAAGTTACCTATTCTTATTTAACCCTTACAACCACTCTGGCAAGTAAATAGTATCTTTGTTACTATCCCCTTCTTATATATTAAAATTAACTGAGACTTAAAGTCAGTCACACAACCTCTCTTAGTTATGTAACAGACTAGGCAGTAGCAGAACTGGGACTCACATCCAGGTCTGAGAGACTGTTGTCCTTGTGAAGAGCATTGTGAGAGGGGGACTCTGCGAGAGACTGCCTGTGCCATTCCTGTGGCAAGTGGAAGGCAGAGGCAGGACTAATCCAGAGGAAGGACAGGTGTTGCCGCAGCTATAATAGAATCCCGTGGAACCTACCTAAATACCTTGGAATTCTAGAATATTTAAATTCATACATATATACTCATACTTACACATATAGCACCAGAAATAGGTAACCACATGTTACGTTCTCCCATTTTCTCTGTTAAAAGCTGTACCTGTATGTATTCATTTGCCTTCCTTTTTCTCTACTAATGGTTGTAGTCCTGTCGCACCTGAGAGCTTTATGAAGGATAACCTTAAATGTTCTCTTATGCTACCACTGAAGTTAATTGCCCGTGTGGTGTGTGCTCAGTGGTGTCCAACTCTTTGTGACCCCATGGACTGTAGCCCACCAGGCTCCTCTGCCTTTGGAATTTTCCAGGCAAGAATACTGGAGTGGGGTGCCATTTCCTATCCCAGGGGATCTTCCTGACCCAGGGATTGAACCTGCATCTCTTGTGTCTGCTTCATTGGCAGGCGGATTCTTTACCACTAGTGCCACCTGGGAAGCCTGAAGTTAATTCCCCACCTGTATGCAATGAGAACTGAGCTTCATGCAGAGGAGGCTTGCTCCATTCCCTGCACAGTTACCTTGTTCCTTCCATACAAGCCAGGGACTGAGGGTTATGAACCAAGCGAAGTAAAGATGGGAAATGAAGATTCATTCAAAACTAAGCAGATTAACAGAAGCTACAGGAATAGATGCGACTTGGCAATAAACTTGAACAGGAAGATAAGTTTGGTGTGTAGTCTCAAACCATTTAGCTCGCTTTTATAACGTGACGGCTATCTATGTGGTGCGGCTCTCTGCTTAGGTTCTTAGCTTCTGAGGTACCATTTTGTTTAAGTTCTCAACCTTTCTGAGCCCACACAGATCAGGAACTTATCATGAGACTTCTGTTCCCTTGTCCATCCATCTTACGCTTTCTAATGAACTGTTGCAGCTTTCAGACTTGGTCTATACACTGGCTTTCTCTTGTGGCTTCTGTAGAAAGGTATGCAGAACTTAAACATTAACCCTACCCAGTTAATTTGTTCCCCCAATGTTTTCACCAAGTCAAGAAGTCTTCATTTTGTTAGGAAAAAAAAATCATATGATCCTTGTATTTCCGTGTCTTTGTTTGTTTTGTTTCATGTAATACTTTTTGGTTTTTGCTATTTGCATGATGATTCATCCTGGTTTTACTCACCTTCCTCAATTTATTGCATTCTTTAAAATGGTCCAACTTTAAGCTCTAAAGGAGCCTCTACTTATTCTTTCCTTTCTAGGAAAATGTCTCAGGAGCCGTATCACAGCTGTCCCTTGGGGAGATCCCAGCTCCTGCACAGCCTTTTGTATCCTCAGAAGAACGGAAGGAGCGGTGGGAACAAGGCCAGGCTGACTACATGGGAGCAGATTCCTTCGACAACATCAAGAGGAAACTTGACACTTACCTCCAGTAGAAACACTGCCATTTTCCGTGGACACATCCACTTCACAGGCACTTGTTTCTGATACTTGGTACCTAGAGCTGGGTTAAGAAAGGTCTGTTACAGTTGCTAGAGGCTTTCACTAAAATTCATCAGATGTGGGGTTTTTTGCAAGACAACTGGTGAGAACTGGGCAAAAGTTGTTTAAGTAGCAATTCTATTATGTGAACAACAGTTCTGCTTTTAAACCCTGAGCTTATATTTCACAAATTCTCAGTTAAGCTGATTGCCAATGTATATGGTAGGGGAAACTCAATCTTCAGTTGTTAAGATAGCTGTATCAACTCTTACAATGTGCCAAGCCGGGCTTCAAATCAGTCTCCTTTCAGAATGGGACACGCACGGTTCATGTCTCTTGCTTGCTTGCTGAGCCCCTCACTAGACCTGCATTCTAGAGTCACCCAGAGGCTGCCAGAGTGATTGTAATTCTGCTTTCAGATAAAGCCAGCCTGTGATAGCACTGCTGAGTGATTCATAAGCATATCGACAAATGGTGTGAACCCATTTCCTAGTCTTAGTGTCTGAAGACGTTCACCAGTTTTCTGTGTACAGTAAGGCGGCATGCTAAAATGCTTTGTTCCGTTCTCTGTATCCGAAAACAGCAGTGTGATGGTTCCCTGCAGTGGCACCCTGTATGAAAAATAAAGACTTATTGCCATATCTTGGTTGTTTCATTAAGGACGCCCACTCCTCATGGGGAAAAAAAAGTATCAGGGAATTTTTCATAATTTGTAGAATTTGTATTTTAAAAACCAGCGTAACACTTGACACTGAAATATATGCTTTAGAAGTTGTTTTCTAGATACCTAGGGAAATCTACATCTAGTGTTCTCCTGTGATGGTGACGTATCTGATATGATAGAGGAAAGGAAGATCAAGTTTCTCTCTTCTGTCACTCACATTTCATCTCTATATTAAGTGGGTACTCAAATTTTAGAATATTGTAACCTTAATGAACCTAGGTTCATTGTCAGTCTCTAAACATACTCAATAATCTTTCAGGACTATTAGAATCGGTATCAGACCCAGTGTCTTCTAGCATTTTTATCCGTGGCTTAAAATGATAGAAGTACCAATATAAAACATACTTATTAAATGTGCAGATGATTCCAGGTTGCACGGATGGCAAGCTAGTGAAGGGCATGATTTAAATGACCTTTTAAATCTGAAGTGAGTAATCACAAATTATTCTGTTGAAGAAAACAAGAGAGAAGACCGTGACAAGAAGAAAGTAGAGGTTTAATTGGCCAGAAGCTGCAGTGGCTTTTAACCTTCAAGCTCAGGAATAAAGATTCCTCTGTTTCCACAGTAAGGGTGTGAATGAATGTTGGAATATGGAAACTTGGAGGCAAGACTGGATTGGGGGACCACCTTGGATGTTGGCTACCAAAAGAGGTTAAGAAGAGCCTGAGGATTTACCTCAAAGTTAAACTGTTAAATAACAAATGATTTCTGAAGGTAAAATAAGCTAGTTAGTTGGACTGGTAGAAAGTGAGTTGCTGTGAGCTTCAAGTACGTGAAGCACTACCAAGAGTTTTAAGTGCCATACAAAGACCCTCCCAGTCCAAGAATCTCTGCAGTGAGGGGTATGAGAATCCCTTCCAATGAGAATCCACTGCATAGAAAAGTCTGGCAAAACTGAAATGAAACTCATTACAGTGCAATTTACAAGTCATACAAGTATTTCTGGACAATCTATTGGTATCTAATATTAAAAATTTTTAATTGAAGGATAATTGCTTTACAATATTGTGTTGGTTTTGACATTCATCAACATGAATCAGCCATAGGTATACATATGTCCCTTTCCTCTTGATTGTCCCTCCCCAGACCCACCCCATCCCACCCCTCTAGGTTGTTACCGAGCCCCTTTGAGTTCCCTGAGTCACATAGCAAAGTCCCACTGGCTGTCTGTTTTACATATGGTAGTGTGTATGTTTCCATGCTACTTCCTCCATTCATCCCACCCTCTCCCTTCCTGCCCCTGCCATCCCCTGTCCATAAGTCTGTTCCTTATGTCTGCATCTCCATTGCTGTCCTGTAAGTAGGTTCATCAGTACCATCTTTTTAGATTCCATATATATATGTTAATATATGACATTTGTTTTTCTGACTGACTTCACTCTGTATAAGACTCTAGGTTCATCCACCTCATTAGAATTGAGTCAAATGTGTTCCTTTTTATGGCTAAGTAATACTCCAGGTACCATTGCTTCTTTATTTATTAATATGTTGATGGACATCTAGGTTGCTTCCATGTCCTAGCTATTGTAAATAGTGCTGCAGTGGACATTGGGGTACATGTGTCTTTTTCAGTTATGGTTTCCTCAGGGTAATGCCCAGTAGTGGGACTGCTGGGTCATATGGTAGTTTTATTTCTATTTTTTAAAGGAATTTGTGCCTAATTTTAAAGTTGGTCTCAGCCCTACATTGCTTTCACAGTCTCAGTGGTTATAAAAAGGTCTGATTTCAAGGAAATACTTGAGCTTATTCCAGAAATTACATCTACCAAAGCATTTATTCAGTCATCTTATTTTTACATCAAACACAATTTGGGTTGACATATACATTTATACAACACAACTCTGAATAATTCATTCAATAAGCACTTACTAAGTACTGACCATATCACCTGTGTGATGGACAGTAGATACATAGGAATGTATAAGACAGACATATTTCCTTATATTCCAGTAGCAAACAGACTGAAAGAAACTAACATATATACTTGCAAATTATGTTAAATAAAATACACTGACAAATATACTTGTCCCTGAGCAAGTCCAGCCCTAAGGTCTTCAAGAAAAACCTCCTACAAGATGCTGATTAAGCCAGAAAGAGAGGCTCTCCAAAAGCCAAAAGGGAGTGAGGAGGAGAATATTCCGTTCAGAGGAAATTCTGGGAACGGTAGAACTGGGTGGAAATAAAGGCTTTCAAGACAGGATGGAGAGGAACATATTGGCTTCATAGATGAACGTTTGGGCTTTGGATTTTAAATTCAATAATGACTGAAGTTTTATTAATGTAATTTATATGTAATGTTTTATTAATGGGAACTTACATACCAAGGTTCCCTGATGGCTCAGACGGTAAAGCGTCTGCCCGCAGTGCAGGAGACCCGGGTTCGATCCCTGGGTCAGGAAGATCCCATGGAGAAGGAAATGGCAACCCACTCCAGTACTCTTGCCTGGAAAATTGCATGGACTGGGGAGCCTGATAGGCTACAGTCCATGGGGTCGCAAAGAGTCAGACATGACTGAGCGACTTTGCCGGGGTCCAGCCCCGGTGGATCCAGGGAATTTGAAGGTGGGGATGGCGTCGGCGTCTTTGGAAAAATACATATTTAATTACAGATACAGAGAGAGATTAGAAACGGATAGTGTAGTAGGAGAATTAGTGGAGAAAAGGAGGCTGAATCCAGATGGGAATTCAGCCAGAGAAACGGGAGCAAGAAAGAAGCGACATGGTGGAATCATCTTTCCGGAAACTGATCCTATTTCTTTATTTTTGGGTTTGCTTATATACCTTTTGTTACACATAGGGATGAATACAGAGTCACGTGGGGGTCTTAGGGATATTACATCATCTTCTGGCCATGAGTGAGACCTGCTGACATTCTATGATCCTTTCTTTCTGATAACCAAAAACCTTATTTCTTCCAAGGGTGTTTTTTCTTAAACCAGGCACCACCCTCCAGATAAAGTTGCATTCCTATAGGGTGAGGGTGTAGTGAGTTACAATCAAGAAAGGAATTTATTTAACCCAAGGTTAACAGGATTAATCTTAAAGGTTAATACTTATTTCTCCTATATGCTTAAAGGTTAATACTTATTTCTCCTATATGTTAGTTATATTCATTATACGGGCAGGGAATATGGAAATTTAGCAGCAAACATCAGCCCAACAAATGAAAATCCATTTACCAATGTTCCCCTTAAGATCTATTTAGTCTTAAGATAGTGATAAAGTTACATTTTTACATAACAAGGACACAGTGATTTATAACAAAGCACAGTGATCTATTACAAAAGAGAAAATCCAGTAACTCAAAAAGTCTAGTATTGCTAACATCAAAAACTATATTTCCTTTTCTATATTCCAAATACATTGATTAATATATTCCCAGGTGCCTAAGGATATGGAGGCCTGGCAATCATTGACTCAATGAGAAGAAAAAGCCCTATGCTAATTAATACTCTCAAAATACTCCAAAACTCTCTGTGCTGTTTATGGTTGAGAGGTAGTAAACAATCATGTGCAGTATGGATAATCCTGTCACACAAGCTAGTCTGTCAGCAGAGAGGTTTGACCTGAGACATCCTTGTCCCACCCAGAGCAGGGAATTAGCAGCAATTATTGACAAAACAAATGAAAAACCCTTCACCAATATAATTCCTAACCAACCCACTATACTAATAATTTATAACTCCCCAAAAGAATTTGCCTTTAGTAAGTCTAAAACAGGTTGGGAGGCTGTATACAATCACATGTGGCGGGAGGAATCTATATAGGCAGGCTAGATAACCTTCAGAAGAGTCCGTAAGCTGAAACATTCTTGTCATGCCCAAGAATTTTTATTGCCTTGGAGCTAGCTGCCAAGTTAACTCCTTCTCCAAGAAAAATGGTTATGGGGGAGAGCCCCCTGTAAAGTCAGAGGTGTAGACGAGAGCATAAAACAGACTCTGGTTTTGGGGTAGATGCTCAGGAACAGGGGGTTTCCTGAGGCTTGATCATGCCTTTGCGTATGCCAAGCCTCCTTCCTCATGACCTTTGCCATGGGCGGAGTTCCTCAGGCTGGCCCCCAACACGACTTCACTTTCACTTTCACATACCAAGGTAAGCAAAATAGTATAAACAACTCCCATCACCTACTTTCAACCGTTGTTTCATCTATGTCCCTATATCCCCATGAACTATGGAAGCAAATCCTAGATTAAAAAATTTCACATGAAATATACCTGCTATCTTTAAAACATAGGGACTTCATAAAATGCTCACACCAAGAAACTTAATTCCAAATTTCCTCCATTATTTTGTGTTTTACTTCCACTTGATCTTATCAGGATCCAAGTGATAGCTTAAGGTGAAGGATGTCAGATTCTTGATCTCCGAAGACTTGAGCTTCAGGACCAGGGGACCAGATTTGATCCCTCAAGAGCTTTTGTGTAGCAGTTTTACTAGAGTATAAAAAGGGACAGAGGAAGCTTCTGACATAGACATCAGAAGGGGGACAGAGAGCCCCCCCACTCGCTAGTCTTATCAAGGCCTTATATACTTTTACCAGACCCATTCCCACAACATACATCTTAAATTAACAAGGTTAGAACTAACAATGGAAAGGTCTCACCAGACCCACTCCCACAATATACCTAAGATAACAAGATGAGTCAGAAAGTTCTTCTTAAGGAGAAACATATCCTTCAGTTCAGTCGCTCAGTCATGTCTGAATTTGCGACCCCATTAATCAGGCCAGGCCTCCCTGTCCATCACCAAACTCCCGGAGTTCACTCAGATGCACGTCCATCAAGTCAGTGTTGCCATCCAGCCATCTCATCCTCGGTCGTCCCCTTCTCCTCCTGCCCCCAATCCCTCCCAGCATCAGAGTCTTTTCCAATGAGTCAACTCTTCGCATAAGGTGGCCAAAGTATTGGAGTTTCAGCTTTAGCATCATTCCTTCCAAAGAAATCCCAGGGCTGATCTCCTTCAGAATGGACTGGTTGGATCTCCTTGCAGTCCAAGGGACTCTCAAGAGTCTTCTCCAACACCACAGTTCAAAAGCATCAATTCTTCGGCACTCAGCCTTCTTCACAGTCCAACTCTCACATCCATACATGACTACTAAACCATAGCCTTGACTAGATGGACCTTAGTCAGCAAAGTAATGTCTCTGCTTTTGAATATGCTATCTAAGTTGGTCATAGCTTTTCTTCCAAGGAGTAAGAGTCTTTTAATTTCATGGCTGCCGTCACCATCTGCAGTGATTTTGGAGCCCCCCAAAATAAAGTCTGACACTGTTTCCACTGTTTCTCCATCTATTTCCCATGAAGTGATGGGACCAGATGCCATGATCTTCGTTTTCTGAATGTTGAGCTTTAAGCCAACTTTTTCACTCTCCTCTTTCACTTTCATCAAGAGGCTTTTTAGTTCCTCTTCACTTTCTGCCATAAGGATGGTGTCATCTGCATATCTGAGGTTATTGATATTTCTCCTGGCAATCTTGATTCCAGCTTGTGTTTCTTCCAGTCCAGCATTTCTCATGATGTACTCTGCATAGAAGTTAAATAAGCAGGGTGACAATATACAGCCTTAACTTACTCCTTTTCCTATTTGGAACCAGTCTGTTCCATGTCCATTTCTAACTGTTGCTTCCTGACCTGCATACAGATTTTTCAAGAGGCAGGATGGTCTGGTATTACCATCTCTCTCAGAATTTTCCATAGTTTATTGTGATCCACACAGTCAAAGGCTTTGGCATAGTCAATAAAGCAGAAATAGATCTTTTTCTGGAACTCTCTTGCTTTTTCGATGATCCAGCGGATGTTTGCAATTTGATCTCTGGTTCCTCTGCCTTTTCTAAAACCAGCTTGAACATCAGGAAGTTCACGGTTCATGTATTGCTGAAGCCTGGCTTGGAGAATTTTGAGCATTACTTTACTAGCATGTGAGATGAGTGCAAACATGTCCTTACATTGTTTATATTGACTAAGACAAAGCAATGTAGAAAAAAACTTTGTCCTTTTCTCCTCCTTGAGAACTCCAGACCCCTATCTCCTCCTCGAGAGTCCCAGACCCCTTTCTCCTCCTCGGGGACCCCAGACTTCCTATCAACCTGCCTTGGAATTGACTCTATCACAAGTAAGGCCCTTATAGTGCAACTGGTTGATATCACTGATTCAACTGTGTTTCCTTACACTCCCTTCTTGTTTTGTTGTTGCCTTGCAATCTACTGAAGAAACCGGATTATTTGTCCTTGAGTCTCTCCCATGTTCTACGCTTTACCGATGGCAGTTTGTTTCCTTGTATTCTGTATTTCTTATAAACTGATTCAGAGGACCAGTCAGATTAAGGTCTGATTTAATCTCATTATGATATTAACTGCCATTAATAACCATTGCCTAGATACATTATCTCACTGGGGTTACAAAGTGGTAATACTCTCACTAGCTGAAATATTTCTATATACTTCCATTCATCAACAATCTGGTTATCCTGAGTTTTTCCTATTAAAGAGGCAGGATAAATGCTTGATTCCTTCCCTTTACTCACTAGTCAGTATATAAAATATGCAACTGGTTTCATAGCATCCTCCAAAGGTGGTTTTGAGGGGGTTGGTTCTAGTATCATTATGAATTAATTTTAATATTGTTTGTTTCAGTCCAATGCCAGTCATCTTAAAGAAGGTCTAATTGTCTTACCTTTGTGATTTACATGTTAAGAACACTACTTCTGAAGCTGGTGGAAAACAGCTTAAATGAGAACAAGAGTTGATTAGAAGGCTAATTAGTTTACTATGGTGGTCCTGGAGAGAGACAGTGGTATTCCAACACACCTTCCACCAGGCTGAAGGCATAAAGCTGCTGATGGATTGGATATGAAGAGAGAGGAAGGAGTAAATAAAAACTAGAGGCTTAAGCCTGCAGTGCAGGAGACCCGAGTTTGATCCCTGGGTTGGGAAGATCACCTGGAGAAGGAAATGGCAGCCCACTCCAGTATCCTTGCCTGGAAAATCTCATGGACAGAGGAGCCTGGTGGGCTGCAGTCCATGGGGTCACAAGGAGTCGGGCACGACTGAGCGACTAACACTTACTTACTTAGAGGCTTAAGCAACCGAGTCTCCAACCTGGCTGCTCCTGAAAGACACTGGATTTGTAAGTACAGTCTCTTGGGCTTATCACTATAGATTATGATTCAGTAGACCTTGGTTGAGGTTGAGGCCATAGTATTTCTATTCTAAGTCCTATCAAGCAGTGACCATGACCCAAGGGACATTTGAGAACCATTTGATACATTAAGAAGGTATTTACACTAAATACAACAGGGAGTCAGAGTTTTCAGAAGAGGCATGGTGCAGTGTTGTTATATAGCAGGGGATTCAATTTCTATTTAGTAAAGGCTTTCCAGAAGACAAACTTGGCCCCTTGAGTGAAATAGGCAATATTATCATAAATAACATCTATAAATGAATTGTATAATGTTTACCTCTCTAATGCCACTGAAATGTAGGGAATTAAGCTAAGGAATATTTGGTGTCCCCTTAAATAAAAGTCTGCCACAGTCTGCTTTTTTTCTATTACAAATGGATTATTAACATTTTTACTCTTGGGTATGTTATGTGATGGGCTTCCCTGCTGGCTCAGCCTTTGATAATTTATTTCTCTGAGTTTCTGATGCTGAAATTTAATCTTAAGTGAAAACAATCTGTAAGAAAGCAATGAGGAAAGACAGTATTCACTAGGTACTTATAGCTCAATTCTCATATCAGCCCTATAATGTAAATATAGATTTCTCATTTCTCTGGTAATCAGAGAATAAGGAAGTTTAAAGACTTTGATTCAGATCTGTGTATGTTCTAAATCTAAAGCTATGCTCTGCATTAAACAAATGATCAATACAGACAATGAGATCAGAGAAATGGGCCAAGAGATCAAGAGTATTCTCTGTATATACCCAGAAATATAAATGCCAGAAACAAATAATAGAAAAGCTTTCATTTTCCTTGCTATGAAGATAAGTACAATGGCCTTGAAATAGGACTTGGAAAATACTTTTTTACAAAAAGGCATTCCTAAATAGGCTGCCTGAAATTGTAATATAAAAATGAATAGATAAGAAAATTCAAGGATAGAGTTAAGTCGTGAATTTTGGCTTGGACACAATTCAGCTTCACAATGTATAGACTTTGTATCTTAAAAGCCTATATAGAATTATCCTGTTTTCACAGTTGTTTTATTGGCCCAGAAGAGGGAAAACTTCTATGATATGACTATATGACACTGTGGTGTATTCAGGGTCAGCATCCTTTTAGAGATAAGGGCTTCACAGAAGGAACCCTGGGGCCCAGTGTCACCCCTTCCAACCCCCCTGGCAGGAACCCCCAACACTAGACCATCCAGCACTTGCTAAAAGGTCATCCTTGTGTCTCCTTTACCTCCTCCAAGGAAATTCCCAGCCATCCCCACCCTTTCCCATTCACAACATGGACGCTCAGCCCCTTCTAGGTGCAGGGAGTCAGTTATCGCCCTCAGGCTTATCTTTTCTCTGTCTCCTGCCCACCTACCCTCAACACTTATCCTTGGCATTCCTTTCATACCCTCAACGCTTATCCTCAGCATTCCTTTCAGGGCAGTTGGTTCCTTCTTTTGTCCATACCCCCCACCTAAGCTCCCTTTCAGACTGTCCTCTACCTCAGCTCCCACCCCACCATCAGTCATGCAGGCAGGTCTGCCAGAAATAGGAAGATCTGTAATCCATTGCTCAAAGAGATGGGACTTCCTAGCCATCCCCTCCCAGTGCACTAGACCCTCCCAGCCCAAGTCATTGTGGGTCTTTCCTGTGCTGCAGAAACCCCTCCTTTACCCACCTCTGTTCATCCACAGCAGGACATTACACCTGGAGTTGAGCTTTTCCTGGCGCTTATGAGACTGAATCAACCAGAGAAGGCAGGGGACCTTGATCTTGAGAGTTATGAAGAATGAAGACATGCAGGGTTTTTTTTTTTCTTCCTCCAAGTTCAGACGCTTTTTTTCTTTTCTTCAGATTTATTGGGATATGATTGACATGTAGCACTGGGTAAGCTTAAGGCGTACAGCATAGTGATTTGATTGAACATACCTCATAAATTGATTAGTAAGTGTAGTGAACATTATCTCCTACAGATACAAAACTGAAGAAATAGAAAAAAGACACATCCTGTTTTCCTTGTGATGAGAACTCTTACGATTTACTCTTGTAACAGCTTTCACACACAACATATGGTGTTATTAATTAGGTTTATTGTATATTGCACCCCTAATACAGGCTACTCTTGCATACAGGAAGTCCTTTTTGGGATCTGACCACATTCCCTTAAGAGTACTTTATCCACTCTGCCAGTATTTGAGCTCTTGCCCTATAGGGGCTATGTTTTTTACTGAGACAACAGAGTAATGGTTAAGAGCACAGACTCTGGAGGCAAGTTGTTGGATTCAACCCCTGACTATACCCCATTTAACTAGCTTACTGGCAATTTCCCTTCCAAGTGTCTTGCTTTCCATTAATAGTTCCAGAATCAAATATGGACTTGAGTTAATAGAAACATGCTGATGGCCAATATATGTGGCCATCGACAGTACCTATTTCTTAGTATTGTTTTGAGGATTAAATGGATTAATCCAGGTCAGGTGCCCTTGGACTAGTGCCTGGCACAGAGTAAGGTGTTACCTAAGGAATTGTTATTATTAAGGTGGATATGTTTTATCTCCAGTGCCCAGCAGTAGTGCTTCTAAAGGTCTTTTAAGTAAGGACTGACTTCCAATCCTCAGTGTTGAGTACTAGCAGGTGGGATTAGGGGAGGCCATTGGACAGGCTGCTAGCAGTGAAGGGGCACAATCATCCCCATTTTCTCTCTAGATTATAACTGGTGGACTAGATGGAGTATTTTTCTTTAAATAAACTTTTTATTTTGGAATAACTGTAGACTGACCACAAAGCTGGAAAGACACTACAGAAAGTTCCCGAGGAACCCATCACAGTCTCCCCGCTCCCTGTGGGCATCTTGTATTATAAAGGTGTTTGTCACAACTCCGGAGGCAATGTCAGTCTGTTTCTGTGACCTAACCCCTATCTTCTGATTTCACCTGTTGTTCCCTAACCCCTTCCTTTGTTTCAGGATCCCCCCCCAGGATGCCGAGTTACACTTAGTTTTCACATCTCCTCAGCAACCTCTGGTCTGTGGAGGCTTTTCAGACTTTTCTTGTCTCCTGTGACTTTGATGTTTTTGAAGAGCGCAGGTTGGGTATTCTGTGAACTGTTTCTGTTTGGTTTTGTCTCATAGACTGGAACTTGGAGAAGGAAATGGCAACCCACTCCAGTATTCTTGCCTAGAGAATCCTGTAGATGGAGGAGCCTGGTGGGCTGCTGTCCACAGGGTCGCAGAGTGGGACAGACTAAAGCTACTTAGCATGCATAGCACTTAGCATACACCTATACTAAGCCACTCAACTCTTGTGATTTACTTATTCTGTGTTCACTTTTAAGTTTCCTTCTATAATGTCCAGTCTACCAGCTACCACTTCTCACTACTGTTTGCCTAGAACAAAAATAGGAAAAGAGTTAAATGTGCAATAATAGGGCTTTTGAACATTAGGTCCTTTTCTATTAAGTATATGGATTTATTGAACTGTTATTTTAGGCGGTTAGAAGCCTTTTTTGGTTTCTCTGCTGCTAGTTGGGAGGAACAGAAACCTAGTCTTCAGATAACTAATACTGCCTTATTGTTGTGACCATGTAATATGCGATCCAAATAATTTGGAACTCTCCACCTGTATCATGAGATCACAAGACTTAAATCCTTTTTTTAAAATAAAATTGAGGATATCAAAGCATCTTAACTAGGCAGTGAGAAGAATTAAACATATCATCTAGTATAAACTTTTTGTGTTTACTTATTCCCTTTGGTTCCCTGTTTTTTTACACTGCATAAGAGAAAAGCTCTAAACTTAAAAGGCTTACATAATTTATTTTTGGTTGTGCTGGGTCTTTGTTGCTGCACATGGGCTTTCTCTAGTTGCAGAGAATGGGGGCTACTCTAGTTGTGATGCGCAGGCTTCTCACTGCAATGGTTTTAAAATCCTATGATGTACTATTAGGGAATAGCCCTTCCCTACCCTAACAAAAAGGGTAAATTAGTTTAAACATTCAGCAAACTGTATCCTAGTTAATTTTATCTGCCTAAGACACCATTGACAGAATGCTGAAAAGATGGCAAACGTACTGAAAACATTTCAAAACATTAGTCCTATCTCTGCTTTAGCAAATGGCCCACATATTTTAACAACATATAATCTCTCTGATGACCTTTAATATCACATCTATCACATTAAATACCCTCTTGGAATACTAGACTGGGTTTCAACTGTGCAAAGACATGCCCTAGAATTTATCTACCAATTTGAGAGATCATTTTGACATTTGCTGTTCTTCTAAGTGAAGTCCCAGTGTAACCTAGTATTATATCTTGGTTCAGATTAATATAGGTGTCCTGTTCCATATACATTAAAATCATATTTTCATGTAATAATTAATTTTCATATTTAAAGGTAGAAGCAGGTTTAAATCTGTCAGAAAATTCTTGATCAAGAAAGTTGAACAGGGAGCTGGAAGAGATTTTTTAAAATCCCATCTTAACCTTTGGAAGATCTGACTGGGAATAAGAAATCACCTGCCCTTTCAAAAGCAGAATATTATTATGGCTTCCTCTAGAAGACTGTTCTCCCTTATTCAGTTCAGTTCAGTTCAGTCGCTCAGTCGTGTCCAACTCTTTGCAACCCCATGAACTGCAGCATGCCAGGCCTCCCTGTCCATCACCAACTCCCGGAGTTCACTCAGACTCACATCCATCAAGTCAGTGATGCCATCCAGCCATCTCATCCTCTGTTGTCCCCTTCTCCTCCTGCCCCCAATACCTCCCAGCATCAGAGTCTTTTCCAATGAGTCAACTCTTCACATGAGGTGGCCAAAGTACTGGAGTTTCAGCTTTAGCATCAATCCTTCCAAAGAAATCCCAGGGCTGATCTCCCTCAGAATGGACTGGTTGGATCTCCTTGCAGTCCAAGGGACTCTCAAGAGTCTTCAACACCACAGTTCAAAAGCATCAATTCTGCGCTCAGCCTTCTTCACAGTCCAACTCTCACATCCATACATTACCACACAGTAAGTATAAATATATTAACATGGAAGAAAACATTATGTCTGCTAACAGAGTTTCTAATCAACAGTTTCTCCCTCTGAAGTAGACATTACTGCAGGGAAGCCTCCCAACCATTATTCACAGCTATCAGTATCTTGGGATCTTTTTATTTAGAAGTACCATAAAAATGAGGTACTGAATTCCAGAATGTAGAACTTGTAAGGAAAGTTATACATACTTATTGGTGAATTAAATGAAGGGAAAGCTGTTGTATTTCACCTTTTGCAAATATTTTCAAGTTTAATATGCTGCTGCTGCTGCTAAGTCATTTCAGTCGTGTCCGACTCTGTGTGACCCCATGGACTGCAGCCTACCAGGCTCCTCTACCCATGGGATTTTCCAGGCAAGAGTACTGGAGTGGGTTGCCATTGCTGTCTCCACAAGTTTAATATAGTTGAAAACCTAAGGTTAAGCATTTGAATTCTTATTAATAAGCCAAACATATCATTGTCCTCACGTTTTTGATGAATCTTCTTTCCAAATACTAATGAACAGACCTTTGTTAAGTACTATACAGAAAAGGAATAAAAAACACACCAGTGAGTGGGAATGCAAACTACTACAGCCACCATGGAGAACAGTGTTTCCATAAGGAGATGCCTTAAAAAACTGGAAAAAGAACGGCCATACAACCCAGCAATCCTACTGCTGGGCATACACACCAAGGAAACCAGAATTTAAAGAGACATGTGTACCCCAATGTTCATCAAAGCACTGCTTACAATAACTAGGGCCTGGAAGCAACCTAGACGTCCATCGGCAGACAAATGGATAAGAAAGCTGTGGTAAACATATACACAATGAATTACTCAGCTATTAAAAAGAATGCATTTGAATCAGTTCTAATGAGGTGGATGAAACTGGAGCCTATTATACAGAATGAAGTAAGTTAGAAAGAAAAACACCAATGCATATTAATTAATGCATATATATGGAATTTAGAAAGATGGTAACGATGACCCTATATGCGAGACAGCAAAAGAGACACAGATGTAAAGAACAAACTTTTGGACTCTCTGGGAGAAGGCGAGAGGGCGGGACGATTTAAGAGATTAGCACTGAAACATGTATATTACCATATGTAAAATAGATCGCCAGTCCAGGTTTGATGCATGAGACAGGGTGTTCAGGGCCGGTGCACTGGGATGACCCTGAGGGATAGGATGGGAGGGTAGTGGGGGCGGGGGGATTCAGGATGGGGAACATATGTACACCCATGGCTGATTCATGTCAATGTACGACAAAAACCACTACAATATTGTAATTAGCCTCCAATTAAAATTAATTAAAAAAAAATACACCAGTGAATGCCTTTGATATCCCCCAAAAGAAAATATGCATTACCTGAGTATAATGTTATTGGTACTTAACTGGTTTTAAACATAAGATGATTATTTTCTTGATATTCCCAATCCTGGAGCTATAATAAGAGCAAAGTCTATAATCCATAGTGGTATCTAGTATACCACTATACATAGCTATTATCACAGCTCCTTTTTTTCTGCCTGATGGGAAAATAAAAATAATTGAAACCAATGTTTAAGATCAAGACACTTAAAATTTTAAAATATATACAATGGGTTCTAAACAAGAAAGTCAGTTAAACTGAAATTTAGTAAAATTAAAAAAGGGTAGGAACATGAGTCAATTTTTCTCAGCTACTTATAGTACTTTTTATGTACTGTCAATAAAAAATAATTCTATAAAATAGACATCTTAACAGAAATATGAGATTTATAAAGATTAAATATTCTTTAAAGAAAAAGTACTCATTAAAATATGGCACTGAGAAAGTAATAATTTTTGAAACTTTTATTAATTTTAAATTTAAAACAAAATCCAGTTTGAACCACAAGTGGAAACACAGTATTTTCAAGATATTTCTAAAGCTATTACTCTACATAATAATGAAACAGAGTTAACAGCATAAACGTAATGTGAACTTTTCATTCCAGTAGTTTATATATTTTCATAGGATGAATTTGTTTTTTATTTACCACCACTTAACAGAACTGTACAAAACCAAAAAGGTATTTTTCAAATGACTTGTCACATGAATGTATTTAAAAACAGAAGTCTGTAAATGCTTGGGTAAAGAAGCAGTCTTCACTTTACAGTGAGTTTGTAAGGTTTTGACTTTGTAAGCAAGGAGAGTAGAGTTGTGTTTTTTGCTGCAAACTCTTTTTATACTTAATCTTACAGGAGTATTGGTATATTGAGAACCCATATATCTATCATGTTTTATGAGATCCTGATCAACTTGATTTTTTTGTGCTAGTTCTTCTCTATCACTCCTTATGCTAGTGGACCAACCTCAAATTATAATTCCATTCTCATCATCACAGCAAGATCTACTGGTCCTTTTCATCACCTGCTGCTGAAGAGAAAAAAGCCTGGGAAGATTCTTGCTGTCTAATCCACTGTTCCCTTAGAGCAAAGAATAGGGCTCAGAGAAGGGAAGGATTTAGCTGGTGATAAAATATGTGTTAAATCTAAGATATGTGCCCTAGAATACAACTCTGCCTCCAATCTCCTATCTTTCAGTCAAGTCACTTCCAACACTGTAAATAAAATATAAGGTGTTCTTAAATTTGTGTCATCAAACATGAAGCTTCTCTTGTTATAATGATCAATTTCCTCCTTCTTTGGATTAAAAATAAAGTTTCCCTTAAGGAAAAAACACCACTTATTACCTCGTGTTCTTAAATTTGTGTCATCAAACATGAAGCTTCTCCTGTTATAGTGATCAATTTCTTCCTTCTTTAGATTAAAAATAAAGTTTCCCTTAAGGAAAAAACACCACTTACTACCTAACCTGATTGATAAAGTTATAGTTTGTTTTAAATGTGACTAAAAGAGTTATCAAGAATTCTGTGGCATCTACTGTTTGATTATTAACAAAAAAGTAGGAAAATGATGACTGATTCTGTAGGTAGGTGTAAGGGTGAATTACTCAAGTTCCAAAATCAAACTCTGATTCTAAACATAGTATCAAA
This sequence comes from Oryx dammah, assembly GCF_014754425.2. Lineage (NCBI taxonomy): Eukaryota > Metazoa > Chordata > Mammalia > Artiodactyla > Bovidae > Oryx > Oryx dammah. Next base: position 38,175,304 of record NW_024070186.1, read on the forward strand.
GAAAATTCTCCATTTAGGGATCTGTCTTTAAAAGTTGAAACAATTTTGGAGGTCATCCAGCCCAACTTCCATCCAGATATCATGCCTCTCACATATAGTAGTCTTCTGAATTATAAAAATTTATAAAGTTTTTTTTAAAGCACATAAATAATATTATCTATATATAGAAATATCTATTCAGCAATTCCATAATTTAAATAGTCAAATCAGATTGGGCAGAACTGGTTCCTTCTCATCCCCACAGACTGTATTTACACACTAACGTTACATTTAAATAAAAAGAATAGTACCACCTGACTAAATGGAGAAATTGTACTCTAACACAAATCCTAATTTTTTTCATGAACATAGACTTGTAAGTCACTTATTTGAATTTTAGCTCAATCATATTGTGAAAAAAAAAAAATAAACCAAAACACACACACATATGTGAACAAAACCAAACAAAAACCAGGTAACCTGCTAACCTGGACTTTGGTCTCTCATTTAATGTTCTGGAATGCATATGTGGTTTTCAAAGGTCCAATAAAATCAATCTCTTGTATAGTCTGTGTACATATTAATCGTTTACAAGGATTGTGAATCCACATCATCACAAATGGGAGGCTTTGGTGACTAACCAAATGTGTCAACATAGAAAATAACTCTCTATTTGGTCAAAAGTATAAAAGGTTTGACTTTTTTGGAAATATGAAAAAGCTGGGTACTTGGGAGAGACATGAAAATACTCAGCATAGATAATATGAAAAGTTGAATAAAAGTAACTTTTAGGCCACGGCATATAACAGAACTTATTGCTATTTGAAGTATCATTAAAAATAGGTTCATATATAGAAGGCAATTAGTAATACCTCTTCACTAATATAAAATATGCCCCTTCTAGTAGACATACTCTAGATATCATTTCTAGAACTGCATTTTTCTCATTTCTAAAACCTGTGTATGTATCTGATTAAACTGAGCTTACCAAATTCCACAAATTTATAAATCAATTAAAGTTCTGATTTCGTTGATTTTAGCTTGTTTCATTTCACTCGCATTTGTTTTCTTAGTTCCAAAGGCTCCAGCTGCAAGTTCTCTCTTTGTGTTTTGTATTTTCAGCATGTTTTCTTCAACAGAATCCTTCACAATGAACTGTAAAAAGAAAAAATAAGTTAAAATTGGTTAGGTACTTTATAGGTCACAATACTTAAATTCTTTAATTAAAAAAATGAGACCTAATGAAAATAATGCTCTATTCTAAAGGAATCTGCTTCCTTATAGTATTATGTAGCTGTCAAAAATGATTAATAATAATCTATTAGAAACTGTTTCACTATCCCTTTTTTTCTCAATATACAATAGTAATATTAGAATATGGTATGATAGCTAGAGATGAATGCCATTTTCCCTTATTACTCAGTATATTTCTCCTGTATAAAGAATATAGCTGTAAGGACATGTTATAACTCTATCATCAGATAAGAGCAACATATAAAAAAGCAAACTTTATGGACAATGCTGTAGCTGGAATATTAGCAAAATAAATTCAGCATATTTAAAAAGCCAAGTAAGATTTTCCCAGAAAGAATATACCTTCATCTGGTGTAAAAATTGAAAGAGAAAAAATGTGATCATCTCAATAAATATCAAAGAATGTTATGAAGTTCAACATTTATTCCTCATTAAAAACTTTAATTTTAAAAAGAATCCTCATTAACCTAGAAATAAATGTCCTCAATCTTATTAAGGACATCTACTAGAAACTTACCAAGAACACCATACTTAATGTAAAACAATAAAACTATTTCCAACAAAGTTAGGAACAAGTCAAGAATGATTACTATCATTACTACTATTTAACACTGTATAAGAGGTCCCAGTTACTGTAATAACAAATTGTGTTATAAAATGTTACTAAGTTCTTATATGAGAATACTCCTTATTTATAAAGAACACAGTTTTCAAATTAATCATAAATTCAGTAAATCCCAAACAAGACTTCTTAAATGGGATTTGGTAATCCAAATCCAAAGTTCAATTCATGACTAAATAATAAAAACCAACACAATTTTCAAAAAGGGTAGTGAGAGCACTATGCTCTATTAGATATCAAGGCATACTTTATAAAACCATATAAATTATTAAAGTAACATTGTCCTAGGAAAAGAGATCAATGAAATGGAACAGAGCCCAGAAAGAGACCCATGTAATATATAAGAATTTATGAAGAAGTGACATTTCAAATTGGTAGAAAAAAAAAGATGGACTTAAAAATGGTAATGTAACAAATGATTCTTCATTTGAAAACAATAAAGTTAGATCCATATCATGAATCATAAACAAAAAGTAAAATATTTCAAAAGAATCAGAACTACAGGAGATTTTTTGGGGTAACATTTTTCAAATTTTGAGTATGACCATTTTTACTGATATTTTTATAAAATACTACTTCCAGTGGTGGATCAGACCGTGAAGAATCCACCTGCAATGCAGGAGACCTGGGTTCAATCCCTGGGTTGGGAAGATCCCCTGTAGGAGGGCATGGCAACCCACTCCAGTATTCTTGCCTGGAATATCCCCATGGACAGAGTAGCCTGGTGGACTATACAGTCCATGAGGTTGCAAAGAGTCAGACACAACTGAGAGACTAAGCACAGCACCCCTCCAGTTTACAAAACTTACAGAAGATTCATTTTTAAAATTTGAAGATAAAAGTCTTCTGTTCTAAGCAAGACCTCAAAAATCCAGGAGATATCAAGAAAATGGCTGACATATTTTAAATATTAAAAATTTCTAAACTTTCATGATGAAAAAACAAAGTTCAAAGATAAACAAGAGCCTGGGATAAAAAATTTTCAATACATATAACAAAACATTTAAAATCAGAATTTATAAAGTCCTTTATACTATAAAACTATATTTGTTCTTTATGAAAACTTGGCAAAAGATATAAGCAAGCAATTCACATAAAAATTAACAAGACCAGAATAAAGATGACCCTCATAGTTTGCTCTGCATAATTCTATTTCAATCTTTTATAACAATAAAGTCACGCACCATTTATGTAGTTTTTAAAATCTTACAACCTAATTTCAAAATAGGTATCTTAAAAACTCACTTTTGTGATAATAACTTCTTGCTTCTGGCCAAGTCTATGGCATCTGTCAAAGCACTGATCTTCAGCAGCTGGATTCCAGGCCTGGTAAGAACATGAACTGCATCACTACCACCCTAATCTGTATGTGTTCTATACAAGTCCTTTTGTTGCAGTACTATTCATTCACCTTTTACCAACTGAAATCTTTCTGAATGAATTCAGATAATGACATATTAATAAATGTTCTGGGGACGAAACAATCCACAACACCCCTGACTGCCTTCCCCAATCACTACTGACAGGCAGGTGTTCTCTCCCCTGTCATTTTACTCCACTGCCTCCAGTATCTAATTGAGGGTCGAAATAGAAATCACAAAGTATAAATGATTGTTGAGTAGTCAAATAGTATCTTTCCAGTTTCTTCTCAACCCCTTTCAAGTCAAACTATATCTGCTTAACAGAGGAAGGTTATACACTTTCCGAAATAATTTACATCAGAAAAGATAGATGAGTCCATTTAATGAAAAAGTTTTCTCCCTTTTTGCTGGTCTTTGGTTCTTTTTCTTTCATTTTCCTCCACTCATTATATAAAAGTACAAAAAAAGATTTCAGGAGTAGTCAAAAGTCCTAAAAATTATTTAAGACTTTGAAATATAATTTTCAGTATATATACTTGAAATCAGTTTGACTTCAAAACTGATCTAAGAAAGTAACATTAGCTAATTAACATAAGCATTATCGTAGGGACTCTCTTATGGTAAAGAATAAAACAATGAAGCACTGAAAAGGGAAGACTAAGCAAGAAGGATATAGAGCTTTTCAGTCTAGAAGATAAGGAGTCAAGTGGTTTTGAAATAATATCATGAATTGTCAGGGTGGGATCATTAAATTTTAAACTAAACTATGGAATGATTCTTGAAGCTGAAAATAGGGTTTTTGGAGAAAATGAAAATTTATACAACAAAGTACCAATGGAAAAGAGAAACAAAATCATAAATGAGTAAGTAATGACAAGTTCACAGTACAATTTATACTTATTTTCTTCTTTTTAAAGTTCGCTTGAGATCTAGAGAAGAGGAGATTTTCTAAACTATTAACTTGCTATAATTTGATTTTGGGATTGTTTTTTTGGTATAGAAGTTAGATTTAAAGGACGTATGTAGCTTATGATTTTCTAAAACTGAGAGTCATATTCTGTGAATATTTTGTAGTTTGCAACTGGATACACTTTGAAAGCATTATACTAAGAGGCCAGATAAAATGTTCCTTTCTGCTGTCTGTATTTTGTCAGGAACCTCATGGTGAGATGGCAGTATATATCAAATATGACTAAGATGTATAATAACATTTATTTCATGGTAATAGAAAACCAATAGCTCCCACTCTCATAGGCAGTGATGAAGGAAGCAATTAACTTCATCAAAAGCTCATAATGAAAGATCATAATTTATCTTATCTTTTATATAATACTCCATAAAGAGGTAAAAGATTTTCATGAACAACTTTTTTTTTCCACTGAATCTTATTTTTGGGGGACCTGGCTTTTGTTTTAAAGTTAGTAACAATATCTGAAAACTTAAAATGTTCAGTGAAAAACAATCAACGTACTATGAAACTACTAACATTCTGTAAGTTTTCTAAAAGTGTAACTGTTCAAAGAGTTTAGTCTCTGATCAACTTTATAATAATAATGAAATTACTGTATTTGGTATTAACCTCTTTCTTATCAAGTACTAAGATTATAACCAAAAAATAATAATTTGGGAATCTGTTCCAAAAATCAGCTTCTAGAATTATTATCTGTAGTTACAATGCATAGTTTTTATAATAACCATAATACCAGAACTTCAGCAGATATTTAAAACTTCATCCACAGAACTAAGGCAAGAAAATACAATAGACACTGCCATCCCCACGGCATTAACATGAAATCCATGAATGCCTGAGTATGGCTTATGGCTGTGATATTACTGGAAAGGTTACCCTCAGGTGAGGGGAAAAAAAAAAACCTTGGTAACAGGTATATGCTTCAACTAGATTGTCTATCCAGAATAATTCAAAATTTGTATCTTAGTAAAATTTCTTTGTTATGAATTTTCTGAGTTTCAGGCAGCAAGGTAAAACTACAAACCTTAATTAAGTCTGTGGTTACACAGAAATAGAACAGGGTTTCCTCTAGGTAAGACAGAACGCAATACAAATTAGAAACTGAATTAGTTCAGAGGGTTTCCAGTCCAAAAAAGCCCTTTGTACCATCAAGAAAAAGTGCTCCTGTGGGGATGCAACTCTTAAGTCACACAGTTTGATGAGTCAAGTTCAGAGTGAATTTTAGCTCCCACTCTATCCCTAGGCCTGTTTCATACACAGTGACTGCACTGTATCAGACATTAAAATTTACCTAAAACATCCCATTAATGTTATTTGTTTCTAAATTGTGATGCTGGACCACTTGCACCTTTATAAAAATGCAGTTTCCTGGGTCTCATCTAGGAACTCCTAAATTTGAGGACAGAGGTCAAGTTGTATTTCTTAATTCTTATGCACATGAAAGCTTGAGACGATTAGTACCATGATGGTGGCTACTTTGTCTATTCTGTTTATAGCCAGATTCCATGTCTGGAAGATTCCCTGATACAAAATAGGATCTCATTATTCATGGGCCAAATCAATGAAAACACTTCCCTAAAGCATTAGAAATAACAGAAATAGATTCTGCATATAGAAGAACAGTAGAAAAGCACAGCACAATACTTATGAACATGGACTCAGATCCTGATTTGTGAATTACTAGCTGTGTGACAGGGCAAGTTATTTCACATCTCGGTTTCAGTTTCCTCACCTGTAAAATAGGGATAAGTAACAAGATCTACTCACAGAGATGTTGTGAGAATTTCAGCTGATATATGTAAAGCACTTATAGAGAAAGCCCTCAAAACACATTTCCTAAGTTGTTATCTATTTCTAAAGTTTGCCTAAGAATTTTCACAACCAGTTAAAACTATAAAGGTCTTTTAAAAAAATAAACAAAAAACTATTTGGTAAAGAGGTAGTAACAGATCAAAAAGTCTATAAAATTACTTACTGGATCCATTAAAAAAACTCGAGAAGCTGCAGAAAGATTCAAACCAACTCCACCTGCTTTTAAGGACAGAAGCATTATAGTTGGAGACCCTGCTTCAGTGTTCTGAAAACACTGAATTGATTCAACTCTTTTTTTTTGGGCCATGGAACCATCCAAACGAGTAAATACAAATCCAGAGGCTCTAATGAAGGGGACAAAAGAAAGTAAGTTACTACACTATAAAAACATGTTAAGTAATTATAATCTTTTCATTAAACCAATTTTTTCACTCATTTCTTCTGACAAATATATTCCAATCATCTACTAATAAGTCAGGCTCTACAGTCAACATTTTTTCCTATAAAATCAGGACTTAAACTTAAAAATTCTAAGTTCTCAGGAATATTCTTTATTGTTACTGTTATTTTGTGTGTTGTGTTAGTCGCTCAGTTGTGCCCGACTCTTTGCAACCCCATGGACTGCAATCCACCAGGTTCTTCTGTCCATGAGATTTTCTAGGCAAGGATACTGGAGTGGGTTGCCATTTCCTTCTCCAGGGGATCTTCCCAACCCAAGGATCAAACCCGGGTCTCTTGCACTGCAGGCAAATTCTTTACTGACTGAGCTACAAGGGAAGCCCTGTTATTTTAGATAGATGAAATAAATAAAACTGCTAAAACAGAAATGTCTTTTTGTTATTCAAATTAAAACATTTATATAAAATCCTTTTGCTCAAAGTGAAAACACTGTTTAACTTACCTGAGGGGTGTTTCTATTAAAGACAGAAATGTTGTAAACTGAGAAACAACTAAACTTTTTATGTTGGGGTTCTTCTTTCTTAAATCAATCAATGCATGCATTAGAGCATTAATCTGAAAAAAATTAGGACACCCATTAGGTTCCATTTTGAATGGGAAGAGAAAGGTTCTGACATATTACCTCCCAAAAATGCAAATGTAAAAGACCACTAATTTTTTTTAAAAATTGAGACTATCATATTTTCCATAATCTGAACCCTTTCTCTCTCCCCTTAAATTCACCATTAGATATAAACAAAAAGCCAGTAACCACCAACAAAGTATAATACTCAAGTGACAAGATTAAAAGCAGAATTATTATTTTAAAATATGATTATTTATATAAACATAAAACAAATATTCAAATATTTGCACATGTATATTTACCTTCGAACTGGATGTCCATTCCATATTAGACTTTTTCTCAGTGTTGCATGCCAATTCTTCTGGAGGACATTCTATTAAACTGTCTCCATGTATATCATTTCTGCATAAAGGGCATTTAGCACGAGGCTATATAAGAAAGAACAAAGTACGAGTGACACTTAACAAAGGAACAGAAATATAAATTTGCCTAAAAAGTTTAAAAGGCAAGGTAAATTCCATATCCCTAATAGCATTTTATTAAACCTTTTATTAGATTCATCCATTTGAGATAAATCTGTACATGCTGAACTCCAGGCAGATATAATGTTCTAATGCAGGAAGCGGGATTGGTAAGAGAGCAAAAGTAGGTAATTCTGACTAGCAGCAAGAGCTTGAAACAATAAATATTATTTTCAGCCAAATAAACTATGCATAACAGTTTCTTGAGCTAATTAAAATTCAGCATATTAATTGAAACTACTCTTTAGAAGAAAAACAATTCCTTCTTAATAGTTTATAAAGTAGTTCAGATGTGTTAAGTCCTAGCAGGTTCACTCAAAGCAGTTGTCTGTTGTGTCTATTTTGTACCAAGGCATACTAATAAGACTATCTCTAAAATAACTACATACCAAATACCATTACAATAAAAAAGATTCTCAAACTATCTACAATCAAGACGTGCATTTTCCCCTATATTACCTCTCCACAAAAATGTTTTAAAAAATTGTACTTTAAAAGGACTGCTTAAAGGATTATTCCACTTCACATAAATTTAGACCTACCTAGACATAACAGTCCAATAGCCATGGCATGGCAACTAAGCTGTTGAAATATGGCAAAGACAAATTGAGATGTGCTTTAAGTGTACAATACCACTGAATCTTGAACTTCTAAGTTTAAAAAAATGCATTATAAAAATTGACCTGTTTTACTAGAAAATTTTAAATTACCTTTGTGTCTCACATTGTAAGTCTATTTCTTAGAAATGATCTGAAGAGTCAGTAGAATTAAAACACCAACTGTGAAATATACCTCCAAAGCTATGTCTTTTTATATGACAAGAGCTTAGTTACATGAAATATAAACAGTGATAAAATTAACTATAAAAGGTGCACTAGCAAACCCAAGTGAAAAATTCCTTATAGTCTTTGTTGGGCTTGGGTTTTCATTATACTCAACACTGGAACTCCACACCATCAAACACTGAATTTGTACTAGGCATAAAACTCACCTGCTCATTCTGAATGACTTGACAAATACAAGGTTTACAGAAGACATGTGCACAATGTGTTATGACAGGAGCCATTAAAGAATCCAAGCAAATTGCACATTCTTCATCAGAACCTGAGCTCAGAATTAACTTCATCTTCTTTATTAACTTCTTCCGTAGTTCTTCAGGTGTATCATTCCCTAGAGAAAAGGCTGAATAATTAATTTCAGAGGAAGACTTGTAATACGACTAGACAATCTTAATCTTCCTTATATAGGGAAAAGTTTTGCTTGGGTAGTTCTTAGTCTTTTATTTTTTTATCATAGGTAAAAAGCATGATTTAAATTTGAAATTTTAAGAAAAATTCAGAAGTTCCTCATAACATACCTTACACAGAAACAATATTATAACACAATCTGCAGGTACTGCCATAGAATAAAACACTGATGCAATTTGATCCTTTCTTCTAAGACTATCATTGGAAATCCTGGAAAACCTCATTAATATTCCACTTCATTGTTAAAGAGATTTTTGAGTATATTTCTAGTTGAGTCCTATACTAAAAATCAATGTTCATTTGACAAACCAAATTTAGGCCACATGAATAATTTCTTATTTTGACTTAAATATCTCTAACAAATATAATGTGTAAACCCATCACATTTACCTACCTGAGGGACCACTGGAAGACACTGCATTTGCAAGAAGGTGTGTGTGACAACAAATCTGTCGCAATCTAAGCAAAAGACCCAGGACATCTGCATAGTGTGCAAGGACAGTCCCTTCATTAAAATACCTAGAGGTAAAAATGTTAAATACTATGAAGGCTTCTAAACAACAGTATTTCCTATTCTAAAACAGCACACACAATACACAAAAAATAGCATTGTTCTCTTCTTCCCTAGAAATCACTTCAAAAAAAGAATGGAAAACAGAAAAGTGAACTCTTACCTTTAATGAAACCTCGAGAGATTTACACCAATAAAGCAAAGTATATGAGAAATGGCTGCAAATTACAGGTAATGTCAAACAGGAAAATAATGAGAGATATGATTGCAGATCTCAAGCAGACCTGCCAGAGCACAACTCTTCAAAATAGACAGCATGCCCTAAGGAGAAAGCCACCATCTATTACATGCAGAAACAAAAACAGGGTGTGTGGCTCATGGCTTGAACATCCCAGGACAAGTTTATACCAGGACAAAGGGAAGACAAACTGAATAAGGAAACACACTGACCTACTGTGTTTTTTCTTTTAGAAAATACTACAAGCACAGCATTCCATATCATAGGGAACCCTAAAGCTTCCAATCTCCGTTGAAAGAACTCACATGTAACACCCTGATATATTTCCTACCAGTCAAGGATACAGCTATGATTCCTGTCCCTTTGTATGATGAATCTCTTGCAAACAGCTAGTCCAGAAAGAACTCAAGACATTCATATAAGAGTAATAATCAGCACAGATCAAGGAAGAAAACAAATAGCATCAAAAGAAAACTCACCAGAAAAAAGTTTCCATAGAACAAATTAAAAATTATGACCAAGAATTCTGCTATGATAATACCACTCAATAAAACAGTTAGTTCCTCCTAAAAAAAACACCAATAGCTTAAGGCAGAGACAAAACTTTGAAAAGTTATGGCAAAACAAAACAGAGATCAAAAATGAGCTGGTACAGCTAAAGAATGAGAAAGAGAAAAGTGAACTATAATAGAAAGCCACAGGAAACCCAGCATAAAAGAGACTGCGTGGGTGTGTGCTCAGTCGCTTCAGTTACGTCTGACTCTTTGCGACCATATCGACTGTAGCCCACCAGGCTCCTCTTCCATGGGATTCTCCAGGCAAGAATACTGGAGTGGGTTACTATGTTCTCCTCCAGGGATTCTTGCCCATACAGGTATCAAACCCCTGTCTCCTGCATTGCAGGTGCATTCTTTACCACTGAGCCACTGGACTAGCCACTGATAAAAACACAGGAAAGAATGTGGGAAACAGGATTGAGAAAAGCAAAATTAAACAGAAAAATATAAAAGATCAGAGTAAAATGATACCTATGAAAAAACAAAGACTATCCAACCTACACAGAGAAATAAAATAATGGAGCAGAAAGCAATATTTAAGAAAACTTTCCCAAAGTGGGGTACAGGGGAATCCTGGAGTCTACAAATTTAAATGGTACCACCTGTTCCAGGAAAAAAAAATCAAGAGAGAGAGGTCCTGGTGAAATTGCTGGACTTTAAAGAAAAGAATAAAAATAAAATCAAGGTTTTCAAGGGAAAGATTCAATATAAAATACAGAAAAAAAGACAGTAAAGTTTCTGAAGGAAGAATGAGTGATCCAAAAATTATATACCAAGGCAATCTGATATTTAAGTATTAAAGCAATAGAAGAAATATAGCCTAATGGTTAAGAGGACAGACTCCAGAGCTAAACTATCTGAATTCAAAACCTGACTCTGTCAGTTTAACTGTGAAACCTTGGGCAGATTTCTCAACCTGTGCCTTGAGCTTCCTCAGTTGTAACAGTGGCATAATATATACCTAACAGGATTGCTATATTAAAAAAGTTACCATATGCAAAGCATTTACAACAGTGCTGAACTACAGTGAATGATATATATGTGCTAATATTATTAGTAAGGGTAATATTATGGCAACAAATGCTTCTCAGTACTCAAGAATGCAGGCTTCCCAGGTGGCACAGTAGTAAAGAATTCACCCACCAATGCAGGAAATGGATACCCACTCCAGTATTCTTGCCTGGGCAGTCTACACAGTCCATGGAGTCACAAAGAGTCAAATGCAACTGAGCACGCACATAACAACAACATTCAAAAATGCAAGGAATAGGCAATATAAAGATTAAACTTACAAATTCTAGAATCAAACTGCCTGAGTTTAAGCACCAGCTCTGTCATTAGCTGTGTGACACAACGTAAGTCAACTAACTGCCTCCGTGCCTCAGATTCTTCCTCAGTAAAATGTAGGTAATCTTTGTACTGACTTAATAGAATTGCTGTGAATTAATACACATAAAGCACTCTCAGATGATTGCATTAACACCCAGTAACTGCTCAATGTTTGTAAATGTATTACCTAATAAGATATTTTTAAAATACTTATTTCTTTAAGAACAGCTTCAATAAAGATTTTTTTTCAACTTTTCAAATACAATAACATTTACCAATAGTCTAACTACTTCTTGGCATCACTTCTTACACTGAAAATCATTATTTCAGTTTAAGAAATTCCTTTTGAGTGCCAGATACTGAAGTAGAAGCCTCCTCCTACCTCACCAGCTACTTCTGTCTTGTTAGAACTCTTCTCTAACTTCACTCACTCTCTTGGTGACCTTATCCAGTCCCCTGGCTTTAATTATCATTTACACACAGGTGACTTTCAAATTTGTATCAAACCAAGGTAATTCCTATGAACTCAAACCTCATATCCAACCGAGTATGTGCCATCTCCAGTTGGAAAACACACAGGGATCACAGAATCAATGTGTCCAAAGTGGAGTTTCTCATTTTCCCTGAAAAAATTCTGCCCCTCCCATAGACATATTCTGCAAATGGCAATTTCATCCTTCTAGTCACTCACGTGAAAAACCTTCCAGTAATCTTCCACTTCTCACACTGCACACTATATAAAATCAGCAAGTTCTATTGGCTCTCCCTTCAAAACATAACAAAATCTAGGCATTTCTCACCCTCCTCATCACTATTACTGCAGCAAGAAAACACCATCATCTCTTACTTTGATTACTGCCACTGTTCTCCCTGTGCTAACTCGCTTCAGTCATGTCCGACTCTGCAACCCTATGGATGGCAGCCCACCAGGCTCCTCTGTTCATGGGGATTCTTCAGGCAAGAATACTGGAGTGAGTTGCCGTGCGCTCCTCCAGGGGATCTTCCCAACCCAGGGATCGAACCTGTGGTTCTTATGTCTCCTGCACTGGCAGGCAGTTTCTTTACCACTAGCGCCATCTGAGAAGTCCCAACTGTTCTCCCTATTTATGCCTTATTACTAAATAACACAACATAAAAATAAAAATTAAATTAAATTAAATAAAAATAAAATTAAGTCACTCTTGCGGTTCAAAACACTTCAGAGGTTCCTAAATCTCATAAACAGTAAAAGCCAAAGTTCCTAAAATATGCCACAATGCCTTACATAATTGTCACCCGCCCCTACTCCAACACCTCTCTACCATCATTACTATTTTCCACCTTGCTCATATTATCCAGCCACAATTGCCTCTTTGTTGCTCAAGTTCCTCAGGTTTACTCCCAACTCAGGACCTTTACACTTGCTGTCCCCCTCTGCCAGAAATGTCCCCTAGCCCCAATCTTCTTTAAATCCTTTCCCATGTATTACCTTCTTGGTGAAATCATCTTCCCTGAACGCTATAAAAATTTCAAGTTTTAGTCTTTAATAGGTTTATTTTCCCTATGTATACTTCTTTCAACACTTTTAATCTTCTCCCATGTCACAAAAACAGCAATAGAAGCAAGTAAGGTCTTCTGACTAAGCAATTCAAAACTTGCCATTTCACATAAACTTTTTTCCCTAACTGTAGGAGTTACTTATGTGGTGAATTATAATACTATTTTACTCCAACTATTAATTTATAAAAAAGTAGTTTGAATACTTAAAAACAAATTATACTTCAGTGTACTCAAGGCTTTTATAACTTACATTTCTCAAAAGGCTCTTCAATTAAAGTTAACAAAGAAAAAAACTAATTTCTAAAATGACTTTCTTTCTCCATACCTTCCAATAGTAGCTTTGCCTTCGTTTTTCACGGACTGGTAAATCTTTCTCTCTTCATCTGAAAGTGTAATGTGCTGAATAAATACTTTACGTTCTGGTAACTCCAAAACAGGTTTTCCTTTAATTTTGCTTGTCTTTGTTCTTCTAAGTGTAATATTTTTAATAAGGGACTGCAAACGCCTAGTCAAAATAAAACAAATAATTATATAACTTTTTATTCCTACATAAGTTGATTCAATGAGAACAAAAATAAATATATTAATCTGTTAGTTTTATAAACTTAGTAAAGATTTGAAAAAAAATGTTTAGGGATTTTTATCCAATCTGATGATGACAGACATTTTCTACAGAGAAAATCAGAGCAACAAAATGCATCTAAATTTGCTCTCAATTCAGTACCTGTCACAGTTTAATCTTTCATTCTGTCCTTATTTTTCTTACACTCGTCTCCCCATTTTTCTAATCACTAACCATTTTTATTTCTCAATTCTGTCAACTATATCACCCAATGTTTGACACTCAAATTCTTAAGCACCTATTAAGCACAAGGCATTATACTAAGTATCATAAATTCATAAATATGAGTAAGATCTTATCTTCAAAAAGTTTCTCCAGTAATATGAAAATCAAGGTACATAAATAAGTAATTTTTATAAAATAATGAATACCAAAAATAAAAACATGATGTGACAATTCAGAAGAGGGATAAATGCCTTTTTAGATTCTACAACCTTTACACTCTCTTTTCTCAGTATCAGGGAAAAAAGAAAGTGTATCAATGCTTTAAAAAAAGATATTTTCCTAACACTGAAATATAAATACAATTTCTTAAATTAGAATTCAAACAGTTGACTCTAAGGAATCAAGTAGACAATACTGCAAGCTAGGTTAGTGGCTTTTGAACCTTTTTCACTATAACTCACAGTAAGAAGTCTATCCAACAAACATAAACACAAACACATACATGACAGAAATGAATATTTCATAAAATGATAGTTTGTGATACACTTTGCTGTTTTATTAAATCTTCTACTCTATTTCATTTTATTTAATGAACAGCTATAATGCTAGCTGCCATCTTTATGATACTGTTTGTGATACACTTTTCTGTTTTATTAAATCTTCTACTCTATTTCATTTTATTTAATGAACAGCTATAATGCTAGCTGCCATCTTTATGATTTTACAAACTGCTAATGAATCCTAAACCCTGTCTGAAACCCACCACTGTAGCAAAATATGTGAACCACGTTAGCCGAATACCTTGCTTTTATTTTAAAATGGCTATCACCAAGTTGACTTTCATGTTCTCAACTTTTATCTATCTCCACCAGAAACAACTTTCTCTCTTGTAGAAACTCTTGGTGATGCCACTGTATTATCACAACATTCAATTATCACTAAAACTATCTAATGCTTAAAACTTATCAGTTATGCAAATTTAGTGCATATTGGATTCTCTGAGCATATTTTTCCTATTACTGTTTATTAATGGTGGTTTTGACGGTAAGAGCAACACACAAAGACCATATAGCTCTGCTCTTTCTTCACAGTTTTGACTAAAATCAGGGGAAAGTCTGATTAACCTTTTAGTGATAGTTAGAAATTTTCATCTCCATAAACAAGAATCATTAGATTTTTAGAGTCAAATGCATTAAGCTGTAAACACGTTTTGGAGAGGAAAGCCACAACAGTCAGGTTAAAGGGGTAATGAAAGTGGCAACTGGTTCAAGCTGCTAACAATTATTTGTAACTATCAGTTGTGAAATTACTTACCTAAGTCCAGCTTCATCTCCCACTGTGACAGGACGCTGTATTGTTCTATGCCACCATTCTCTATCAACAAATGGTTTAAGTTTTAAAAAGGAAAGAAGAGACCACAAGTCCTTTAAAGAATTCTGAATTGGAGTGCCTAAAAAGAACATAAAACTCTTATAACTCTACAGCAAGAGTACACAATCAAAATATCCACCTGGCCCAATTAACTGAGACAACACTTGAAAATGGGCACGTAGTTCTAAGCATACCCACTATTAAGCTGTGACTATAACGCTTTGTTAAACATATACACAATCTCAAAATCCAGTCTGGCTCTAACTTTTAGCTCTCACTTGCCATACTAACAAAAAAAACACAGATCCTGTAAACTTAACTTTCCCCTTATCAAGAACATTTACTTATCAGATTTTTAAAACAGTAGCACTAGCAAGAAGAAAAAAACTAATTTTTGAGTTTATATTCTTGTCCCCATCTTCCAGTACAGGTTCACATGTAGCAAACAAGCTCCAAGATGGGAAGCAGAGAAATCAAGATTCTGATTGGAGAATTAAAGTGTCAAATCCAATGTTGAAAAATTATTCCGGTGACTGTTCTATAAATAAACTATAATTCAAATGTTGCTGTATCATGGGCAGTTAAGAAAAAAAGTCAGTTTTATTAAATGATTTCTATAATTAATTTTTGGAGAGACTTTATATCCACTTCAAATTTACAAGTTACCTCATAACTTACTTAACAATATGTATTTTGGAATTAACTTTTCTAAAGTATATGCTATCTCAAAATCCAGTGAGATAGTATATGTTATCTCAAAATCCATATCATTACCTGTCAAAACCCATCTTCTTTCTGCTTCTAAATCAAGTACAGCTTTTGTTTGCTGAGCATTTGGATTTCGTATGGCATGTCCTTCATCCAGGATCACTCTTAGCCACCTTATGCTATGTAATGGACTATCACCCTTAGTCTAAAATAAATATTTCATATGAATTAAAAACACAAGAAATTAAGATAATACTTTATGTAATTTGATAATAATATGAGTTATTTTTTAATATCATCACCTACTACGTGGTAGGTACTTCTTTAAGCATTACATACATTAAATTATTGAATGTTCACCAACTTTTATAAGTATTATTATTCCTAGTTTACAAATGAGAAAATTGAAGCACCAAGGTATGGTATATGTTGCTCAAAGTACCATAGCTAGGAAGTGCTAAGCTAGCATTCAAATCCAGGTTGTCTAGCTTTCTGCTGAGATCATGGTTCAAAACACTAAGTTATCATGCCTCAAACATATGACATATGATGTCAGCTATAAGAATTATCTGAATATAACAGAATGACTTTTTTAAGTAAAAATCAATGTTCTTACCCGAAAACTAAAATTTTTATAATAGAGTATTTTGGAGAACATTTTCACTTAACAACTGGAATTAGACAATTGGAATCCTAAATGAATTGGGAAACTCCTAAGTTTCAGATATTAAAAAAGCTTATTTTTAAATAAACAATGATCAAATCATTGTGACAGAAAACAATATTCCAAATTAGAAAAAGAATTCATTGACAAATTGCTGGATACACTTAAAATTCAAATTTAAAAATTCAAGTGGTCTAAATATAAAATATTCCTAAATTATTCCTAAATTATTATCTAAAGGAAGTTGAACCTTCTTTTTTTCTGGCGAAATACTAAAAAACAATTTTCTCTTGTGGTGACTACAGAGGCAGAAGCAGCATCACCCTCTAAGAGGTGACACCCAAGGCCTGCCCTTCACACCTGTACATGAGGGCCAAGCAGCCCCACACCCCAGAAGATCAGACGACGGGGTCCCCGCACTAGCTACGATCACAGCTGGAAGGACAGCTTGATGCTCAAGTTTCTCCATCTGTGCAGTGATGATGTGGCAAATTCCACATCTAAAGAAACCCATCAACTCCTGAAACAGGTCCTTAATTTGGAGGTAGAACCCACAGAAGGGATTCAGGGCACTCCCACCAGTTCCTGAAATTATATGCTAAGTTATGTGGATAGGTATGCATGTGAATGGTTCTGAAAAAGGGGTCTAGAGCAACACTGTCCAACAGGAATGTTGTGCAAGCACATATGTCATATTCAATTTTCCAGTAGCCACACTTAAGTAACAAGATGCAGGTAAAATTAATTTTAATAAAATATTTTACTTAAAAAATTTCCTATTTACTTCTTATATATTCAGAAAGAAAAAAAGGAAGAGTATAAAGCCTAAATTTTAGAATACTTTAGAAACCTGAAGCAATTTCTTAAATTCAACTTCTGAAAATCTCTGAGTATCAACACACTTACACCATAGTCATGAGTTAAAATATTGTATGTAGTCAAAACAATATCCTGTTTTGAAAGCAAGGTTGGGTCTCTAACACGATCAGGACCATAATAAACATAAAAATTCAAATGCACATCTGATTTTATGTGTTGTCCAAACTGGTCCTAAAAGAAAATTAGAAATACTTTAATAATGAGAAGATTAGTATCAGGTTTAATATGTATATAAAATATACTGTCTTGGCAGTTTGACAAGTCAAACTACTAAAATCCCATAAAAACAAGTTTCACGAAATCTAAACTAAAACAACAATAACAATACTAACATTTTATTGCCAGATAAACTGACATATTTACAGTAATAATACATTATATAAATTTTGCCTGGCCCTACCAGTGAGCGGCTGCTTCATCTTTAGAAGTTAAATGAAGGAAATGGCAACCCACTCCAGTACTCTTGCCAGGATAATCCCATGGACGGAGGAGCCTGGTAGGCTGCAGTCCATGGGGTCGCTAAGAGTCGGACATGACTGAGCGACTTCACTTTCACTTTTTCCTTTCATGCACTGGAGAAGGAAATGGCAACCCACTCCAGTGTTCTTGCCTGGAGAATCCCAGGGATGGTGGGCTGCCATCTATGGGGTCACACAGAGTCGGACACGGCTGAAGCAACTTAGCAGCAGCAGCAAGCTCTTTTAAGATAGTAATTAGGTTTTCTTAAATTTAGTATTCTACAAAAAGGATCTTTAATGATTCCAGTTTAATCTTTAAAAATTAAACAATAGAAGAACAGTAAGGAATATTTTCATGAATGTAGGTAGAGTTTCAAGCACAGTATCCACTTTCATTCATTTATTGTAAGAATACTATTTGTCAGGTATAAACTAGAAAGATGGTACAGCTAAAGAAAAAAATAAGACCAGGTTGCTGCCCTCCTTAACAACAAGATCAGTTTTTAAAACTTAAGAGTTTTTTGTTTGGGTTTTTTTAACTTATGAAAACATCAGAGCTGAGAGATTCTGAGCAGAAAAAAAAAAAAAGATGAGAAAGAGAAGACACTAAGGAGACATAGCTGGGAAACTATTAGGTGAAAAATGATGAAAGATGAAGACCTAAACCAGAATGGCAAAAGTAAGCCCAGAATGGAAAGGGCTGATGTGTACCTGGACTGATGGGGACTTGAGAACTAATACAGAATATGAAGAAAAGGGAGAAAACAAAAGAAGACTCTGAAACTTAAAAAACTACTAGAAGAACTGTGTGATAATGATACAAAGAAGTTTTAAAAAAAAATTAAGGAAAAACAGGCATAAAGATGAGAAAGAGGTAATGAGTATTACTATTTTAGACATTTTAAATTTTTGGTCACCTTAAAATTTCTAACTGGAGAAATACACCACAAAAATTTAAATATTGGCCTATAATGCAAGTGTAGATATAGACTTCAAAGTTATCAGTATCAGTACATGAAATCACTGGAATAAATAAGATGCTCTAAGGAAAACAAATACAATGATAAAGGTAGGTTTAGGGAAAGAGGCTAGATTGAGCAATATTTAAAGAGCAAAGCTTATGCTTCTATTGGAGGATAAGACATGAGGTCTGAGGTACAATTTAAAATATTCCAGCAAAGAAAAATATAGAGCAAATGTGGTGAACTTTTGATTCTTAAATCTAGAGGACTAATATGAAAGAGGAGAATGAAAAAGTTGGCTTAAAGCTCAACATTCAGAAACGAAGATCATGGCATCCAGTCCCATCACTTCATGGCAAATAGATGGGGAAACAGTAGCAGACTTTATTTTTGGGGGCTCCAAAATCACTGCAGATGGTGACTGCAGCCATGAAATTAAAAGACGCTTACACCTGAGAGGGAAAGTTATGACCAACCTAGACAGTATATGAAAAAGCAGAGACATTACTTTGCCAACAAAGGTCCGTCTAGTCAAGGCTATGGTTTTTCCAGTAGTCTTGTATGGATGTGAGAGTTGGACTATAAAAAAAGCTGAGCACCAAAGAATTGATGCTTTTGAACTGTGGTGTTGGAGAAGACTCCTGAGAGTCCCTTGGACTGCAAAGGAGTCCAACCAGTGCATCCTAAAGGAGATTAGTCCTGGGTGTTCATTGGAAGGACTGACGCTGAAGCTGACACTCCAATACTTTGGCCACCTGATGCGAAGAACTGACTCATTTGAAAAGACCCTGATGCTGGGAAAGACTAAAGGCAGGAAGAGAAGGGGACGACAGAGGATGAGACGGTCGGATGGCAATACCGACTCAATGGACATGAGTTTGGGTAAACTCCAAGAGTTGGTGATGGACAGGGAGGCCTGGCGTGCTGCAGTCCATGGGGTCACAAAGAGTTGGACACGACTAAGCAACTGAACTGAACTGAACATGGATCTCATTACAATTTTTTGTAATATTGAAGAAAAAAGAAAAAAAAGCTTAGGAGAAAAAAGGCAGACTACATATGATGTATGGAAGAAGTGGAGAAAAACAATGGTCACTGGGGCAGCAAACAAAATCTTGAGTGAAGGACCAAAGAATATCAAAGTTTTAAGAACAAATATAAGATTAATTTTTTAATTTGTAATTTATGCTCATTCCCTCTATTTACCAAAATGGTTAAAGATGATTTACAAAATAACACATAACAAAAAGTAATAAAAGGAAAACAAAAAAGAAAGTCAGTGCAGGGGAAAAGATAAAGGGAATCCACTGGACACGGCAACAATGAAATCTCTGACGAGACTAAGGAAGACAGGAGCAAAACCCAGACTTACTGTGGGCTAAAGAGAGAATGAAATCTGAAACAGCAAAGGCAAAAATATAAAGAAGATAAAACATGAAACGTTAAAGGTGAAAATCCAGAAATTTTATTAAGAAATCTTTATCAATTATCAAGAGAATTTTATCAAGAATTTTATCAAGTGGAAAAGGAAAGGAGAAAGAGAACAGTATGAGAAAAGTCAATCAATGTGTTAGCCTTTAAATGGAACAGATAATATTTGTGGAAAATTAGAATTGACATAAAAGAAAATTAACTCTTGGTGAAAGAGAACCTATAGTATTGAGTTTGTAGTCACTGTGGTAGGTTGTATGTGTGTGTCTGTCTGAGTGAATGAAATAGGAGTTACTACTTAATTTTCCACCGGGACGATAGGTAACCTAAATACCCCAAAAAATTATGTGGTGTATTTGGGATTGGCATCTTACTCCTTTAACTGGATTCCTTCCCACATCTGAAGACAAAGAAAGGAAGGAAAGGTTACTTCTAACCTGCTTATTACAGTACTGTACAGTTATGTCACTGGGGGGCTTGGAAGACAGCAACTTGCAGAGATTGCAAAATTCTAATTCTTATCCCTATATGCTCAACCATCACTCCTTTAAAATGAGACATAATCATTAAATGTGACACATACTCAAGAGAAAGCATTTGAAAATCAAAAGGATCTGAGTATGTTTCATGAAAGAGCCAGTGGAGAAAGACCGGATAACCAGACAAGAGGAAGAATAACAGACAAAATGCAAAAGCAGAAAGAGATGAAATCTAATGTACAGACTCATGTTCTGATCTTTATAAAGAATAGGAACTCTTCCACGTCTGAGATAAAAGGAGGCAAGTTGAGGACAGATGCAGATAACCTTGCAGGTGGCAAGAATGGAAGTTCAAATACAGTGGTCTTTATGTTCACAATGCTTTCAACAGTCATTAGTTCATTATAACATGCAGCTTGAAGGTCAAACTAGAAAGGAAATAGAACCAAGCTGCTCCTACACAAAAAAAGGCTCCATTCCAATGTAATGTTTTACAACAGAAAAGCAATCTCGAAGGAAAAAAAAAGACTGTATTTTCTGGCGAGTAGCTTAAAAGTATAGGCTCTAGAGTAAGAATGTTGGACACTATCTCCTTGCTCCATTATTTATTGGCTGGACGACCTTAGGCAAGTTATTTAATTTCTCTGTGTTTTAATCCAGTCACTTGGAAAATGAGAATACTAGTTATGAGGATTCACTGAGAAAATCTATGAAAAGAGTTTAGGAAAAACTGAGCATATAAGAGCTCATTAAATGTTTGTAATAAGCTGTTAAAACAAACAAGTTATCATTAGTGGTGCACTTCAGAAAGAGATTTCAACAGTTCATAAATATGATGTGGTCTTAAACTATACACCTTTCCTACTTCAGGAGACAGAAAGGAAAGAGGCAGAAGTATAAGTCAAATCTTACAATAAGCAGCTGACAATGTTTCTTTCTCTACTATACATTTTCAGAGAAAAATTACTTCAATTCAGTAAAAATAACCCCAAGTCAATTAACAATTATTTGAATTTAACTATAAAGTGCTAAACAACCATATTTCTCCCAATGAGTGACTCTCTTATAGTGTAAGACAAATATAAATTATATTTTTAAAGGGCTGTAAAGACTTACCATCCAGTTGCTTAACACAGAAAGTGGACAGATGATCAGTGTTGTTCTTGGTTTATCTTCAACATCAGTTTTCTTTGAACTCTCCACTGCAGATGCTCCTAAAAGAATGAATCAGCGACACATCCTTCAGCAGGTTTTTCTCAAACATACATGAAGTCAATAAATATATGTCAAAAATGTGCTTCTATGAAGAGAAATTAGGAGTAATTAAAAAGAAACAAAAAAAACCTTCTGTTTCTAACCATAATGAAGTAACAGGAACTAGATTTTACCTTGCCACTTTATACAACTAAAAATCTGAATAGTGATTGTTTATGAGGAATGTAGAGAATGATAACTGAGAAAGGGCATAGGGAAGAAATTTGGAATATCTCCTAATACTTGTTAGGTTATTCAAAGTTATTAAAATTTGTTTTATGCAGTTTTCAGAATTTGTACTATAGTTAATGTGGTATCAGACTCCAAGATGGGCCCAAATGGTATCTATTTCCCCAAAGTCACAATCTTGTATAGCCCCCTTCCACATTCAACTAGACTTGGTGTATATGATCCCCTGGAGAAGGAAATGCCAACCCACTCCAGTATTCTTGCCTGGAAAATCCCATGGACAGAGGAGCCTGGTGTGCTACAGTCCATGGGGTTGTGAAGAGTCAGACACAACTTAGCAACTAAACAACAACAATATGACCAACAGGATATGGCAGAAATAATAGTGTATCACTTCTGAGATTGTTGTAGAAGACACCACTTCTACTCAGATGCCCTCTCCCTCTGTCTAGTCAGCTTCTCTCTCTGATCACTCTCTAACATCTTTGGGTTCATTGTATGGCTTACTTGTTCTCCAAGGTAATTTACACTTCCGTACACTATGTGTTCCTGTTCCTTGCCTATAAACTGAGATTTTTGCGGGGGGGGGGGGGGGAGGCTGTGCCCCACAGCTTCTGAGATCTTGGTTTCCTGACCAGGGATCTAATCCTTGCTACCTGCATTAGAAGCACAGAGTTTTAACAACTGAACTGCCAGAGAAGTCCCACATTTCTTAAAATTTCTACTGTTAGGGTTAAGAGTAATCTAAAAAGAATTTTCTATTTCTAATTTTCTGATTTTAGACAAAACTTAACTCTTTCTCATCATTCTTTGCTAGTTCAAATATCACCTTCTTAAACAGGTTGTTGTTGTTTAGTTGCTCAATTGTGTCTGACTTTGTGACTCCATGGACTACAGCATACCAGGCTTCCCTGCCCTTTACCATCTTCCAGAGTTTGCTCAAATTCATGTCCTTTGAGTCAGTGATACCATCCAACCATCCTGTCCTCGCTCATCCCCTTTCCCTCCTGCCTTCAATCTTTCCCAGCATCAGTCTTTTCCAGTAAGTCAGCTATTCCCATCAGGTGGCCAAAGTCCTGGAGTCTCAACTTCAGCATCAGTCCTTCCAATGAATATTCAGGACTGATTTCCTTTAGGATTAACTTGTTGGATCTCCTTGCAGTCCAAGGGACTCTCAAGAGTCTTCTCCAACACCACAATTTGAAAGCATCAGTTCTTCAGTGCTCCACATCCAAGGAGCAAGTGTCTTTTAATTTCATGGCTGCAGTCACCATGCACAGTAATTCTGGAGCCAAGAAAATAATCTGTCATTGTTTCCATTGTTTCTCATCTATTTTCCATGAAGTGATGGGACCAGATGCCATGATCTTTGTTTTTTGAATGCTGAGTTTTAAGCCAGCTTTTTCACCCTCCTCTTTCACCTTCATCAAAAGGGTCTTTAGTTTCTCTTTGCTTTCTGCCATAAGGGTGGTGTCATCTGCATATCTGAGCTTATTGACACTTCTCCAGAAATCCTGATTCCAGTTTGTGCTTCATCCAGCCTGGCATTTCGCAGGATGTAATCTGCATATAAGTTAAATAAGCAGGGTGGTAATATACAGCCTTGATGTACTCCTTTCATAATTTTTAACCAGGAACCTAAGGTCAGAATTTATTTCACTATTTTCCTTTATTTTCTTCATGTTTGCTGCTTGCTAAGTCACTTCAGTTGTGTCTGACTCTTTGCCACCCTATGGACTGTAGCCCACCAGGTTCCTCTGTCCATGGGATTCTCTAAGTAAGAGAAGTGGAGTAGATGGCCATGCATCCCTCCAGGGGATCTTCCTGACCAAGGGATCAAACCAGAGTCTCTTGTGTCTCTTACATTGTAGGTGGATTCTTTACCAACTGAGCTACCAGGGAAGATCCATTTTTAAAGGCCCTATTGAATTTGTTAAAATAATGATTATGCTTTACATTTTGGGTTTTTTGGCCCCAAAATATGTAGGACCTTAGCTCCCTGACCAGGGATTGACCTGAACCCCCTGAATTGGAAGGCAAAGTCTTAACCACTGCCCATAAGGAAAGTCTCATTCTATGTCTTTTGACTGGAACATCTGGTCCATAATTATTGATATAGATCTATCTTCTTATTGCCATTTTGGTAGTTATTTTGGATTTCCTTTTGTAGGTCTTTTTTCCCCTTCTTTTGTTCTCTTATTATTTGATGACTATCTTTAGTGTTATACTTGCACTCCTTTTTCTTTTTTGTATGTATATTTTTTTATAGATTTTGGTTTGCAATTACCACGAGGTTTTGTAAATCCTAAAGGAAATCAGTCCTGAATATTCTTTGGAAGGACTAATGCTGAAGCTGAAGCCCCAATACTCTGGCCACCTGATGCAAAGGACTGACGCACTGGAAAAGACCCTGACGCTGGGAAAGATTGAAGGCAGGAGGAGAAAGGGACGTCAGAGGATGAGATGGCATCACCATCATTGGATGGCATCACTGACTCATTGCACATGAGTCTGAGTAAGCTCTGGGAGTTGATGGACAGGGAAGCCTGGCATGCTGCAGTCCATGGGTCACAGAGAGTCGGACATGAATGAATGACTAAACTGAACTAATAAGGTTTTTGTACAACAGTCTCTGTATATACATAATTATTTTAAGTTGCTGATCTCTTCATTTCAAATGCATTTTAAAACTCCCTTATGATTACTATTTTTGAGATATTTTACATCTAATTGTTTTGTGTATTCCTTAACTGCTTATTGTGGATATAGATGATTTTACTACTTTTGTCTTTTAACCTCCGTAACTAGCTTTGTATGAGGATGATTTTCTACTTTAACTGTACGTTTGCCCTTTATTGTTAATTTTTTTCTTTCCCTAATTTTGTTTCTAGTTGTGGCCTTTCCTTTTTTGCTTAGAGAAGTTCCTTTAACAATTGTTGTAAACCTGGTTTTGTAGTGCTGAACTCTTTCATCTTTTGCTTGTCTGTAAAGCTTTTGATTTCTCCATCAAATCTTTAGGAGACTCTTGCTGGGTAGAGTATTCTTGGTTGTAGGTTGTTCTCTTTCATTACTTTAAATTTATCAAGCCACTCCCTTCTGGCCTGCAGAGTTTCTGCTGAAAAATCAACTGATATTCTTAAGGGAGTTCCTTTGTATGTTATTTGCTGCTTTTTCCTTGCTGCATTAAATATTTACTCTTTAATTTTTGCCATTTTAATTACAATGTGTCTTAGCATGTTCCTCCCTGGATTCATCCTGTATGGAACTCAGTTGTTCCTCAATTTGGGTGACTGTTTCCCAGGTCAGTGAAGTTTTTAGCTATTACGTCTCAGGCTTTTTCTTTTCCTCTTCTCCTTCTGGGAGTACTATAATGCAAATATTAGTGAGCTTGGTGCTTTCCCAGAAGTCTCTTAAAGTGTCCTCATTTCTTTTTATTCATTTTTTCTTTATTTTTCTTTTAATTATTTTTAATTAGAGGATAAGTGCTTTACAACAGTATGCTGGTTTCTGCCATGGATCAACATGAACCAACCATAGGTATACACATGTCCCCTCCCTCTTGACTCTCCCTCCTACCCCACCCCCCTACCCCCGCCCCCCAGATTGTTTCAGCACACCAGAATTGAGCTCCCTGTGTCATACAGCAAACTACTACTGGCTATGTAATTTTACATAAGGTAATGTGTATGTTTCAATGCTACTCTCTCAACTTGCCCCATCCTCTCCTCCTCGCACTGTGTCCACAAATCTGTTTTCTATGTCTGCGTCTACACTGCTGTCCTGTAAATAGGTTCATTTTTTTTCTTTTTTCTGTTTAGTAGCAGTGATTTTTTCAGAGCTGGAGGAATCATGCTCTCTGACTTCAAACTATACCATAAAGCTACAGTAATCAAAACAGTATGGCTGCGGCACATAGATCAATGGAACAGTACAGAGAGCTCAGAAATAAACCTACACACTTATCATCAATTACCTACAACAAAAAAGACAAGAATATACAATGAAAACAGCCTCTTCAATAAGCGGTGATGGGAAATCTGGACAGCTACATGTAAAAAAATGAAAGTAGAACATTCACTAACACCACATATGAAAATAAACTCAAAATAGACTAAAGACCTAAAGGTAAAACCAGATACTATAAAACTCCTACAGGAAAACAGAACACTCTTTGATATGAATCACTGCAATATTTTTTGGATCCATCTCCTAAAGAAAATAAAAACAAAGATAAACAAATGGGACCTAATTAAACTTAAAAGCTTTTGCACAGCAAAGGAACCCATTGACAAAATAAGCTAAATGGGAGGCCTACTAGATGGGAGGATATATTTGAAAATGATATGACTAATAAGGGATTAATATCCAACATACACAATCAGCTCATATAACTCAACATCAAAAACACAAACAACCCAATTAAAAAATGGGCAGAAGACCTGAACAGACATTGTTTCAAAGAGGAAATGTAGATGGCCAACACGCACATGAAAATATGCTCAACATCACTAACCATCAGGGAAATGCAAATCAAAACCACAATGAGGTATCAAATACCTCATACCTGTCAGAATGGCTATCATCTAAAAGAATGCAAATAACAAATGTTAGTGAAGCTGTAGAGAAAATGGAACCCTCATATACTATTAGTGGAAATAAAAATTGGTACAGCAACTGAAAAACAGTAAGGTAGTTTCTCAAAGAACCATATGACCCAGCAATTCTACACTTGGGTATATACAAAAAGATAAAAACACTAATTCTAAAAAAACACACTCACCCCAATGTTCACAACAGCGTTATTTATAACTGCCAAGATACAGAGCAACCTAAGTGTCCATCAGCAGATGAATGGAAAAAAAAGATGTCACACACACACACAATGGAATATTACTCAGCCATTAAAAAAGAATGAAATTTGGGGGATTAACTGGTGGTCCAGTGGTTAGAACTCAGCACTTTCACTGCTAAGGCCCATGTTCAATCTCTGGTCTGGGAACTAAGATTTCACAAACCATGTGGTACAGCCAAAAGAAAAAGTTAAAAACAAATAATGGCAGAAAGTGAAGAGGAACTAAAGAGCCTCTTAATAAAGGTGAAAGAGAAGAGTGAAAAAGTTGGCTTAAAAACTCAACAATCAAAAAACGAAGATCATGGTATCCGGTCCCATCACTTCAAGGCAAAGATAGGGAAACAACAGAAATAGTGACAGACTATTTTCTTGGGCTCCAAAATCATTGCAGATGGTGACCGCAGCCACAAAATTAAAAGACTCCTGCTCCTTGGAAGAAAACCTATGAAAAACCTAGATAGCATAGTAAAAAGCAAAGACATTACTTTGCTGACAAAGGTCCATCTAGTCAAAGCTATGGTTTTTCCAGTAGTCATGGATGTCTGTGTGAGAGTTGGACCATAAAGAGGTCCAACACTGTGGTGTTGAAGAGGACTCTTGAGAGTTCCTTGGACAGCAAGGAGATCAAACTAGTTAATCCTAAAGGAAATTAACTCTGACTATTCATTGGAAGGACAGATGCTGAAGTTCCAATACTTTGGCCACTTGATGCGAAAAGCCGACTCACTGGAAAAGACCCTGATCCTGGGAAAGACTGAGGGCATGAGAAGAAGGGAACAACAGAGGATGAGATGGTTGGACTGTATCACCAACTCAATGGACATGAGTTTGAGCAAACTCCAGGAGATAGTGAAGGAAGGGGAAGCCTGGCATCCTGTGGTCCATGGGGTCTCAAAGACACTGAGTGACTGAACAATAACAAAAATAAATAAAACAAGTAATATATTCAAAAAGAAAAATAAAATTTTACTATTTGAAACAACATGACTGGACTTGAAAAGCATTATGCTAAATGAAATAAGTCAGACAGAAAAGACAAATATTGTATGGTATCACTTATAAGGAGAATCTAACAAATACAACAAACTAGTGAATATAACAAAAAAGTAGACTCACAGATATAGAGAACTAGTGGTCACCATCGGGGAGAAGGAATAGGGGAGGGGCAAAGGAGAGATAGGGGAGTAAGTACAAAATATTAGGTATGAGCTACAAGGATATATTATACAACATGGGGAATATAGCCAATATTTTATAATAACTATAAGTGGAGTAGTACCTTTAAAAACTGTACACCTAAAAAAAATAAATAAAAACTGTACACCTGTAACATATAATACTGTAAAGCAACCACACTTAAATAAAAAATAAATTTAATACATTTTAAATTATGTTTACATGTTTATTTTATGTTTCCACCTCATCAACAGACATAAGCCCCATGAAAATAGACTTGTCTGCTGCATCTTCAATATGTAAAATGGAAGTTACTAAGGTACAGAGATAAAATAATTTGCTAGATCTCCTTAACCACAGTCCAATCTCTTTCCATTTCAAATATTTAGACTCTTAAGCAGTGTCACTTTCTTACAAATTACAAATTATAAAGTAGTAATAAATATCACTCACATTTTTAATTGAAAAACAAATTCTCATACCAGTAATAAATATTTACAATTCTAATTAGTCCAAATTAAATTAAGTTTTAAAACAGCCATAAATTGCTCTGTGCCTTTACTAGAAACAATATCTCTGCTACTCAAATGAGTAAGAGACCTCATTTTTGACCTAACTAAAACAAACAGAATAGGAAAATACAAGTACTATAAATTGTACTTTAAAAAATGAGATTTTTTCTCTACTTTTTTCTAATAATATGATTTTATACTTTTGTCACTTAAAATTTTTTTATTTGAGAAACAGAAAAAACAAACCAAACAAAAGCAGATTTACTTACCCCTTTTGAACATTTTCTTTTTTGCTGCAGGGGTAGATGAAGTAAGTGCACATTCAAACTCTGCATCCTCTTGAACCTTAGAAGATCCTGCTGAAGTACAAACCACAGAATCATTAAGAAATCTGAAAACTAATTCTCTCCTGTACTTAAGTACAGATAACTTTCTAAGGATAGGAAACATAATACCACTTACAAACTTCAAGAGTTTGTATTATTAAATAAATATAAAATAATTTCTAGTAACCAAAACTGCCTCTTTTGACACTAAGCATCTTTCTAGCTCAAAGAAACAGTCATTCATGATAAATTGAAGCTTCTCCTAAGGAAGAAATGTGAAAGTAGAAGCAGTCAAATGCAAAGTGATTCAGCTCCTAGGTGGAAGGAGAATATTTTCAATGAAACAGGTGTTTAACTTTTAATGAAGATGCTGCCAAATTTTCAGATCAGTCAAATGGTGATGTTATTTTCCAAATGCAACACAATTTCTTAACCTAGGAATATGATACAATCAGATCAGGAGATAAACAAAGTAAAGATGTTTTAAAGACAAAAGAAAAAGTAAAGATACTCAACATTTATAAATTTGTATAATGCTAAATATAATAGCTGAGCTATATTGACAAAAAGGCAGTCTCACCCTACCTCTGTAACTACAATTTATACATATACAAAACAGGTTTATTGAAGTCATTTTATAAGCAGTAGAAAGATTTTTGTTTTGTCTAAAGTCAGTTTAAATATTTTCTCTTAGACTTTAATTTGAAACTATTCTTTCAATTTGCTTCATTCATTTAACACCCTTGGTAAACTCCATAAATAGTTTAAATGTAAAAAGTAGTCAAATTTAAGATCTATTACTAAAGAATTCCAAGCTAGACATATACAAATCAATTATTACTTTAATAATCTTTAAGTGTAGATAGGGGATATTGAGATGTATACACATACCTTTTACTCTGATTTTAGTCTCTGATTGTGTTCTTTTCAGTTTGCCTAAAAACAAAACCAAATATAACGTGGTCACACTAGGAAATTAAAATACAGGACACATTATCAAATCAAAGTCATTTCATATTACCTTTCATTTTCTGTGGCAATTCACTTGGTTCAACTTCCTCGGAATCACTACTTTCAGTGTACTGTACAGCAGCAGGTTTTCTCCTAAAATTAAGTATACACAATTTTTTTATCAACCCAAAATAAAATGGGATATAAAATCTATGTTTAATAAATGTAATACAAATGCTTTTGTCTTACCCTGGTTTATTTTTTGAGAAAATTTCAAGGGAAAAAAAAATTTTATTTGACAAATGAAAGCCAAATTTGCTAAAAGCATTTTGCTTTCACAGCCAGATGCATTTAACTGTACAAAATACAGTATCATGATTATTAAAATAAATTTGAGAAAGTAAACCTTCTAGAATAGTAATCTCTTCAACACTTTATTCAGTATTTGTTAATTCAATTAAAATACTTGTATAAAACTAGAACAAAAAAGAAGTGATTCTGATTATCAAAGAAAATCCTCCAATATAAAGTAAGCAGCTAAGAGGCAAAAATGTAATTCTTTCATAATGGAAACTTTTATAAATTCCATGTAGAAATAGTACAGTACTATGTTTAAGTGCCTAGAAACAATGGACTGTGGAATGAGACTGCCTAGATTCAAATCTCCATTCCACCATTTATTTGCTATGTGACTTTTGGCAAATTACCTAATACTCTTCTAAGTTTCAGTTTCCTCACTCGGAAAATAGGAATAAATATGCGATTCAGTCTGTACAATAAAATGTGTTACCACATGTAAAGCCTCTAAAATAGTCCCTGCTATACAGTAAGTATATCTCTATTTTTTAATTAATAGTTTAATTAATAGTTTGTGTGTTGGTTGTTGTTTTTCCCATGTCACCATTATTTCCACACCCTTGAACCTAATCTTGTCCAGCTGATAGTGCTCTGTTACCCAGACTCATGGTCAGTTCAGAGTTATATAAGATTTGAGATCTAGATAAAAGGGAAACTGATGAGTCCTGGTTTTATACTCAGTTCAGACAGGTATTAAAGACAGAACAATTAACAAAGCTCCAGATTCAAATAGAATAGCTAAGAGGGACTCAGATTTGGGGTCATACCTGCAGGTACTGATAGTGAACAAAAAAAACACAAAAGCCAAGTATTAGATCTACCTCAGAAATAAATAAAATTTATAAACTTAACAATTCAAGTGGAAATCAGAGGGGCATTATGGGTTTTATTCAAATTCTCCTTCCAGTCTACATGAATAGAACACTGTCCATAAACAACTTTATCATGTTTTATTTCGGCTGCTGTTGCTAAGTCGCTTCAGTCTGTCTGACTCTGTGCGGCCCCACAGACGGCAGCCCACTAGGCTCCTCTGTCCCTGGGATTCTCCAGGCAAGAGTACTGGAGTGGGTTGCCATTGCCTTCTGCGTTTTTATTTCTACTAAAGGTGAACTGAGAAACAACTCAAATGAGCAAACAATGCTTTTGTCAAGTCGTCCAATAAATACACATCAGTTCTCAACTCCTTAAATTCACAAAGAAAACTCTTCTAAAGTCTCAATGAAAACAAAAAACCCAAGAGTGAGGTCTCAGTTCCTATGTGAAAGAAATAGGAAAATGATAGAAAATAGTGATTATTAAAAATTATCAATTACTTCTTTTATATATTAATGTTACTTTTTAACCTACAAAATGAGAACAGTCTACCTCCTTAAGTCACAATGATTTTAGCAGTTTCAAATTAAAGAACGTATTTGAAAGAACTATGCTGTGGAGATAATGGTCATATCTTTCTTGTATATGTAAGAAAATAGAGAAAGAGTTTAAACATATTACATAAAATCAAACCATAAGAGAGTTTACCTTTTGGGGCGGGAGCTAGAGAATTCTGATTTGGGATATTTATTCTTTCCCTTGACATCTGAAATACTGGGTTCTCCACTA
Organism: Oryx dammah; assembly: GCF_014754425.2. Taxonomy (NCBI): domain Eukaryota; kingdom Metazoa; phylum Chordata; class Mammalia; order Artiodactyla; family Bovidae; genus Oryx; species Oryx dammah. The sequence continues at coordinate 38,207,226 of NW_024070186.1, forward strand.
CATCTAGATCCTTCCATTTCAAAGAAAAGGATAAAGAGTATTAGTAAACTATCTCAGACAAGAAGCATCTTTCTTAAAACGTTGGTTTTCTAACTCAATAGCTAGTTTCTTAATCTAGTATTTTCTCACAGAAGTAACTTCAACTTTTTTGTAACCTAGTTGTTTCGCCTGTACTCATCCAGTCAGTCCCCACACTGACTGTATTTCCTGCTATACCAAGACAGCTGAGAGCTGAAGAAAAAAATGAATAATAAACAAGTGGTATAATAAATGTACACTTCCCAATCTCAGTTGTCAACCTTGTATCACTTAGCAACTCTTCCACCTATCACAGCGCCTCCCTACCCACTCACCTGGAATAGCTATACTATCATACATTGGATCCTCTGCCCAAATTTTAAACTCCTTTTACTCTCAGCAGATGACCTACTTCACTTTATAAAGAAAATCAGATGTCATCTTCTATAAATTAACCAATTTTCCTTTTTTTAAATTTTTTAATTCTTTCAATTAATTATATTTTTCCTCAGCATTATTTCCTTTCCTTCTAATGCTAACTCATCTACCTATTTTCTTGATCACATTTCCTCCCAAAGGCCAACAAATTATTCTTTCCATTACATGCAAAATTTTTTCCTAAACCCTGCCCCAACGCCGAAGCCCTCAATTCTGCCTCTCTCTCCATCTACTTTGCCCATCTCAAACATAGCAAAATTCGTAACAGAACACAGATGTTATTTCTATTTCTTCATCTACTAGTCTTATTTTAAAATATCTTCAGTCTTGCTCTACTCTAACCAATCTTCAGAAATTAATTTTATGAAAGTCACTAACTGCTAAATGCAACCTTATAACTGCACCCCTTTTCATTTCTCCTCTAATTCGGCTCTAACCTATCTAAATCTGCTGCTATTCATGCCTACTTATTCATATTCAGTTATTTATTTACATTATAAATACCACAAACTATTCTGAGGTCCCAGAGCAAGATACTCTGTTTTGTTTTGTTTTTAGCTGCCCTTTCCTGGAGCTTTTTTTTCTCAACCAAAAATGTTCTTCCTCAGATTCTTTAATGTGCTACCACCCAATTTCATCATGGCCTCCTTCATGAAATTGTTCTTGACAACCAGTTTTCATGAGATTCTTTAGGAAAAAATATCTGAAATTTTTGTACAGTACTAAAGCCAGAGGTGGAATTACATCATTAAATTGGAAAAATCTATGAGGTCATGTTCAAAATTAAGGTTTACCTTTGATTAGTCCAGCTGCCTTTTCACTGGTATTGTTTCCTCCAAGTTCCATAGATTCATCATAAACATTACATTCCTAGATGAAAAGGCATATTTCTTACATAGTACTGCTGTCAGTTTTAAGTAAACTTAAAAATATATCCTATTTTATACTGCTTTGCTTTATACAATAAAGACTACTTAAATGGCTACCCTATTCTGGAACAATGCAAGGAGGTACATTAAGAGGAAAAATGTACAAATTGAAAAAAAAATTTAACAGGTATCTAAAAAAAGAAAACTAGTCTGTCTCGACCTTTTCAAAAGAAATACAAAAAAGCAAACTTCAATTATAAATGGCATATTACTGTGAGAAACAGTCATGAATGAGATTTACTTCAAAATTAAAAGGAATTCTAACACTAGAAACTTTGAAACCTAGAGTCCCTTCTCAATAGATAACAGATCTATAATGAAGCTAAGCTGCCACTGACATCCTTTTTTTCTCTGTAATTCTTAGAGTGGGTAGATCCAAAAGTCAGGTATCAGAGTGCCTCCTCCCTTGCTCTATCAGGGATTTTCCTGCCAATTCTTTGTTCTTTTCCCTTCCTGTTTCTTTGTTTCAAAAATGCATCTACGTGAGCACAAGAACTTCTATAAAAGCAAACATTTATACTTCTCTGTGAAAATATTTTCAACTGAGTCTACTAGGGCAGGGTTCCTCCAATCTTAATTCTAGACTTGATTCTGTATGAAGGAATGACAAATAAAACTGGGTTTAATTAAATTAATTCTTTCAGTTTAAAAAGAAAGGTAGGTATATTGTGAAAGGAAGATCATTATTTTGAATCAAAACCTCAGAGTAGGTTCAAGATTAGATAGCAGGAGTACAATGTAATTTTTACCTAGAATTAAGGCCAATAAAAGATATTTTATTTTATTTTTTAAAAGATAATTTTAAACATTTTATAAAATCCCACTAGAGTTTACATTTCTCTAAAAATGTGGTTGAAAAGAAAATCTATCCCCTTTCAACAGTATGAGTCTAAATAAATTAAAAATCCAAGATAGACCATATTTAGAAATATGTGACTAGAAATTAGATAATTTTTAAAAGCATTAGCTCCAAGAAGCAGATGTTAAAAATGCCTTTAGTCAAGACATCCTACCCAGCCTTCCTCAGTAATCAGCATAATCACTTATATTAAACAGCATGGAGAAATAATTTAAAATTTTATCTACAAAATAAAGGATGTCCTTCACATTATTCTTTTCACATTCAATGACTTTGCTCAGCAAACCTTTTCTTCATGAAGGTCAAAAAAAAATGTACATATAAAGCCTAAACTATCAAATACTATGCTCCTATCTGATGGAATTTAATTTTTGCTCTGTAAGTTTGCAATATCCAAATCTATTTAACATAATGAAATTTCTGTTGCAGTAAATGCCTGGCTGGAAATCACATTTTCAGTCTCAATTTCAACTAACGTAGCAAACAAAATATCATAAAGCCTTTCTACTACATAACACGTTAAATGCATGGCTAATCTTAAGGGTAAAAAAGAATGCCTTACTGTTAAACAGGTAATTAACAATGAAGTTCTACATATTCTTAGGTACTATTTTTTAGTTTTAATAACTAAAATGTAGGTGGAAAAAAAAGGTAAAAGGCACTGGAATATTCAGGGTAGGGGACTGAATCTTACATGTTAATACCATAGTTAAACTTCCAATAAAAGTACAAAGAAGGAAATGTAACTAAGCTTAGAAATTAAGAAAATGGAAAATAATAAACAGTGGTAGGAAACCAATATGCAGCATCTTTGAAAACGAAGAAATCAGAAGAACAGCAGCAGAGAAAAGTCCAAAAGAAAAAAATGTTTTGCATATACCTTGTACTTAAATTATTTCCCATTTTAAGTTCTTTGGACTTTCAGTTGAGAATGAAGAACAACCATTTCATTCTAATAGCACTTATTTGCCTTATAAAACTAACTGTTTAATTCTTCGGTTTGGTTCACTCAGTCATGTCCAACTCTTTTCGACCCCATAAACCACAGCACGCCAGGCCTTCCTGTCCATCACCAACTACCAGAGTTTACCCAAACTCATGTCCATTGAGTCGGTGATGCCATCCAACCATGTCATCCTCTGTTGTCCCCTTCTCCTCCTGCCCTCAATCTTTCCCAGCCTCAGGGTCTTTTCCAATGAGTCAGCTCTTCGCATCAGGTGGCCAAAGTACTGGAGTTTCAGCTTCAACATCAGTCCTTCCAATGAACACCCAGGACTGATCTCCTTTAGTAAGGACTGGTTGGATCTTCTTGCAGTCCAAGGGACTCTCAAGAGTCTTCTCCAACACCACAGTTCAAAAGCATCAATTCTTCGGCACTCAGCTTCCTTCACAGTCCAACTCTCATATCCATACACGACTACTGGAAAAACCATAGCCTTGACTAGATGGAACTTTGTTGACAAAGTAATGTCTCTGCTTTTGACTATGCTATCTAGGTTGACCATAGCTTTCTTTCCAAAGAGTTAAGCGTCTTTCAATTTCATGGCTGCAGTCACCATCTGCAGTGATTTTGGAGCCAAAGAAAATAAAGTCAGCCACTGTTTCCACATCGCTCTGCCATGAAGTGATGGGACTGGATGCCATGATCTTCATTTTCTGAACGTTGAGCTTTAAGCCAACTTTTTCACTCTCCTCTTTCACTTTCATCAAGAGGCTCTTTAGTTCTTCACTTTCTGCCACAAGGGTGGTGTCATCTGCATATCTGAGGTTATTGATATTTCTCCCGGCAATATTGATTTCAGCTTGTGCTTCATCCAGCCCAGTGTTTCTCATGATGTACTCTGCATATAAGTTAAATAAGCAGGGTGACGATATACAGCCTTGATGTACTCCTTTTCCTATTTGGAACCAGTCTGTTGATCCATGTCCAGTCCTAACTGTTGCTTCCTGACCTGCATACAGGTTTCTCAAGAGGTAGGTCAGGTGGTCAGGTATTCCCAGCTCTTTCAGCATTTTCCATAGTTTATTGTGATCCACACAGTCAAAGGCTTTGGCATAGTCAATAAAGCAGAAATAGATCTTTTTCTGGAACTCTCTTGCTTTTTCGATGATCCAGCAGATGTTGGCAATTCGATCTCTGGTTCCTCTGCCTTTTCTAAAACCAGCTTGAACATTTGGAAGTTCACAGTTCACGTATTGCTGAAGCCTGGCTTGCAGAATTCTGAGCACTACTTTACTAGAGTGTGACATGAGTGCAATTGTACAGCAGTTTGAGCATCCTTTGGCATTGCCTTTCTTTAGGATTGGAATGAAAACTGACCTTTTCCAGGCATGTGGCCACTGCTGAGTTTTCCAAATTTCCTGGCATATTGAGTGCAGCACTTTCACAGCGTCATCTTTCAAGATTTGAAATAGCTCAACTGGAATTCCGTCACCTCCGCTAGCTTTGTTTGTAGTGATGCTTCCTAAGGCCCACTTGGCTTCACATTCCAGGATGTCTGGCTCTAGGTGAGTGATCACACCATTGTGGTTATCCGAGTCATGATCTTTTTTGTATAGTTCTTCTGTGTATTCTTGCCACCTCTTCTTAATATCTTCTGCTTCTGTTAGGTCCATACCATTTCTATCCTTTATCGAGTCCATCTTTGCATGAAATGTTCCCTTGGTATCTCTAATTTTCTTGAAGAGATCTCTAGTCTTTCCCATTCTGTTGTTTTCCTCTATTTCTTTGCATTGATCACTGAAGAAGGCTTTCTTATCTCTTCTTGCTATTCTTTGGAACTCTGCATTCATATGGGTATATCTTTCCTTTTTTCCTTTGCTTTTCACTTCTCTTCGTTTCACAGCTATTTGTAATGCCTCCTCAGACAGCCATTTTGCTTTTTTGCATTTCTTTTCCATGGGGATGGTCTTGCTCCCTGTCTCCTATACAATGTCACAAACCTCCATCCATAGTTCATCAGGCACTCTATCAGACCTACTCCCTTAAATCTATTTCTCACTTCCACTGTACAATCACAACGGATTTGATTTAGGTCATATCTGAATGGTCTAGTGGTTTTCCCCACTGTCTTCAATTTCAGTCTGAATTTGGCAATAAGGAGTTCATGATCTGAGCCACAGTCAGCTCTTGGTCTTGTTTTTGTTGACTGTATAGAGCTTCTCCATCTTTGGGTGCAAAGAATATAATCAATCTGATATTGGTGTCAACCGTCTGGTGATGTCCATGTGTAGAGTCTTCTCTTGTGTTGTTGGAAGAGGGTGTTTGCTATGACCAGTGCATCCTCTTGGCAGAATCTATTAGCCTTTGCCCTGCTTCATTCTGTACTCCAAGGCCAAATTTGCCTGTTACTCCAGGTGTTTCTTGACTTCCTACTTTTGCATTCCAGTCCCCTATAATGAAAAGGACATCTTTTGGGGGGTTAGTTCTAAAAGGTCTTGTAGGTCTTCATAGAACTGTTCAGCTTCAGCTTCTTCAGTGTTACTGGTCCGGGCACAGACTTGGATTACTGTGATATTGAATGGTTTGCCTTGGAAACGAACAGAGATCATTCTGTCATTTTTGAGACTGCATCCAAGTACTGCATTTCGGACTCTTCTGTTGACTCTGATGGCTACTCCATTTCTTCTAAGGGATTCCTGCCCACAGTAGTAGATATAATGGTCATCTGAGTTAAATTCACTCACTCCAGTCCATCTTAGTTCGCTGATTCCTAGAATGTCGACGTTCACTCTTGCCATCTCCTGTTTGACCACTTCCAATTTGCCTTGATTCATGGACCTAACATTCCAGGTTCCTATGCAATATTGCTCTTTACAGCACTGGACCTTGCTTCTATCACCAATCACATCCACAAACAGGTATTGGTTTTGCTTTGGTTCCATCTCTTCATTCTTTCTGGAGTTATTTCTCCACTGATCTCCAGTAGCATACTGGGCACCTACCATCCTGGGGAGTTCATCTGTGTCCTATCTTTTTGGCTTTTCATACTGTTCATGGGGTTCTCAAGGCAAGAATACTGAAGGGGTTCTGAATATAAATATATTATATGTATATTTACTATATATAAAAACATACATAAGTTAAGTATCGAGAATAGTCACCCATACACTCATCAATAAGACAGAATTATCACTATTAACATTTTGGCACATACAGTATGTGTGACTACACTTAAGACATATACATATATGTATTTACAAACGAAGATTCAAATTCTATAGAAGATGTACCTGGCCTCTTTTTTTTAACTAAAAAAGATCATGAAAGTATTCTTCAAAAATAGGATTTTATAGTTTGATAATAACTTAATTATCATCTTATTAAAAGGTATTGCTTTTCTGCCTTTAAAATAATGCTAGGGCAATAAAGCTGTATTTTTCTCATTGGAATAAATATATTTCTGATAACTTCTTCAGACTTTTTTTTTTAATGGCACTATTGAGTCAAAGATTATAAATGCTTTTAATGCTTCTGATACATATTACCAAACTGACTTCAAAATGTAGTATCAACTTTCACTCTCATCAGCAATATACAAGGCCATTCATCATACCTCTAAAAACTGGGTATTATCAACTTTTTGCCAATAATTTTTTAATGACAAAATAAGTTTTACAATAAACCAGAGAGTTTAGGGAAAAAACACTAATACTTTACCTTCTTCAGTTGATTTTTCTTAATTCTTTCAACAGGAAGAGACTTGCCATCATGGAAGTTGGTAAGAATCACTGCAATGGCTGTCAGAGTTTTGCCCTATAAAATGTTTTACAAAGAAAAAAGATCAGATTCTGAAACCCAGATTACCAGGTAACATTTCAAAACCGATTTTTCAAATAAAGTAAAAAAATATCAAACAGCATTCAGGGCCACAGAAGTGTGCTGATTATTATGCTAAATAATATACATATTAATGAAGTTATTTCACTGATTACATTAGGAAATGTCTTACCATTCTGTATTACTGGGAGTTATTAAGTAATTTACTCTAAAATACTATAAGCATCTTTGAGAAATGTTATTTTATTGAACAACTGCCATTTAAAATTTCACATTTAACCCTGAACTAATAACTTTATCATGAAACCACAACTATTTGCTTGCCATATAATTCAAAGCTAACTTAAAATGATTAGTAATTCCAGTATGAACATGAGTCATTATTTTATTAAACTTAATTTCAAAACTTAAAGGCTATTTCTTATCAATACAGCATAAAGGACAAGATACTTCTTTTGTATTTTTTAAAAGCAGAAATATAAAAATTTTCATTATTTTCCACTATTTAGCTGAATTTATATTGAGCAACACAGAAATAAATCTCTTTCAAGTTGGAAGCAGTGTAAAGCAGCCGTTTTCAAAGTGTGGTCCACAGCTCCTAGAAGTTCCCCCAGGGCCCTTTCAGGAGTGTGTACAGTCAAAAATATTTTGATTATTACTCAAACTTTGTGTTGGATATTTGTAGTAATTCCACAAAATTGCAATGGTGGGCAAAGCTGCTGCTGTTGCCTCAGCATGAAACAAAGCAGTTGGCACTGTACTATACCAGGAGTCATCATATTTCTAACTAACACATACAGTAAAAAGAAAAAAAATGTTTACTTTAGGAATACTCTTGATAAAGCAGTACACATTCATTTTACCAAATCTCACCTCTTTAAGTAATGGATCTTTTAACTATTCTTGTAATAAGATGGGAAGAACACAAAATACTTCCTTTGCATACCAAAACATGAACGTTATCTAGAGAAAAATCACTTGAGACTGAATTGCAGCTCAATTAACTACCACACATTATCATTTTCAAGTATCACCATTTTAACTTGAAAGAATGACTGACAACTAGTTATCTATGATTGAGCGGCAGACATTTTCTTGAAAATTAATAAAGTGAGCCTATGAACAAAGTGAGACCATCAATTCCAAAGGAAAAAACTGACAATGTTTGTGGTTAATGATAAAATTTGAGCTTTTAAGCAAAATTTATATTAGAAAACTTGTATCAACACCATAAGCACAGAAGCTTCCCAAATGTAAATGCCTTTCTTAGTAAGATCAGAAGTAATACCAATGAATGTAAAACTTTTTATATTATATAATGAAATGCATCAACATTTGGCAGATCTGTGTAACTCAGTGAACCAATATATTCCAAATGAGCAATACCTAATGTTACAAAATCATGCATGGATAAAATATCCATGCAATGTGCAGCTACACCAATGAATTTTAACAGAACAGAGTATAAAAAGTTCACTGACATGATACTTAATTTTTACATTATCGGAATTTCCCTGGCAGTCTAGCGGTTAAGACTCTGTGTAGAGAGCACAGGTTCAATCCCTGGTTGGGGAACTAAGATCCTGTATGCCACATGGCACAGCCAAAAAGAAAAGTTCCAGATTATAACTATTAACCTTTAATAGGGATTTCACTAGTGGTCTGGCAGTTAAGAATCCACTCCCCAATGCAGTGGATGTGGATTCGAGCCCTGGCTGAGGAACTAAGATCCCAAATGCTCAGGGGGATCTAGGCCCATGCCCCACAAATACAGAGCCCATATGTTCTGGAGCCCATGCCACAACTACCACTACTAGACAGAAGCCCGCAAGCTGTAACACAGGAGTGGGTAGCCTATCCCTTCTCCAGTGGATCTTCTCGACCCAAGAATCGAACCGGGGTCTCCTGCATGGCAAGCGGATTCTTCACCAACTGAGCTATCAGGGAGACCCTTTAATAAACTAACACTTGCTTAATTTTGATCTTCCGGCAAAGAAGATCTAGTTATCAAAAAAACTGCTAAAGCACACCTCTTTCAAATACATATCTGTGTGAGGACTAATCTTCTCTGTGTATCTCAATGAAAACAAAAGAATGAATGAAAAAATAGGTATAACAAATCAGCTATCAACTATTAAGCTACACATTAAAGAGACTTGCAAAAATGTAAAACAATGCCAGTTTTCTCATCAAAACTGTTTTCGTTTTGGAGTGCACTTTTCACTGAAAAATATGCTAGTTCTGTTAGCAAGTAATGAGTTAAAATGAAAAATTTATTATCAAAACCAAAAAGTATAAAAACTGCTAATGTAACAAATCATATTTTTCCTTTAATAAAACCTATAAAAGATAAGCAATTTTAAATTTCAAAAGAAATTGAGAAACATGTTTATATCATTACTGCCAATTATTTTAATTGTACCTTGGGCAAACAAGCCAAAAGAAAGACAAAGAAGAAAAATTCGGCATTATTTTAAGTGAAAACCATAGGAAAAACTACATTCTACACTAATAGTGATATCTATTCCCATACTGGCACCAATATATTCCCATCTCTATCTACTTTAAGATTACTTCATATAAATCTTAAGTTACTGAACTTCCCTGGTGCCCAGAGAAGAGCCTGCCTGGAAATGAAGGGGACACAGGTTCAATCCCTGGACTAGAAAGATAGCACATGCAACAGGGCAGCTAACCCTGTTCTTCATAACTACTGAGTCTGTGCTCTGAAGTCCACAAGCTGCAACTACTTAGCCTGTGTGCCACAATTACTGAAGCCTGTGAGCTCTGGAGCCTGTGCTCCACTACAAGAGAAGCCATTGCAATGAGAAGCCTGCTCACTTCAACTGGAGAGTGGCCCTTGCTTGCCACAAGAGAAAGCCTGTGGGCAGCAATAAAGACCCAATGAAGTAAAATAAATAAAGTTAAAAAAAAAACTTAGTTAAAAAATAAAATGTTATTAACTTAATAATTACCAAACCCATATCATCAGCTAAAATTCCTCCATGAACATTTTCTGGTCGGTCCTTTTCAGAAAAATTTGTTATTGTGTTATAGTATAAGTCACTTCGCTGTTCCCAGAATGGTGGAAGTTCTTCACTGTTTTCCCGTGAAACCATCCAAGCTAGAGCTTGTTTTTGATGTGGAAGCAATGGTGTTTCAATAGCCTGTAAGAAATGTCATAAACAGAAATACAATAAGTCCTTTCTTATAATAAACCCAACAAAGAATCTGGAAAACAGTTGATCTTCTGATTTAAAAAAAAATGTATATAGTAACGCTACATTTTAAATTTTCAAATAGTTTTAGATAGAAAATACTGGCTCAGTACCTCAGCTGGTTCCATTTCCTGAGTTTTATCATCTTCTTTTAAATCTTCAAACAATTTGTCAAATTCAGTCTTAAGCTACCATAAAGAGCAACAAGAAACATAGTGAAACAAACCAATTAATAACTGCACTTAATTCAGAGACTTAAGTCATTTAACTCAAAGAGTTGCATACCAAAAAGTACATATAATATATATTAATTCTTTGAGATACTACACTGCTCTGTTATAGTTGAAAAAATATAGGATGCGGTTTGAAGTCCTGGGTTTCAGTCACAGCTCTGTCACAAACAAACCTTTCTATAACTTTGGGCGAGACATTTAATTTATATGGCCCTGTATCTTATTACTGCAAAACAAACAGAATGAACTAGATTTACAGGTTCCTTCTGCCACTGAAATTCTATGATTCTACTAGCTGTATTCAAACCATTTTAGCAGATCCTATCAGGTATATTTGACTTTTTCAAGTAAATGACATTACATTGATTAATACTATAATCAGAAACTTGCTATGTGCAACAAAATATTACAATAATTTCAATCTTAATGCTAATTTAGTTGGTTCTTTAAACTGATCTTGTCCAATTTCATAGTAACATATATGTGTTATAATTATCTTTGTAAATTACCAAGTAAACACAGAACATCAGTCCAGAAGAAACCATGCCAAGTCTAAAAGTGAAGAGAGGTAATCTGGGGTTTACCCACCAGACACAGGCTCACACCCTTCTAACAATGAACAGAGAAAACACACTAACTACCTTAAGACTATAGAAAGGCTAACACTGATGCTGCTGCTGCTGCTGCTGCTAAGTCACTTCAGTCATGTCCGACTCTGTGTGACCCCACAGACAGCAGCCCACCAGGCTCCCCTGTCCCTGGGATTCTCCAGGCAAGAACACTGGAGTGGGGTGCCATTTCCTTCTCCAATGCATGAAAAGGAAAAGTGAAAGGGAAGTCGCTCAGTCGTGTCCTACTCTTCGCGACCCCATGGACTGCAGCCTACCAGGCTCCTCCGTCCATGTGATTTTCCAGGCAAGAGTACTGGAGTGGGGTGCCATCGCCTTCTCCAACACTGATGAGTAGAGACCAAAAAAAATTGTTTTAATTTTTTTTTATGTAATTGTGTAATTAGAAGATTGATTTCATTAATTTATATCCATTTTCCCCCAAACTAACCCAATGTAATTCCCTGGTGGCTCAGACAGTAAAGCGTCTGCCTGCAATGTGGGAGATCCAGGTTCAATCCCTGGGTTAGGAAGATCCCCTGGAGAAGGAAATGGCAACCCACTCCAGTACTCTTGCCTAGAAAATTCCATGGAGGGAGGAGCCTGGTGGGCTACAGCCCATGGGGTCACAAAGAGTCAGACATGACTGAGCGACTTCACATGCTTCACATAACCTAATGTAATAGTATCCTGGATCACAAAGTAGATAAAAGTAAGAAAAAGACTAAGGCCAAAGATTTGGAACTACTTTTCTTTAGCACTGAATTTGCAATCTTACTGAAGGAATAAGTTTCAAGCTTCAATTTTTTAAAAATTATGAACACTTAAAAATTTTCAAATAATACAAAAACATCAAAACACAATAAAATATTCCAGGTATATATATAGCAATGTATGTCTCAATGTATGCCTGAATATACGTATGTAGATATATTCCTTATATCTACTGCTTTCTTTATACATAAATATTTACAATATATTTTATTGATTCTACATTTCATAACAATATAAAATGACTAACACTAGCACATGCATACTTATCCCATTTTTAAACATCGATCTTCAACATTTAAAATTCACTTTCAGGTTACAAAATTTTAAAAAAGCACACCTGTTCTGTTGTCATCTGTACTGCAGCATGAATTGGCATACTGTAGCTTGGTCCAGCTCTTCCAGTGCCCCAACCACTTTCCAAACTGAACCCTAAAGCTATAATTTACAAAATGAAAAGAATACAAAATTATCTTTTAATAAATTGTTTTTAAAGCTTGTCTAATAAGCTAAATTAAAACTTTCCTTAATATATGTTTTAAACATTTTAAAGGTAAATTTCCAAGGTCATTCAAAAAATACATTAAAAGAATTCCACGATTTGAACTTTTGAAACACAAATAATACTTTTTCATTCTCTATTAGGAAATTCTTTTTATCTATTACTTATTAAAAAGAATGTTTAAAATCGGGGATTTCCAGGTATTATCACTGGGGGAAATCTGGGGAGGGCCCTCCCTGTACATTTTTCTGTGTGCGTGTGTGCAACCTCCTATGAATCTATTGTTATTTCAAAATAAAGAAAAAAAATTCAGGGATGTCCTTAAAAATAGTCCTAAAAAAGAACTTGGAGGCTTCAGTACTAATTAATTTAGTCAACCAAACTCAAAACTATTACTTAAGAGAATAAATGTTTTATAATTCTGGCATCTTACAATATCAAAATAATAGTATATTAAACCCTAAACTTACATTTTGGTGCAGGTCCCAATTTAAATCCACGTTTCTTTAACTCATCTAAAACTGCTTTTCTATTTTCTTCTTTTCCCCAAAATGTCATTTGCAGAGGCATGGTAAAAGTATTGTTTGCACCAAAAGGAACTACCCTATTATAATTAAGGGAAAAAAATGAGAAGTTAATAGTGTTATTTTTTTACATTTAATTTTAAGTCCCATTAAGAATCATGTTAAATAACTGTCACATGCAAATTTTACATGGAAGTAAAACAGAAAGAGATTGTAGAGGACAGAGAAGCCTAGAGTGCTACAGTCCACGGGGTTGCAAAGAGTCGGACATGAATGAGCAACTGAACAACAACAAAAAGTATCTAACTGGGCAGACTAGCAAGAAAAGGAACATGGAGGAGGACCAATAATGAGAAGGTAAGGGCAGTTTTCAGGATGAGAATGCCAGAAGAAACTAAGATAGAAGTGTTTAAATACATAAGATAACCTGTTACCAAGGTTGTAAGATAAGTAAAATAGTAAGTTTACTTGAGAAGGTAGAGCTTTCACTAACAGAACCACTGAGTGTAGCAACCCAATCTGAGAAAATGGGGAATGATTTCAAAGAATTATTTCTGATTCAGGATTCACTGAAAGTTTACTCTCAATATCTGAAAAGCCTGAGAAAGGAAATGAACTGAAAAAGGAGAAAACAAGTAAACAAGTAAGAAGATACTGCTAAGTATTTATCTTCCAAACTCACCTTTAAATATTCTAAACAATCTATACTAAAATTTAGATCACAAACACAAATGCATACAAAACATAACCAAGGAGACTGAGTTTTAAAAAAGGAACAAGTGGTAAAACTAAGAAGGGATATGCCTAATTAATACAACAGCTGCTACCTAGCTCCAGTCAAATGATGTCAAGTGGAAATCAGTATCCTGCATTACCAGATCTTCCATTTATCAAGAGAAAACTTTGTAAATAATGTTTTATAATTAGGGAAAAAATAATATGCATAAAATGCAGAACATCCAGATATTTTAATATTGGAAATAACTGAAAAAATTTAAACACTGCAGGCAAAATCAAACTCGTCTGGAACTGATCACAGCCTATCAGCTTACAACCAGATTTAAACAAACATTCCCAAACTTCTAAAATCAATACACTAAAAGGCCTTTTTTTCTCCTCAAAAAAATTAAAGATACCAAAGGAACATTTCATGCAAAGATGGGCACAATAAAGAACAGAATTGGTATGGACCTAACAGAAGCAGAAGATATTAAGAAGAGGTGGCAAGAATACACAAAAGAACTATACAAAGAAGATAACCACCAAAGATAACAAAGAAGATAAACCCAGATAACCACAATGCTGTGATCACTCACCTAGAGCAAGACATTGTGGGCAGTCAGGTGGGCCTTAGGAAGCATCACTACGAACAAAGCTAGTAGAAATGACAGAATTCCAGCTGAGCTATTTCAAAGACTAAAAGATGATGCTGTGAAAGTGCTGCACTCAATATGCCAGCAAATTTGGAAAACTCAGCAGTGGCCACAGGACTGGAAAAGGTCAGTTTTCATTCCAATCCCAAAAAAAGGCAATGCCAAATAATGTTCAAACTACTGCACAATTAAACTCATTTCACACACTAGCAAGGTCATGCTCAAAATGCTCCAAGCTAAGCTTCAATAGTACATGAACCAAAAACTTCTGGATGTACAAGCTGGATTTAGAAAACGCAGAGGAATCAGAGATCAAATTGCCAACATCCACTGGATCATAGAAAAAGCAAGAGAATTCCAGAAAAACATCTGCTTCATTGACTATGCTAAAGCCTGTGTGGATCACAACAAACTGGAAAATTCTTTAAGAGATGGGAATACCAGACCACCTTACCTGCCTCCTAAGAAATATGTACACAGGTCAAGAACCAACACCCAGAATAGGACATGAAACAACCGACTGGTTCCAAACTGGGAAAGGAGTACGTCAAGGCTGTATATTGTCACCCTGCTTATTTAACTTCTATGCAGAGTACATCATGCAAAATGCCAGGCTGGATGAAGCACAAGCTGGAATCAAGATTGCTGGGAGAAATATGAATAACCTTACACATGCAGATGATACCGTCCTTATGGCAGAAAGCAAAGAGAAACAAAAGAGCCTCTTGATGAAAGTGAAAGAGGAGAGTGAAAAAGCTAGCTTGAAACTCAACATTCAAAAAACTAAAATCATGGTGGACAAAGGTCCATCTAGTTAAAGCTATGGGTTTTTCCAATAGTCACATATGGATGTGAAAGTTGGACCAAAAAGAAGGCTGAGTGCTGAAGAACTGATGCTTTTGCACTGTGGTGTTGGAGAAGATACTAAAGAGTCCCTTGGAGAGCAAGAAGATCAAACCAGTCAATCGTAAAGAAAATCAACCCTGAATATTCACAATGGATGAACTCATGCCAAAGCTGAAGCTCCAATACTTTGGCCAACTGATGCGAAGAGCCCACTCATTGGCAAAGACCCTGATGCTGGGAAAGATAGAAGCCAGGAGGAGAAGGGAACAACAGAGGATGAGATGGTTGGATGGCATCACCGACTCAATGGACATGAGTTTGAGCAAGCTCTGGGAGGTGGTAAAGGACAGGGAAGCCTGGCGTGCTGCAGTCCATGGGGTCACAAAGAGTCAGACATGACTGAGTGACTGAACAACAACAAAAAGGCTTTTTTTCTTAAAAGACTGTGTGGACTTTCTAATATTTGAACCAAAGTCTCTTTTAGTAATAATTTACCAGGAAAGTGAGGGAATAACTATTTGATGGTTAGGGTAGTGCAGGCAGATGATAAAATTAAAACATTTACTGAACATATACTAAAGGTATAGTCACAGAAGTTGTCAGAGCAACTATACATATCCTTAAATTCCAAGATTACCACAATTCACAATTATTAAAACTAAACTCCAAAAGTGCATTACCCTTCAATTTGTGCCAATTTGTTGTCCATGATATAGGCCAAGGCAGCTGCAAGATCTTTCTTTATATGACCAACCTGATTTCCATTCACATTGTTTACTTTAATTGCATTCTTATCATAGGGGTTATTCGGCTCTCGTTGTAATGCAACCATTTCATTATTATTAACCTAATAAAAATAAACAGATATGTTATAAATAATAAATATATGATAGATTTCTTCACTGTACTTTATCTTGGATTTCCATTCATTTTTTTAATGCTTGCTGAATGACACCACACATATGAAATGTACATTTTCTTAGACTCATATTTCTATAGAAATATTAGAGAATATATTTTAAAATAATTCTTTTGTAGTATTTTCCTAATTTACATTAACTGGAAAGTAATCCTTGATATATAAAAGGTATAATCAAAACTAACAGATACACATTATATAAAATTCCCAACATAACTTCAAAAACAGATAATCTCTTGAATGCTTATTACATACCAAACATTGTTCTAAGTACCTTATACAGACTGACTCTCAAAACTGTCACAACCCTACTGGTAGGTCTTATCATTATCTCCATTTTGCAGATGAAGACACTAAAGCACAGGAAAGTTAAGTAACTTGTCCAAGGTCATAAAGTTAATAAGTAGCAGAGCTTAGAATTTGAATCCAGGCAGGCTGGTTCCTAAGCCTAAGTTCTCCAGAATCTGAAAGGGGAAAAAGGTATTAATTCTATCCAGCCTTCAACTCCTGCCATTATCTGATTCCACTTAATTAAAAACTGCCAATTTTCTAATTGAAAATGAAAGAGTAAAGATTTCCAAAAATTGTCTCTTCCATAACAGCAATAAAAAATCTGGCAAAAACTCTATCAACTTTTTCAGAACTCTGGAAACTAACTTAAGTGTCACAGAAACCTGGGGAGTCTTAATTCAAGAAAACAGCTGAGTATCAATACCCTAGTCTCATCTCCAGCTCTCAGTTCATGATAGCCTTTTGAAACAGAACCACCTGCTGGAATTTTCAGTACAGCCTGATAGTTACCAGAGTAAGCATACTGAAGGAGAATCTTTCAAAGATTCATTTCTACAGAATTGTCATTTGACTAGTATGGTGGTTCCCTAGAAGACTCCCACTTACAAAGCTGTTTCTGCTTGACCTCTGAACTTACCCAGTACATAAAACCTTCTCCCTTCAGTGGGTGTTTATAAAAAATAATTTTACAGGGACCTCCCTAGTGGTCCAGTGGTTAAGACTCCACACTCCCAACACAGGGGCCCAAGTTCAATCCCTCCTTAGGGAACTAGATCCAACATGCCACAACTAAGAACTAGTACAGCCAAGTAAATAAATAAAAATATTTTTTAAAAGATTTACAAGCAATGATTAATAGCTGAGGCAAACAAAACAATAACCAAAGAGTTTAAAAGGAAAAAGCGGAAAATAAGATATCCATAGGGGCTTTGAAAAGCTCCAGCATATTCCTGGGAATCTAGAAGGGCAAAAGCAAGCACATGGCTATTTGCATGCCCAGCATTGTGCACATGTTCAAGAAAGACCTGAGAGGCCCTAAACTCTTACCTCTGGCTAAACTTGAAGATCTGAACAGGCAGAAAATAAAGGCTAAGTCACAGTTGTCGACTATCAGTCTGAGTGTTGAAGGAGTACCCCATATGCACACAGGTCCTCTCAGTAAAGACTGGGAAATTTACTGGTTCTAATTCAATCATTAGCTGACCACTAGTTTGGCCACCTCATGCAAAGAGTTGACTCATTGGAAAAGACTCTGATGCTGGGAGGGATTGGGGGAAGGAGAAGAAGGGGACAACAGAGGATGAGATGGGTGGAGTGCATCACTGACTCGATGGACGTTGAGTCTGAGTGAACTCCGGGAGTTGGTAATGGACAGGGAGGCCTAGAGTGCTGCGATTCATGGGGTAGCAAAGAGTTGGACACAACTGAGCGACTGAACTGAACTGAAGCTAACCAAATACAGCTATCAGTCGCCATAGACAGCAAAAACTTTTACAAGGTTAATTCAGAAAAGTTACTAAACAAACAATAATTACTAAAATCAATAACAACCAGCAACTATGGGGAGAAGGAAGAATATGATTTTGAGTGTTTCCACATTATTTTGTTGTTGTTGTTCACATTCTTTTAATTGAAGTATAGTTGATTTACACTGCTGTGCTAGTTTCACATGTACAACAGTGATTCAGTTATACATATATATATGTATATATATACATACACACATATTTATATATATATAATCTGCATTATTTTTCATATTCTTTTCACTTAAAAGTCATTACAAAATATTGTGTACAGGTCCCTGTGCTATATGGTAGGTTGCTTATTGGTTCTATAGTAGTGTGTACATTTAATCCCAAACTCCTAATTTATCTCTCCCCCTACTTCCCTTTTGGTAACTATGTCTTTGGACCTATTTCTGTTTCGTAAGTAAGTTCATTTTTATCTTTTTTCTAGATTCCATGTATAAGTGATGTCATATAATACTTGTCTAACTCTGTCAGGTTTACTTCACTTAGTATGATAATCTTTAGGTCCATCCATGTTGCTGCAAATGGCATTATTTCATTCTTTCTTATGGCTGCATAATATTTCATTGTACAGATATACTATATTTTCATTATCCATCCATCTGCTGATTGACATTTAGGTTGCTTCCATGTCCTGGCTATTGAAAATACTGCTGCGATGAACATGAGGCGGCACAAATCTTTTCAAATTATAGCTTTCCTCAGATATATGCCCAGGAATGGGACTGCAGGAGATGATTTAGAGTTGTCACATTATGCAAAGTGTCTAATTTTCAACAACAACAAAAATGAGACATGCAAAGAAATGAGAAAGTATATCCAAACATAGGAAAAATGCTATCAATTACCTATCCCTCAGGAAGCACAGATAACAACTAGAAAAAACTTAAAGTTTTAATTTTAAATATGTTCAAAGACCTAAGGCAAACCATTTCTAAAGAACTAAAGAAAAGCATGAGAACTATGTCTTGACATACAGAAATCTGAAGTCAAAAAAGTACATAGTTAACTAAAGTTTAAAATTCACTAGAGAGGACCAAACAGCAGGTATGAGCAGGCAGAAGAAAGAATCAATGAAGCTGATGATAGGTCAACTGAGACTATGTCTGAGGAAAAGTCAGAGGAACAGAAAAAAAAAAAATAAAGAAACATGAACAGATCCTATGAGACAACAGCAGCATACCAACACACACAGAGTCTCAGAAGGAGGGAAGAAAAAACAACAGAGAATACATGTGAAAAAGTCAAAGCCAAAAACTTCCCAAATTTGATGAGAAAAACATTAATCTACATATTTTAAAAACTGAACAAATTCCAAGTAAAAAACACTTAAGACTTCAAACCCAGACACACCATAATCAAACTGTGGAAAGAACACTGAAAACAACAGAAAGAAGCACCTCGTCACATACGGGGGCTCCTCAAGAAGATTCACAGCTGATTTCTCACCAGAAACCATGGAGGCCAGAATACAGTGGGATAACTTCTCAAAGTGCTAAAAGGAAAAAATTCAACCAAGAATTCTTTATCTGGCAAAATTATCCTTCAAAAATGAAGAAGAAATTAAGACTTCCCAGACAGACAAAAACTGAGAGAATCTATCACTTGCTGACTGCTCCACAAGAAATATTAAGACCTTCAGGCTGAAATCAAAGCCACTAGACAGTAACATTTGTGAATATATGAAGAAATAAAAGGCACAAGCAAAGGTAAATGTAAACACAGGTAAATGTAAAACCCAGTGTGAAATTTCTGGTTGTAACTTTTTTCTCCTCACTGATTTAAAAGGACATATAATAATCATTTTAAACCTATATTGATGAATATACAATGAATATAAAGATTTAATTTGTATGATAACAGCACAGAAGAGTGGGGAAGAAGACAATGGAACTATTTTAAAGCAAAGTTTTTATAAACAATTAAAAGTAACTTGGCACAAATCCAAATTAATGAATTTAGATAACTGCAATTCCCACGGGTATTAGTAGTTAGTAGTAATTTCTTAGTAGTAGAAAACAACTCAAAATATAGAACAAAAGAAACAAGAAGGGAACTATTATATATTTAACACAAAAGAAGACAGTAATGGAGGCCAGACCCAAGGGTTATGTATTGTATGATTCTTTTTATATGAAATGTCTAAAGTAAGTAAATCCACAGAAACAGAACATAAATTAATGGATGCCATGGGCTAAGAGAAGAGAGAAATAAGGAGTGATTACTTAGTAATACTATACTATAAAAGTAATAGTATAAGGTTTTTTGGAATGATGAAAATATTCTGGAATCAGACAGTGGGGATCATTGTACAACCTTATGAATATCTAAAAACCACTGAATTGTACACTTAAAAATGATAAATTTTATGGTATGTGAATTACCTCAATTTTTAAAATTGCCTGAAAAATATGCAGGAAAGCTGCTTAAATCTCCCAGTATCTGTCTACTGACTTGAGAGACTACAGTCTGACTAACCAGATTATCAGACAAATACTACTCCTTCAAGATATTCTGTGAGGCATAATTCTGTTTTCTATCAGCCCACCTTCCCCATGCCACTCTTAAAGCATGATCTTCTTTAAACCATATTAATGCAAATTACAGGAAATATATAACCAAAAAGTAGGGCAAAATGTGGAGACTATAAAAACAAAGAAAATATGATCCAAGCACAAGACAAAAAAGGATATATTAAAACAAGATTAAGACAACAAAAAGAATCAGGACTAATTATAACAGTATTTTTAGACAAGAAATAATCTACTTTATTATAAAGGCTTTGAAGGGTCAAGAAATAAAAAATGTAAACATAAGCAAATGGAAAACATTTTTAAAAAGTTAAAAATGTATAATACCGATATTAAATAACAAAACCTAGGAGATACAGCCAACACAGTACTTGGAAGAACATTTAAAAGATTAAAAGCTTTTATTATTAAGATTAAAATTAAACATTCAAATCAAGAATCCAAAAATAAAATAAAATGAACCTAACGAAAATAGGATAACAGAATATATAAATCAATGAACAAAGAAAGATGATAATCATTAAAAAAAAATTCAAGAAAGATTATATGAAAAGATGAAACAGATAAATTTCTATTGAGGCTAATCAATAAAAAATAAGAATAGACACAAATACATAACAAAAACAGTGAAAACAGGAATATAACCATAAACATAGTCAAAATATTTTTAAGTATAAATGACTATTATGCAAATTTTGTGGCAATAAATTTGAAAATATAAATGGACGCTTTTCGATAAAAATATAAATTGCCAAAACTGACTCAAGAAGTATCTTAATTATGCTGAGTTTGAATGAAACCAGACTTTAAAAGTACATATTGTAAATTGTAAAGTAAAAATTAAAAATAAATTAATTAATTAAAAATAAATAAATAAACAAACAAACAAAAAAAAGTACATATTGTATGATTCAATGCATATGAAGCTCTTGAGAATTCCCTGGCAGTCTAGTGGTTAGGACTCCATGCTTCCACTGCAGGGGTCACAGGTCTGATCCCTGGGCATGGAACTAAGACCTGCATGACTCAGGGAACACCAAAAAAAACCAAAAAATAAAATAATTTATATGAAGTTCTACAACAGGCTAAACTATTTACAGTTATATAAATCAGACTGGTGGTTCTGGCAAAGGGCAAAGGCAGGGATGAATGACTGCAACAGAATACAAGGGAACTTTCAGGGGTAATGGAAATGATCTATATATTGATGGGGTAATGATTATTAGGTATATATATATATTTGTTAAAACTCAGAATCATGTATTTACAATGTTTGCATTTAAAAATATATATATAAATCACATCTCAATAAAGCATAAAAAAGTTGAAAATAATAAATAAAAAGTATACAAAGATAAATATCTCAATTTTTATTTCAATATTTTTATCAGTGATCAACTCCAAAATGTCCATCAAGAAAATAAAAGGTACAATAAATATTTGTATTGAAAAGACATTATTCCTAATATTTACTTTAAAAAAGGTGATAATTTAAAAAATAAAATAAAAATTTTAAAGGTGACAATATATATAATACGATCCTCATTTTTGTTAATATATAATAAGATTGCAATTCATATGCATATGCTCTCAAAGTAAAGTGTGGAAAACAAAACAAAGTAAGTTGTGGTTCTGGACTGAGGGAGACTTACTACTTTTTCTTTTAGCCATTTTAAAATAATAAATGTGTAGTACTTATAAAATAATACACACTTTATAAAATTAAAAAATTAAGCGATAATAAATTTTAGTCAGCCCAGATTAGCCCATCACATTTTTAATAGCTTACCAGTGTCACAGAAATTATTCTAAGATCAACAAATAGTGATTGTTCTATAATAAAAAACAACAATGATTTAATGGTTGTTTAAATTTAAAATAATTTAAAAACAGTATTTAGTTTGGAAAATTTCACAAATCTAAAATAGGAAAGTCCTGAAATGAGTATGAGAGCTAGAGAACAGATGGGATACATGAACTGAGAACTGATAGACTTCAGGAAAAAAACAGAAAAGAAAAACTACTTCAGAATTAAAGAATAGGGACTTTCCTGGTAGTCCAATGGTTATGACTGTGCTTCCACTGAAGGAGCACAAGTTCAAAGCCTGGTTGGGGAACTAAGATTCTGCCTGTCACACAGTGCAGTCAAAAAAAAAAAAAAATTTGTATACAGAATTAAAGAATAAAGTAGAAAGAACACAAAAGTGAACAGATCTTGTTAAAAAAAAAACGCAGTAAGGGAAATAAATGATAAAAAGAGAAAAGTGAAAAAACATGATAAAAATGATCTCAGAGGAAGTAACTGGCATATGTATATGCACAGAAGATCTAATACAGAAAGAGCAGAATGGAGTATTCTGAAGAAAAAAACAAGCTTTGAAACAAAAACCATTTAAAACTATAATTAGGACTTCCCTAGCGGTCCAGTGGTTAAGAATCTGCCAATACAGGGAACACAAGTTTGATTTCTGGTCTGGGAAGATCCCACTCGTTGAGGGGCAACTAAGCCTGTATGCCTTCTTGCCTGGAGAATCCCAGGGACAGGGGAGCCTGGTGGGCTGCCGACTATGGGGTCGCACAGAGTCGGACACGAGTGAAGCAATGCAGCAGCAGCAGCAAGCCTGTATGCCACAACTACTGAGACTGCACTCTAGAGACTGTGCTCCAAAACAAGAAAAGACACCGCAGTAAGAAACTCAGGTACCACAACTACATAAAGTCCATGCACAGCAACGAAGGTTCAGGGCAGCCAAAAAAAAAAAACAACCTATAATTAAAGTTTTCTGAAATAGAAGAAAACAAAGTTATAGAACAATCCACACTAAGACATTCCCTAATGAAAATTACGGGAATTCTATAGGAGAGAGATTATATTGGCATTTCACCAACAATATCTTATACAACATCAAGATATCATGGGCTTCCCTGGTGGCTCAGTAGTGAAGAGTCCACCTCCAATGCAGGAGACACAAGTTTGATCCTTGATATCACCAGGAGGATCCCACATGCCATGCAGCAGCTAAGCCCATTAGCCACAACTGCTAAGCCTGTGTGCTAGAGCCCAGGAACCGTAACTACTGAGCCCACTTGCCCCAGCAATTGAAGCCCATGCATCCTAAGGCACATGCTCTGCAACAAGAGAAGCCACCACAATGAGAAACTTGCACATCACAACTAAAGTGTTGCCTCCACTCTCTGCAACTAGAGAAAAGTCCATGCAGCAACAAAGACTCTTCACAGGCAAAAATAAATAAAAATTTTTTTAAAAAGATGTCATGGAGAGAAAATATGAGTCAAGGATTTTATATTCAACCAAACTGTCCTTGAAGTGTATCACAATTACAAATATACAAAATCTCAGGAAATATTGTTGCTTCTTAAGGAATGTCCTAGACAACACACTTCAACACATTTCAGACAACCACAAAATGATTTGAGAAGCTCTAATATTATAAAGAAAACATGAGAGGACAAAACACTAGACAAATGGAATTCTTCCCCAAGCAATCTCCTGCAAAACATACTTTACACAACCAAAAAATGATTTGAGAAGCTTCAACATAAGAAAAATATGGGAGAATGAAAGAACTGGTAAATCAAATTTCCATAGAACAATATAAGCAGCTTATGCAATAAATCAATGACATAAAACAAAGAGCAGGGAGGTGATTTACATAATAACCAAAGATACTATTATTAACTTGTTTTGATCCTAATTCAAAAAAATTAATTATAAAAAGATATTTTAACCAATTAAGAAAACTGGTCATATACTAGCTATTGGATATAAAAGGGAATTATTATTAATTTTGCTAAGTACAACAATGATGTAAGAAAATGTCTGACATTTTTTAGAGATACACACTTAAATGTGTAGTGATACAGTTGTAATTTTTAGTACCAAAGGAAAAAAGTGATGAAGCAAATGTGCAAAAAAATTGTTAACTACTGAATCTGGATCATGGGTATATGGAAGTTTACTGTATTATTCTACTTTTATGCATGTCTGAAATTTTTCAAAATTAAAAAAACTAGAGATATACCATCCAGATAACACAGAGGCATACTAGGCAACCATAACAAAGACAACTGCTTTCTCTGTCTTTGTCTCTGTTCTCTCACACACACACACAAAGCAGAGAATAGAGACACAAAAAAGAGAAACAGAGGAAGAAAGAAAAGGACCTAAAAAAAGACAAGTCCCTTATCTAGCATCTTCCTAACTTAAAAAAAAGTGTAGAAACGGGCTCAGGGACAGGAGAAGAGAAAGCAATTAACTGACTTAGAAGTCACTTTGCAAACAGTATCTGTGCTTTTTGGGCAAAGCATTTAACCTCCCTGAGCTTTAGTTCTTCAGTTCCTGAAATAGGGTAATAGGTGTTTCATCTACCACAGAGACAGTGTAGTGATCAAATGAGACTACACAGGAAACAGTGCTTTGTATACTGTAACCTTGATATAAAAGTAAGAGAACATTAATAATTAACTATTTGTTATCTCTTGCCCAGATATATTTCAATTATTTAAATATTTACTGCACATATCACCTAATTCTTATTTTCTAGGTTAATAACATCACATCACATCAACTTAATATCTAATGCTATACTCACTACTCCTGTGTAATAGCGTAGTCCAACGACATGGCCTCTCAAAGTTCCAAATAAAACTGAATCTAACTCTTCATCACTTGTTAGGAAGTCATCTGGAGGAATAATATCTTGAAATTCAAAACGAGGAAAGAAAGTTGGATATGAGAGGCGTGGAAAATTTCCATGGACTCCATACTGGACAGTCTGCAAGTACTTCCAAACAGGATCTCTATTTAACAAAAAAAAAAAAAGGGCACAAAAATACAATATTTAACCGAACAGTCCTCAAAGACCATATCATATTCAAAGGCTAATTGCTTTCTCACACTTTATTTCAACAAAATAAATCTAATATGGGAAGTGCTGTATAGAGATGAATCTCCTTCCTCTGGCTAAAGCAAGGATTGGAGTGAGTGGAGGAGGTTTCTAGAAACCTTACCTGTTCAATAATGCGTCTTCTACCCACAGGTATTCAAAGTGAAAACACCAATAAGGGTTCACAAACCTTGCTTAGTCACAATATAATGTGATGTCTGTAATTAATTTTACACCAAAATTTCAATATTGAGCTAGAAGAAACTCGAAAATATAGAACTATTTTTTACATGAAGTCACTTACAGCTTTACAAATAATACATTCAGCATCCATTACTTGAATTATTCCCTTCGAAGAGAACCCTTCTTTTATTCAGGTATCTAAACCGTGCCATCATGGGAAGCTTACCCCAAGCCTCCCACTCCCGTTGGTTAAAGGGTAACCTCAACCCCTAGACGGAGAACTGTTTCCGGAACGAATATGTAAACCGAATCGGACAATGAAAAGTAACAGGCAGTTGGCTGGGGCCTTCCAGAAAGCTTCCACTTTTTTGGAATGGCTAGAAGCCATTTCCCCTGCGTTTTCCTCGAACGTCGCGCACACCGCTTTTGGCTCCTCTGCAGATAGATATTTGCACGTCTGTGCATACAAATCAACTGCGAGGTGCTTGGGGAGAAGCTGTCTTACCCAGCCCTTTCTGCCGAGCACAATGCCCAGCGCACAGTGGGTATCTGATAGGTGTTTCGTGGAATAAAATACAGGTTGAGACCCCGGATAAGGAGTGAGCTTAGAGCCCCAGGTTCCCCAAATCCCTTGACAAATATTTCCCCAAGGCTCTAGCAGGAGACTCGCCCGAGGATCCTCCCCTCTGCATTTATTTCTCCCGCGGCTATATGAGCCGCCAGCAGGACGAACAGCAGCTGCACAGCTCGCACCCCGAAGGAGAAGGAAACGCTGGGAAGGTCAGGTTCATTTCAGGACTTTTCTAGACGGTTACCGCCGGCGCCCCACCCCCCTCCGCCCCCTTCACCTCTTGAACATCCAGGACATGGCGCTGAGTGCGTGACGAGCCGAACACTCAGACGCCCAGGATCGTTCTCAAGCCGCCTAAATAAGCCTCCTTCCAGGCCTCGCGGCCGAAAAGCCGGTGACAAGTTCCGAGCGCCGGAGCGACGGCCCACTCCACAAGAGTAAGACGCCCCGAAATCCAGTCAGACGTCTACAGTACCGTCTGCTTCCAGCAACAATTTGAGTGACTAGCGACGCATTGTGACTGGCATCCGGAAAGTCCAATCCCAAGGAGGGACCTACGGAGGCAAACCAATCAAAGCAAAGAAGGGAGGGTAACTCCGCCCCGCGCAGCGATTCAAAGACTGGGGGGTGGTCCCAGCCGCAGGGGTAGTTCCATCCGGGTTCTTCCCCGCCCCCAAAGCAGGGCGCGGGAAAGCCACGCGGCCCCATTAGCACGACTGTGGTGTTCAAGGCATCCGCGGTTCCTCTGATTACCCACCTCAAACAGAGGGCAACAACTCCCCTTTCCGCTGTTTTCCTCAAGCCGTAAGCCTCTGCCCCATTTCTCAGGCCTTACCTCATCGTCACCCTAATTTTCTCTTCATCTAATGGCGTCACTGACTCGATGGACGTGAATTTGAGTGAACTCCAGGAGTTGGTGATGGCCAGGGAGGCCTGGCGTGCTGCAGTTCATGGGGTCGCAAAGAGTCGGACACGATTGAGCGACTGCACTGAACTGAACTGAACGTGACATGTAGTAGGGACTTTCAGTCAATAAGCTCCGCACTTTACGAACCCTACCAGCCAGATCCTTCACTTTTCTATGGTGAAACCGGGTAGTTGCCCTCAAAATATGCCTTTTAAGCCCCACGAACGAATCAATGAAGACACACTGGGTTCAGAGAGTTTAATTTCAATTTAGATTTATGGAGTTTCCATTTCTCTCTCGCTATAGCATTTTTTTTTTTTTTTCCTTTTAGGGAAAATTTTCACTTCTACTAGAGGAAAATCGTAGAACGCGATGAGAGCAACAGAAGCTCGTGGGTGACTGCTGGAAGTGTCCTGGCTTCCCTTGAAGGCACGTGACTATCCCTGCAGTAAGGGAAGAAGCTGATTTTCCTCAGGGAACTGTAGGAAGAGCTCCTGCGTGCTCAATAGCCAGCTTTTGAGAGTCTGAGGAAACTCGGTAGAATTCAGCTTTGAGTAGGTGGGCGAGTGGGCCGGTGCAGCCCAGGTACTGACCAGACTGGTCTCTGTGCCTTGTCAGCCTTTTAACTGGTGCAGCAGCAGCACCAGGGTAAGAAGCTGGCCTGACCTGCCCTTCGGATTAGGTGTAAATGTCAAGACAAGTGCAGGATCAAAGAGGAAAGGTATTTGAGAAAGTGATTACAATTGACCCTCACCCTCCAAAGAGTGGTCCATTTTACACTTCCATCAGCAGAGGATTTGGAGAAGGATATGGCAACCCACTCCAGTGTTCTTGCCTGGAGAATCCCATGGACAGAGGAGCCTGGGGGTCTTCAGTACATGGGGTGGCAAAGAGTCCAACATGACTGAAATGACTTTGCATGCACAGCAGAGTATTAGAGGTGGTCAGTGAAACAGGTTTTTAGGAGGCATTTGCTCATTATCTTAAACTATCACAATCTGTAAATATGAACCCAGTGTAGAATGAGAAGTAGAATTTGCAGCAACTCAATACTTCATTTTACTGAACATGGAGGGCATGTGAGCTTCCCTGGTAGCTCAGTGGTAAATAATCCACCTGCCAGTTCAGGGATGTGGGTTCAATCCCTGTGTCAGGAAGATCCCTTGGACGAGGACGTGGCAACCCACTCCAGTATTCTTGCCTGGAAAATACCAAGGACAGAGGAGCCTGGAGGACTACAGTCCATGGGGTTGCAGAGAGCTGGACACGACTGAGCATGACTGCGCATGCACACATGCACACAAGGCATGTGGGATCTTAGTTCCCCCACCAGGGATCCAACCCATGTTCCTGCAGTGGAAGCACAGTCTTAACACTGGATGGCCAAGGAAGTCCCTCAAATTATTTCAGTTATTTTCTTTCTTCTAGAAGTCTTAGGAGGCAAATGGCAGTATAATTCAATTTGGGGTGTGCCAGATCTAAGTTCTTGGAAAATATGCCCCAAAATGCCCAAATTGAAGATGTTTTTTGTATAAAGTTAATGAGGAAGTTATGCTCATCAGATTGAAGGATAAAATTTCAAATGTCACAATACAGGTAAACCTGATCCTCTCAATACTTGAAACCTGTGAGCAGTGACCATACCATGGTTAAAGAATGTGGATTGAATGAAGTAAAAATTTGCTCAAGTCAACATTTTTGTCCATATTGTCACTATTTTACATCTCAGATCTCACAGTTGAACTTCAACTTGAGCACTCTTTCACTTAATCATTATTATTTTAGTGTTTAAAAAGTACAATGTGTACTAGTTTGATTAAAATGTTACTACACTTATAAATTCACAACTATCACATAAGATAATGTTTTCTGAAAAATGAACTTGTAGCTAAAAAATAGAATGGCAACTGTACAATGGCTTGTGTGTTGGACTGATGTGTAAGGAGGAGAGTGTCACAAAGAGGATAACAAGAGCCAGATGATATAGAAATTTAAGGTCTATGGTAGACTATATTTTATTTTAAATGTAATAGAAAGCCATTAAATGTTTCATGCAGGAGAATGACAATCTAAATTAGGCTTAAAAAAATTCACTCTGGCAGGTCTGTGGAGAATGGATTATAAGGGAAAAGAACAGAAATGGAGATACTGGTTAGTTAATCAGGAAATGATTGTGTCTAAGTAAGAGATGATAATACCTTAGAATGGAGAAGTGATGAAGCTAAGCTGACCAGGAAAGTTTGCTAATAAACTTGGATACGGGTGCTGAGGGAGGAGAAGGAATAAAAAATTCCTCTAACCGTCTGCCTCCTAGTTACAAACATGCCTGCTCATCCTTTCCGCCTCTATGCAAATTAAACACGTCACTTCCCTGTTTGATGCTATGGGCATGAAATCAAAGAATGGCATGTGTGGCTTTTTATAATCTGTCCCCTACTTCCCACTCCTATCACTTCCCAACCCACGCTGCCTATAATGACCTTCGCATACATAACCACAAGACCATTCTCACACCCAACAAAATTAATAAATCAATCCTTGGTGTCTTCTAATAACTAGTTCATAATCCAATTTTCACAATTGCCATTCTCCTGCATAAAACATTTAATGCCGTTTCCTTCTCCAGGGGATCTTCCCAACCTAGGGATCAAACCCAGGTCTCCCGCATTGCAGGTGGATTCTTTATTGTCTGAGCCACCAGGGAAGCATCTACATCATAAATAATGTGGCTTGGCAATATACATATTAGAGCCTTTCAGAGATTGCCAGAAATAAGGGTTTTTCTCTACACCTCAAACAAGAAAGTAAGCTAAAAATGTTCCTTCACAGGTTCTTAACAAAATAGAATTTTGAAGCCCCTGGCAAAGAAGAGTCTGACTTTTCAAAAGCCTGGCTTCAATACAAAAACTTCTAAGTTTATGTCATTAACTAATGGATTCCAGAAGAATATACTATGCTGGGACTTCCCTGGTGGTCCAGTGGTTAAGGCTCTGTGCTTCTAATGCAGGAGGCACAGAAACTAAGATCCTGCCATACAGTGTGCATGGTCACACTGCATGCCACGCAGTGTGACCAAAAGAAGAATATGTGATGGTGTAAAAACTTGTTTTTTCAATTCATTCATCCAAAAGAAGATAAAGACAAAAAGTCAGTATAACAGAATTTTCAGGAACGATGTAGAAGAGTTCACAGAGCAAATCTCTGAGTAGCTGTTAGGATCCAGCACCACAGAGGGCTTTCCAGGTGGTGTAGTGGTAAAGAATCTGCCTGCCAATGCAGGAGATGCCAGGCAGCGGATTCAATCCCTGAGTTGGGAAGATCCCCTGGAGGAGGAAATTGCAAGTCCCGCCAGTATTCTTCTTGGAAAATTCCATGGACAGAAGGGCCTGGCAAGCTACAGTCCATGCGGTCACAGAGCACCACAGAAGAAGGGATGAAAAACAGCTTAGCAAAGTTCCTGAAAATATAAGAAAGGGAAACTCTGCCTTGTTTTCCAGAGTAGCCTCAAGATTTTGCAGATCTTAGAGAGAGCCTCAGAGGTCCTAAACGTGCCACAGCAGTAAAGGAGTAATTGCTAATGCTAATGAGATGGCTCAGTTAAGGGGCCCAAAGGCAGTCCTGGAAATCCTACAGGGGTCTCTTATGAGTCTCCAGGATCATGGTTCTAGCAAGCAGAACAGCAGACTGGTGCCTAAAGATGAGGTGAGATAAGTTATACCAGCAGTGGGTGGCTGCAGAAGACGAATGAATGAAGCCCCAAAATTAAGTCCCCTAAAGAGTAAAATAAATAAAACTGAATTTTGAAACTTGAATTTAATTGGTACTAAGGATTCCCTGGTGGCTCAGAGGTAAAGAATCCGCCTGCAACGAAGGAGACATGTGTTCGATCCCTGGGTTGAGAAGATACCCTGGAGAAGAAAATGGCAACCCACTCCAGTATTCTTGCCTGGAAAATCCCATGGATAAAGAAGCCTGGCAGGCTACATTCCACAGGGTCACAAAAGAGTTAGACATGACTTAGTGACTAAACAACAACAAAGTCTTAAAATGACTGAAGTACCTGGAAGTGACTAACTCATTAGCTTCCATTAGGCAAACTGATGGGTAAGACTAATTAAGCTCAATAAAAACTTATAGTTTTGTCTTCATGAACAGTCAGTAATTGAAATTACTACATGCTATACGTCCATATATGCACACATCTCAATGAATTTATATCTAGGTATTTTTAGCAGATACTTCTAGTTGGTTGAATTAGGGGATTTACATTTTCTTCTTTTTGCCTATATGCATATAAATTATTATCTATATTGAATATGTATTGCTTTTTTAATAAGAAAATAATAAAAGTTATAAACTAAATTCTTGGAAAGAAATCAAAAATTTTAACTTGCTATTTTAATAATTTTAGACTTATAGAAAAGTTGTGAAATCAGCACAAAGTTACCACATATCTCTTACCCCATTTACTTTTACAGCATACATAATCATAGTATAATTATCAAAATCAGGAAATCAACATTTGTACAATAGTATTTCTGAACAATTTTTTCAAATAAGGCAGAGGAAATGATAGGAAATAGTCTTTTGTAACTTATTTACCACCAAATTTTCTTACACTTATTTAGGACCCCTATAGATTTGGGGGCAGATATGTGAGTACAACAAGAACTGATAGGGTAGAGGAAGTAAGGTAAAATGAATGCCAAATAAAATTCTTTTTAATTAAATACTGCAATGAATATCAAGTGCCTGGCAATGGCACCCCACTCCAGTACTCTTGCCTGGAAAATCCCATGGATGGCGGAGCCTGGTAGGCTGCAGTTCATGGGGTCGCTAATAGTCAGACAAGACTGAGCGACTTGACTTTCACTTTCACTTTTCACTTTTCACTCTCATACATTGGAGAAGGAAATGGCAACCCACTCCAGTGTTCTTGCCTGGAGAATCCCAGGGAGGAGGGAGTCTGGTTGGCTTCCGTCTATGGGGTCGCACAGAGTCGGACACGACTGAAGCGACTTAGTAGTAGCAGCAGCAGCAGCCACCTTGAAGTAAGCACTCAATAATTGCTCTTAAAAGCCCATTCTTATTACTGTTATGGTTGTAATAGAGTTATTATCTAATGAGTCTTCTAGCACTTAACAAGGAGTATAGTTGATTGAGGGTGATTTCCTGATGCTCGTCAGCAAGTTGTTCCTAAATAACAGAATAACACTGTTTCCAGAAGCCAGTGATTTTTCCCAGGTGCAAGTCCTTGAAACAGACTGAAAAGTTTCATCAAGAACCGGGAGACATTCTTTTCTCAACTCCCACTCTGAGAAATCTGTTGTGTTCCAGATTACAGAGGCCTTTCCCAGGAGATAATTGTTTCCTCCTCCTTTAGGCCTTGGCTCAGTTTGTGCTCCTAAGTGCCGGAAGACCAGAGTGGCTAAAGCATTAGGCCTGCCCTGTGATCTTTCTCTGCCTTTGCCTCCTGCCCAGGATCCTCATCTCAGGTTCAGGAAAGCATCTCTTTGGTCTGTGAAAAAGAAAACCATAGTCCCCAAATGGTGTCACTCATGCTAAAAAAAACCCTGTGATACCAAACCTAGTTTTAATACCTGATTTAACTGCAGTTTTAACCTCTCCCAGAACGTAATCTTAATCAACCAGTCTGGAAATTTCTGCTCAAGCACCAGTAATCTGTCACCTGGCCCTCTCAGTCCTCCGGAGAAACAGGCAATCTGCATGATAAAACCCTTGTGGTTCCCTACCCACTCCACCCAACCCCACACCCAAGAAAGATGGGCCTAAAAATAATCCTTTCTTTTCTTTTGCTAATAACTTCCTTGCTACCTCACCCTTCTTTCACCCCTCACATTAAACACCATGCAAACCAAAAAATAAAAGTCTACATCAGACTAAAAATCACTATACAACTGTATAGCTAGGATACTGTTATCCCAGTAGGATTATGGAGAAGGCAATGGCACCCCACTCCAGTAATCTTGCCTGGGAAATCCCATGGACGGAGGAGCCTGGTAGGCTACAGTCCATGGGGTCGCAAAGAGTCGGATACGACTGAGCGACTTCACTTTCACTTTTCACTTTCATGCATTGGAGATGGAAATGGCAGCCCACTCCAGTGTTCTTGCCTGGAGAATCCCAGGGATGGGGGAGCCTGGTGGGCTGCTGTCTATGGGGGTCGCACAGAGTCGGACATGACTGACGCGACTTAGCAGCAGCAGCAGCAGGATTATATCATATACAAACAGCTACCTATTCACAAAATATCCCCCTTCAAAGAGGAAGGAAAGCATTACGCATATTGCTGTTTCAGATTTCTATCCTTGAGGTGGTTGGAAGTCCCAAAACAAACACAAAAAAATTATACATTTTTCTTCATCATCACTGAGGATTTATTATCCCAAAAGACCAATGGTCTAAATCCTCATTTCCTGATTCCCAGACTAGTGTAATGTTTTCCCCTAGATCATACAATTTAATCTAATAATTGAAAATATACACAGAGAGATAAAAAGTCACACAATAATCCAAAGTTTTAAAAAATGCCCCCAAAGGGGGTGGGGGGTGGATATATGGCATCACATTACAGAACTAAACTTAGTTAAAGACACATAACTGTTTTACTTACTACAGGTATTTTAGAAAGTACTTGAAAAATGAACAGTTTATAAAAATGAGGTAAAAAATTTGAGGTGGGAGCAGAAAACTAAAACATGTCATACTTTGGCCAAGTCTTTAAAAATGTCACATCCTTAAAATGATGTTTATGAGATTGTTCTGAGGCTGAATCATACATGAGATAGTTTTCAAGCCATTTCACTTTGCTTTTTCCCTCATATTGGCTTCAAAGTTGTCCCTGTGTAACAAGAAGGAAAGAAAGGGGCAGGGCACAACCACATGGGTTCAAGTCCCAATCTGTGGTGAATCGGGTAAATCTGTTTCACCTGGGGGACAAAATTATTCTCAGTTAAGAATCATTGTCACGAATATGCATGTGTGCTCAGTTGCTAAGTCATGTCCTACTCTTTGTGACCCATAGACTGAGCCTGCCCGGTTTTCCAGGCAAGAATACTGGAGTGGGTTGCCATTTCCTTCTCCAGGGGATCTTCCTGACCCAGGGATCAAACCTATGTCTCCTGCAGGCGAGTTCTTTACTGCTGAGCTACCTGAGAACTATCTGTATACTGATCACTCCCAAACGTGTATCTCTAACCCAACTTCTTCTCTGAGCTCCAGAATCATATGTAATGGACATCTTAAATTTACAAACCTGAAACAGGACTCTTCTTCTTTTTTTTTTTTTGGCTACGCCTCACAGCTTGTGGGATTTTAACTCCCCAACCAGGGATTGAATCCAGGCCCTCAGCAGTGAAAGCACAGAGTCCTAACCAGTGGTCAGCCAGCAAATTCCCTGAAACAGGACTCTTAATTCCACCTCTCCACTTCCTCAACATGCTTATTCTTCTGGTCTCCCCCATTTCAGTAAAGAGCATGCCAAAAAAACTTATCAATTTTTCTCTTGCTCTTACACCACACATTTTATCCCTCCTATTAGATCTACTTCCAATATAACACAAATTTACCTAATTTTCCCCATCTTTATTATTATCACTGTGTCTAAGTCACTGTTCTCTCAGCTGAACTGTAATATTGCAATTGTCTGTCTGAACTCCTTCCTATTTTCTGTTTTCCTTATTTAACCCTACTCCTAGTTGCATTCTCCATTCAGAAGCCAGAGAGATCTTTTTATACTATCAATTATATCCCATCATCCACCTGCTAAAAATGTTCCAATAAATTATCTTTGCCTTAAAATGAAATCCAAATTCTCCCACAGTACATTATCTAGCCCTGCCTCTCTTTTTTATCTTATTTCATTCCACGTTTTCCTGGGCTCCTGATGTTCTAGGAATATCGATCCTCTTTTCATTTATGGCATACATACTGTCAAGATTGTTCAGGCCTCCAGGCTTCTGAAATTGCTCTTTCCTTTGTGTGAACCCCCAGACCTTTCCCTCCTGGGTTCTTATGTTTCAGGTCTCAGCTCAAAACCACCTCCTCAGAAAGGCCTTCCTTGACTTTCTGACCTAAAGTACTCATTGCTCAGTTACTCTCTCTCCCAAGAGTCAGCAAACCTTTTCTGTAAAGGGCTATAGAGTAAATATGTTCACCTTTGTCTACATCACTCTGCCGCAGTAAGAGAAATGCAACCATAGACAATACTTAAATGAGTGGGAATGGCTGTCTCTCAATAAAATGTTATTTACAAAAGAGGGGGACTTGATTTGCTTGTCCCTACTCAATCACACATTAGTAAAGTAATGCTCAAAACTCTCCAAGCCAGGCTTCAGCAGTATGTGAACCGTGAACTTCTAGATGTTCAAGCTGGTTTTAGAAAAGGCAGAGGAACGGGAGATCAAATTGCAAACATCCGCTGGATCATGGAAAAAGCAAGAGAGTTCCAGAAAAACATCTATTTCTGCTTTATTGACTATGCCAAAGCCTTTGGCTGTGTGGATCACAATAAACTGTGGAGAATTCTGAAAGAAATGGGAATACCAGACCACCTGACCTGCCTCTTGAGAAACCTATATGCAGGTCAGGAAGCAACAGTTAGAAATGGACATGGAACAACAGACTAGTTCCAAATAGGAAAAGGAGTACGTCAAGGCTGTATATTGTCACCCTGCTTATTTAACTTATATGCAGAGTACATCATGAGAAACGCTGGGCTGGATGAAGCACAAGCTGGAATCAAGATTGCCGGGAGAAATATCAAGAACCTCAGATTGCAGATGACACCACCCTTATGGCAGAAAGTGAAGAGGAACTAAAAAGCCTCTTGATGAAAGTGAAAGAGGAGAGTGAAAAAGTTGGCTTAAAGCTCAACATTCAGAAGATGAAGATCATGGCATCTGGTCCCATCACTTCATGGGAAATAGATGGGGAAACAATGAAAACAGTGTCAGACTTTATTTTTTTTTTAGCTCTAAAATCACTGCAGATGGTGACTGCAGCCATGAAATTAAAAGACACTTACTCTTTGCAAGAAAAGTTATGACCAACCTTGATAGCATATTGAAAAGCAGAGACATTACTTTGCCAACAAAGGTCCGTCTAGTCAAGGCTATGGTTTTTCCAGTAGTTATGTATGGATGTGAGAGTTGGACTGTGAAGGAAGGTGAGTGCCGAAGAATTGATGCTTTTGAACTGTGGTATTGGAGAAGACTCTTGAGAGTCCCTTGGACTGCAAGGAGATCCAACCAGTCCATTCTAAAGGAGATCAGCCCTGGGTGTTCTGTGGAAGGACTGATGCTAAAGCTGA
Source organism: Oryx dammah (assembly GCF_014754425.2). Taxonomy (NCBI): domain Eukaryota; kingdom Metazoa; phylum Chordata; class Mammalia; order Artiodactyla; family Bovidae; genus Oryx; species Oryx dammah. Next base: position 38,243,497 of record NW_024070186.1, read on the forward strand.
AACTCCGGTACTTGGGCCACCTCATGCGAAGAGTTGACTCATTGGAAAAGACCCGGGTGCTGGGAGGGATTGGGGGCAGGAGGAGAAGGGGACAACAGAGGATGACATGGTTGGATGGCATCACCGACTCGATGGACGTGAGTCTAAGTGAACTCTGGGAGTTGCTGATGGACAGGGAGGCCTGGAGTGCTGCGATTCATGGGGCCTCAAACAGTTGGACACAACTGAATGACTGAACTGAACTGAACTCAATCACATTATCCTGCTGTGTCATCTTCAGAACTTACAACTAACTGGAATTGCTTTGTTTTCTTGATTACTTCCTGTCTCCTTTCCCTAGATAAGCTCCACCAAAAAAGGGACTTTATCTTTTTCACAGGTTACATTCTGCAATAACTAGAAGACAGTCTAGGTGCTCAGTAATTTTGCTGACTGAATCTATATAGTAAATAAACTTTCCTTGCATTTGATATAATTTATGAAATCACTTTAAGGCAGGAGGAGAAGGGGACGACAGAGGATGAGATGGTTGAATGGCATCACTGACTCAATGGACATGAGTTTGGGCAGACTCGGGGAGATGGTGATGGACAGCAATCCCTGGCATGCTGTAGTCCATGGGGTCGCAAAGAGTCAGACACGACTGAGTGACTGAAGAACAACAGTGAAATCATTTAAAAGTCAAATTATATTCTACATAAAAGACACATTCTCTGGGCTTCCCTGATGGCAATTCAGGAGACACAGTTTTGATCACTAGTCCGGGAAGATCCTACTTGACAAGGAGCAACTAAGCCTGTGCACCACAACTTCTGAACTTGTGCTATAGAGCCAAGGAGCCGAAATTACTGAGGGCTGCATGCTCTAGAGCCTGTGTGTGCTCTGCAACAAGAGAAGCCACAGCAATGAGAAGCCCACCCACCTCAACTAAAGAGTAGCCCCTGCTCTCAGCAACTAGAGAAAAGCCAGTGCAGCACTGAAGACCCAGAGCAGCCAAAAATAAATAATTTTTTTTTAAAAAGGGATGCTTTCTCTTATAGATGCTTACATTAATATAATTGAAAGAAGGTAATAGGTAATCCCCCCAAAACTACTCAGAAACTTATCTGAAACATTTTTTTAAGATATTTGAGATAATTTATCCAAATCACTTCTGATTTCAATCAGATATTTTGCTATTCTTTTATATAAAACACACCTATATTTTCATTTTAAAGAAAATAAAGTCACATAAACCTGACAACCTTAACAAAAATTATATGTCTAGAACAGAGCAAGGGAGGTCTCCTTTACCAGAGACTCTTTGAAATAAATCACATCCCCTTCTCGCCCCATAACCAAATAGTCTCATAATTCATATCCTTCTTTCCTTGTCCTCCTTCTGCCATTCCTTAAGCTCTGGCACTTAGAATATATATATTTCTGCGTAGACCAACTACAATAAGCTTTCGGCTCATTCTGTACTTTTTATGGTAGGTGCTACTGATGCTTTTAAGTTTCTTGGGGGCATTTTTAGTCCTCTTCAAAGTGTTCCTGGAATTAAACTGTTTACAAAACACGGAAGTTTTGAATAGAAGATCCCTGTGTAACTAGCAGTAAATGTTCTGACTTTAAAGTTTCACATTATCTTTTTGGGGAGAGGAAGTTGTGAGCTGGTTTTTGGACTCTGGATCTAAAACTCATTCCATTTGCCTTTCAAATGAAAATTTAGAAGACTCTTAAAATAGGCATTGACTGCTACTACATTTTTATCTTCTGAAGCTGGAGGTAGGAAAACCTGAGAATACATGCTAAAGGAGGAAGTAATAAATAAAGGCTACACTGAGCCTATTCAAAAAATATTAAGTCAGTGGGCATAATGGATGGTGATAGTGTGACTCATACAGGATATGTCAAAGTTAAGAGAGGTCTCTTCTCCCCAGGCAAGAACATACCTTTATTTCCCCCCAGTTCAGTTCAGCTCAGTTCAGTTGCTCAGTTGTGTCTGACTCTTTGAGACCCCACGGACTGCAACACTCCAGGCTTCCCTGTCCATCACCAACTTCCAAAGTTTGGTCAAACTCATGTCCATTAAGTGATGCCATCCAACTACCTCATCCTCTATCTTCCCTTTCTCCTCCTGCCTTCAATCTTTCCCAGCATCAGGGTCTTTTCTAATGAGTCAGTTCTTCGCATCGGGTGGCCAAAGTATTGGCGTTTCAGCTTCAGCATCAGTCCTTCCAATGAATATTCAGGACTGATTTCCTTTAGGATGTACTGGTTAGATCTCCTTGCAGTCCAAGGGAATCTCCAGAGTCTTCTCCAACACCACAGTTCAAAAGCATCAATTCTTCAATGCTCAGCCTTCTTTATGGTCCAACTCTCACATCCATACACGACTACTGGAAAAACCATAACTTTGCCCGCAAAGTAATGTCTCTGCTTTTTAATATGCTGTCTAGGTTGGTCATAGCTTTTCTTCCAAGGAGCAAAAGCATCTTTTAATTTTATGGCTGCAGTCACCATCTGCAGTGATTCTGGAGCCCAAGAAAATAAAGTCAGCCATTGTTTCTGTTGTTTCCCCATCTATCTGCCATGAAGTGATGGGACCAGATGCCATGATCTTAGTTTTTTGAATGTTGAGTTTTAAGCCAGCTTTTTCACTCTCCTCTTTTACTTTCATCAAGAGGCACTTTAGTTCTTCTTTGCTTTCTGCTAGAAGGGTGGTGTCATCTGCATATTTGAGGATATTGATATTTCTCCCAGCAATCTTAATTCCAGCATGTGCTCATCCAGCCTGGCATTTCTCAGGATGTACTCTGCATATAAGTTAAATAAGCATGGTGACAATATACAGCCCCGATGCACTCCTTTCCCAGTTTGGAACCAGTCTGTTGTTCCATGTCCAGTTCTAAATGTTGCTTCTTGACCTGCATACAGATGTCTCAGGAGGCAGGTCAGGTGGTCTGGTATTCCCTTTAAGAATTTTCTTGAAGAATTTTCCACAGTCTGTTGTGATCCATATAGTCAAAGGCTTTGGCATAGTCAACAAAGCAGAAAGAGATGTTTTTCTGGAACTCTCTTGCTTTTTCCTATGATCCAATGGATGTTGGCAATTTGATCTCTGGTTCCCCTGCCTTTTCTAAATTCAGCTTGAAAATCTGGAAGTTCACGGTTCACAAACTGTTGAAGCCTGGCTTGGAGAATTTTGAGCGTTACTTTACTAGCGTGTGAGATGAGTGCAATTGTGTGGTAGTTTGAACATTCTTTAGCATTTCCTTTCTTTGGGATTGGAATGAAAACTGACCTTTTCCAGTCCTGTGGCCACTGCTGAATTTTCCAAATTTGCTGGCATATTGAGTGCAGCACTTTCACAGCATCATCTTTTAGGATTTGAAATAGCTCAATTGGAATTCCATCACCTCCATTAGCTTTGTTTGTAGTGATGCTTCCTCAGGCCCACTTGACTTCACATTCCAGGATGTCTGGCTCTAGGTGAGTGATCACACCATCGTGATTATCTGGGTCGTGAAGATCTTTTTTGTATAGTTCTTCTGTGTATTTTTGCCACCTCTTCTTAATATCTTCTGCTTCTGTTAGGTCTGTACTGTTTCTGTCCTTTATTGTGCCCATCTTTGCATGAAATGTTCCCTTGGTATCTCTAGTTTTCTTGAAACTTTTCGTTTCCCCCCTCAGGCCTCTATTTTATTGCATTAGCTAAGATAGCGATGAATAATGTTTGTATTCAATTATTCATTTAGATATTTTAAAAACAGTTACTGGTCACCTCCTATGTGACAGAGGCTTCTACTAGATAGAAGGTGTCAAATAGCTGGCAACCTAGTTTATGTGTGGAGGCCACAGTACTGTCAGATTGAATCAATCCTCATTTGTTTGTCAGAGGAAAACAGATTGGGCTGCCCTATTGATCAGTCATTGGGAAGAAGGATGCTTTAGAAAAATAAATGTTATAGGGCTATAAGGGCTTCTCAAGCATTAGCTATATGGGAGGTTCTGCTGAATGACACCCCCCTCCCTCCACTGCCCAATGCAGCCTCAATTCCTCCTTTCTCTAATACACTCGATACAACTTGAACCCATGGATAGGTCTGAGACACTAGCAGTAAGGAAGGCCTTTTCTATTGGGGAAGATTCCTCTACAAGAGGAAATCCCTCAGGAACTTAAAAACTTCATACAGTCCCCAGAGTCTACCACCCTCTCCTCCAAGCCAAGAAGCCAAGATTTACCATGTTATAAGCTCCTGCTTATTGAACTTCTATGCAGAGTACATCATGAGAAACGCTGGGCTGGAAGGAGCACAAGCTGCAATCAAGATTGCCAGGAGAAGTATCAATAACCTCAGATATGTAGATGACACCACCCTTATGGCAGAAAGTGAAGAGGAACTAAAAAGCCTCTTGATGAAAGTGAAAGAGGAGAGTGAAAAAGTTGGCTTAAAGCTCAACATTCAGAAAATGAAGATCATGGCATCTGGTCCCATCACTTCATGGGAAATAGATGGAGAAACAGTGGAAACAGTGTCAGACTTTATTGTTTTGGGCTCCAAAATCACTGCAGATGGTGACTGCAGCCATGAAATTAAAAGACACTTACTCCTTGGAAGGAAAGTTATGACCAACCTAGATAGCACATTCTGGAGAAGGCAATGGCGACCCACTCTAGTACTCTTGCCTGGAAAAATCCCATGGGTGGAGGAGCCTGGTAAGCTGCAGTCCATGGGGTCGCTAAGAGTCGGACACGACTGAGCAACTTCACTTTCACTCTTCACTTTCATTCATTGGAGAAGGACATGGCAACCCACTCCTGTGTTCTTGCCTGGAGAATCCCAGGGACGGAGGAGCCTGGTGGGCTGCCGCCTATGGGGTCGCACAGAGTCGGACACGACTGGAGCGACTTAGCAGCAGCAGCAGCAGATAGCATATTGAAAAGCAGAGACATTACTTTGCCAACAAAGGTCTGTCTAGTCAAGGCTATGGTTTTTCCAGTAGTTATGTATGGATGTGAGAGTTGGACTGTGAAGGAAGCTGAGCACCGAAGAATTGATGCTTTTGAACTGTGGTATTGGAGAAGACTCTTGAGAGTCCCTTGGAGTGCAAGGAGATCCAACCAGTCCATCCTAAAGGAGATCAGCCCTGGGTGTTCTGTGGAAGGACTGATGCTAAAGCTGAAACTCCGGTACTTGGGCCACCTCATGCAAAGAGTTGACTCATTGGAAAAGACCCTGATGCTGGGAGGGATTGGGGGCAGGAGGAGAAGGGGACAATAGAGGATGAGATGGCTGGATGGCATCACGGACTCGATGGACATGAGTTTGAGTGAACTCCGGGAGATGATGATGGACAGGCAGGCCTGGAGTGCTGCGATTCATGGGGTCGCAAAGAGTCGGACACGACTGAGCGATTAAACTGAACTAGAGTTAGAAAACTACTATAGCCAGATGATTCTGAGAATCTATCTTCCTCATCCAGGACTATATTTCACAGAAGCCTCTGGCTTCACTCAAAGTTTGAAAGTTTTTCTTTCATGGGGGATGAAAATGGTAAGATCAACAGGCATCTTTCCCTCTACCTTGGAAACCAAGGCAGTCCCCACCTTCTTTGGGATGCCATTTATGAAGCCTCCTTTAGTCTTGTTGCAATTTGTTAGATCGTGCTGGCAGCATTAGAAGTTCCGAGAAATGGAAATTGGAGAGGGAGTAGAAGAGGTGAGGTTGGCCACAGCAGCTCCTGAAACTGCTTACTACCTAGTGGAGGCAGGTGCTACAAGAGTAGGAGGTCCTTCTCCAACTCATGCTGGCCTGAAAAGGTCTCTTGGTTCCCAAGGGTTCTAGTTCCCTAGGCATTAAACGTTGGTGGCCACTGGACATCTGTTCCAAAAGGAGAGGTCAAGGCAGTGGAACCACTGGCTGTTCTCAGTCTCCAAAGAAACTACCTGAATGGAACTCCAGACTCCCATTTTCCCTTGCTCTTGATCTTCAGTCACAAATTCCATCCTATTTTTTTTTAATTAAGTTTTTTTTTTCTTTTTGGCTGCGTTGGGTCTTTGTTGCAAGAGCAGCCTTCCTAGTTGTGGCATGCTGGGTTAGTTGCCCTGGCCTGTGGGATCTTAGTTCCCTGATCAGGGATGGAACCCACATCTGCTGGATTGGAAGACAGATTCTTAACCACTGGACCAACCAGGGAAGTCTGTCCACTCTATTTCTGCTTCAGGGATTCAACTCTAACAGTCTGTGTGTAAGGATCCACCCCACCCCCACCCTCCAGTCCCTAAATCTTCAGCTTCTACTGATATCCTAGCTTCTCTTTCAGACAGTTTAACTCCATACTTTGTCTTTGTACTCCAGCATCACTCCTCATTACTTTATATTGAGAATACCACATCTCTCATGTCCCATTAGTGTTGGAGCTACAGATTTGCCAGGGGCTTTCAGAAGCCTGCCTGAAGAGGACAGTTCCTGGGCTTAATTTCCCCACTTGATATGAAGTGTTTTGGAGTCAAGACAGAGAAAAAGGGGTATGATGAGATGGATGGTCTAGGTAATATTTCTCATTGAGCCTTATTCTCTTTATTTGCAAAATGGTTATCCTAACCAGAAGGCCCAGTCTATCAGACTTCCTTTACCAGGCCTACACCCTTTGCTTCCTACTCCAAAGGAGCAATCAAAACCGTAGGGCATAGAAGAGAGATACCGTCACTCCAGGCACTTCTGGCTCATATCAGTTATGTGACTGTGCTTGGCATTTGTAAGAATCAAGGTCATGCTTACAGGCTAGAAATAGAATCTGGAAGCTATTGATGCACACTGATGGTGCTCATACTGGGAAGTTTTAAAGATGAGATCATTCTGAGGGAGGGTACCCTTGAGAGGAAGGGGAAGTTGAAGGACCAGTCAAGTTTCAGTTCCATAGCTATCTATGATTCTTGTGTGATCTCGGGTCAACGTACTCTCTAGGCCTTGATTTTCCTTTCTAGATAATATGTATATGTCATAGAGGGGCATGGAGTAGTGGAGAGTGGTGATTGACACCTTTTCTCTGTGTTAAGAGTATTCCTACTTTTTCCTTCGCCTACAAAGGTCTGTATAGTCAAAGCTATGGTTTTTCCAGTGTTCACGTAGGGATGTGATAGCTGGACAATAAGAAAGGCTGAGTGCCGAAGAACTGATGCCTTAGAACTGTGGTGCTGGAGAAGACTCTGGAGAGTCCCTTGGACAGCAAGGCTATCAAATCAGTCTATCCTAAAGGAAATCAACCCTGAATATTCACTGGAAGGACTGGTGCTGAAGTTGAGGCTCCAATATTTTGGCCACCTGACGTGAAGAGCTGACTCACTAGAAAAGACCCTGATACTGGGGAAGATTGAAGGCAGGAGGAGGAGGGGATAACACAGGTTGAGATGGGTGGATGGCATCACTGGCTCAATGGGAATGAATTTGAGTGGACTCCAGGAGATGGTGAGGGACAGGGAGGCCTGGCGTGCTGCAGTCCATGGCATCGCAAAGAGTCTGAGAGAACTGAGCAACTGAACAAAGAACAAGAGTATTCGGGTAGGAACAAAATTAGATTGTTATTTTAGGTTCTCAGCACACCACCAGAGGTCACTGTTGACTAACTATTTGTCTGAAGAGCAGTTAGTCACAATTTGAAAACAGCCCTGTTACTTTTCAGTAGCTTAATACATATTACTTAGAAAAATCAAACGATGTCTTAAGTAAAGGTTTCGATTTATACTGTACCCTTAATCAAAAAAGACAGAGAAGTCTGTTAAGACAGTGGTTCCCAAACTTTGTTGCACAGTGGAATCTTTAAAATTCCTGAAGCATGTGAAAAGATGCTCAATGTCACTAATTTAAGAAATTCAAATCAAAACTACAATAAGTACCACCTAATACAGGTCAGAATGGCCATCATCAAAAAGTCTACAAATCACAGATGCCAGAGAGGGTGTGGAGGAAAGAAAACCCTCCTATATTGTTGGTGAGAATGTAAACATACTGCAGCCACTATGAAACATGGAAGTCCCTTAAAAGTCTAAAAATAGATCTAACATATGATCCAGCAATGCCACTCCTGGGCATATATTCAGAAAATATGAAAACTGCAATTCCAAAGATAAATGCATCCCAATGTTTGCAGCAGCACTATTTATAAAAGTCAGGACACGGAAGCAAGCTAAGTGTCCATCAACAAATGGATGAATAAAGAAGATGCAGTGTGTGTGTGTATGTGTTGCCTGCATGTGTGTGTGTGCAGTGAAATATTACTCAGCCATAAAAAGGAATGAAATATTGCCATTTGCAGAAATATGGATGGACCTGGAGATTATCATACTAAGTAAATAAGACAGAGAAAGACAAATATCGTTTGAGATCACTTATATGTGGAATCTAAAATTTGAAACAAATGAATTTACATATAAAACAGAAATAGACATACTGACATGGCAAACACACTTATGGTTACCAAAGGAGAAAAGGGAGAGGGACAAGTTTGGAATTGGGGATTAATAGATTTGTTCTTGTTGTGAAAGTTGCTCAGTCATGTCTGACTCTTTGTCGACCCCATGGACTGTAGCCTGCCAGGCTCCTCTGTCCATGGAATTCTCCAGGCAAGAATACCGGAGTGGATTGCCATTCCTTTTTCCAGGGGATCTTCCTGACCCATGAATCAAACCCGGGTCTCCTGCATTGCAGGCTGATTCTTTACCATCTGAGCCACCAGGAAGCCCCTTAATAGATACACACTGTTATATATAAAACAGTGAATTGGGCATGGTGTGATTTTGAGAGCGACTCTCCATTTCTGTAGAAGCCATCAAGCTGATCTAAACTCTAAGAAGTAGTAAGACTTACTTGAGTAAGAGATTAATATCTTATGTCACCTTATTGTCCAGGTGCCAACCTCTGAATGCCCTAGCTTTGCCCATTCCTGTGTCTAAGTGCCAGATCATCAGTGGAGGTAAAGAATGCCCAGTGACTCCCTAGCAATCTTCCAAGATCTCTACAGCTGAAACTCACTCCTGCTTGAGGCTTCTAAAATTCCTAATAATAGCAAAGATTCTATTAAGATAATACATGCCCTAGGGTTTCAGCTGAGATTACTGCTCTTGCATTCAGCAAACCCATAGAGAAGGAAAGTTAGTCGATATGGTCTTCAGGCTGTCATCTACTGAGATGTTTGTTTTCCCCATTGATTTTCCACAGTTAGTCCTCTCCTTGTGGGTGTGAGGTTTTTCTGATGCTGTTTCCATCCTTATTTCCTTTCCCTCCAGTCCAGGACTGTGGGAAACCAGAGGGGCTGAGTATGGCCCCCATCATCTCCCCACTATCCCTGGCAGCGTTGGGTACAGGGAAGCATGAGGCTGCTCAGACCCCATTGTCTGTCTATCCTCACCTCAGTACCACTTCTGCAGGGCCTTTGGCATCTCTGCCTGCCACCTCTTTATTTTGTTGTTGTTTTCTAGTCCTTAGCTCTTAGATTCTTTAAGTCTCAGATTTTTGTCATTTCATCCTCTCCTGTGCCCCTCTTGTGTGATGCTGCAGAAGGTGGGTTTGGGTAGAGCCAGCATTACTTCAAAGGGACACATACCTGCTTTTAACTCCTTTTTCCCTTTAAACCCTCTCTCTCACCTCAGTTTAGCACACTTTGAACAGTCAGAGTGGTTTGGGAGGCAACTAGTCCCACCTGATGGCATAATTTACCAAATCCTTTTGTACTGCAAATCCATCTAAAATTTTAAAACTTAAAAGATATGAATTAGATTCTCTGGTTCTTCTCTCATTCTTTCCCTGAGGGCAGTCAGTATATAATTCCCTGGTTTCTGCTGCCTAAATTGGGGGAAAGTCTTGGTCACAGAAAAATATCAGAAATAACAGTTAATACACCAACATGTAATAGAATAAAGGAATGTGTGAGACATCTACCACACGCCGAGCACAGTGCCAAATATCCACTGAATGCAGAGCTCCAAACAGCAAGGAGAGATAAGAAAGCCTTCCTAAGTGATCAATGCACAGAAATAGAGGAAAACAATAGAATGGGAAAGATTAGAGATCTCTTCAAGAAAATTAGAGATACCAAGGGAACATTTCATGCAAAGATGGACTCGATAAAGGATAGAAATGGTATGGACCTAACAGAAGCAGAAGATATTAAGAAGAGGTGGCAAGAATACACAGAAGAACTATACAAAAAAGATCATGACTCGGATAACCACAATGGTGTGATCACTCACCTAGAGCCAGACATTCTGGAGTGTGAAGTCAAGTGGGTCTTAGGAAGCATCACTGAAAACAAAGCTAGAGAAGATAATGGAATTCCAGCTGAGCTATTTCAAAGACTAAAAGATGACGCTATGAAAGTGCTGCACTCAATATGCCAGCAAATTTGGAAAACTCAGCAGTGGCTCCAGGACTGGAAAAGGTCAGTTTTCATTCCAATCCCAAAGAAAGGAAATGCCAAAGAATGTTCAAACTACTGCACAATTGTATTCATTTCACATGCTAGCAAAGTAATGCTCGAAATTCTCCAAGCTAGGCTGTAATAGTATATGAACTGAGAACTTCCAGATGATTAAGCTGGATTTAGAAAAGGGAGAGGAACCAGAGATCAAGTTGGCAACATCTGTTGGATCATTGAAAAAAGCAAAAGAATTCCAGAAAAACATCTACTTCTGCTTCATTGACTATGGCAAACCCTTTGACTGTATGGATCACAACAAACTGGAAAATTCTTCAAGAGGTGGGAATACCAGACCACCTGACCTGCCTCCTGAGAAATATGTATGCAGGTCAAGAAGCAACACTTAGAACTGGACATGGAACAATGGACTAGCTCCTTGTTGGGAAAGGAGTACGTCAAGGCTGCATGTTGTCACCCTGCTTATTTAACTTATATGCAGAGTACATCATGCAAAATGCCAGGCTAGATGAAGCACAAGCTGGAATCAAGATTGCCGGGAGCTGCCGGGGTCCAGCCCCGGTGGATACAGGGAATTCGAAGGGTGGACGGAGTCAGCGAGGAAAGACTAATTTATTTATTAATATAAGATTAGATTAGGAAGAAATAGTGTAGTAGGAAGATTAAGTGGAGGAAGAGGGCTGAACAGCTTGGATTACGCGGAAGACCAATAAAATTCCAGACAAGGAATTTGCACCATCTACGTTGGGCCACCGGCGCTCGCTTGAATATCTAAGGGTGCCTCGCCTTAGGCTCCCTTTCGCGCAGGTCTTAACAGCCAGGGCAAGTAAGTAGACTTGGCGAGCCTTCGCGCCCCAGATGGAAATTCAGCCTGAAATTAAGGCAAAGAGGAGAGAGAGGGAAAAAGAGAGAGACACGGGGGAAACCAGTCCAGCGACTGGCTCCCGCTCCTATTGTTTAGAAGACCTTATATACCTTTTAGATTGTACATAGAGATCAATGGGTAATACAAAATTATGCAGTGTTAGCAGCCCAGACTCTTATCAAAACCAGACTTTTTTCTCTGCATACCTAATTGTATACACAAGTCTTAGGTGATTTACATCATCTTCTGGCCAAAAAGAGCCAATTAACATTTTACAGCCTTTTTTCTGATAAGAGTTTGTCAACCAGAAGACTTGTGTTGATCTTCCCAAGGTTTGGTGCCACTCCCAGAAAGTACTAAATAAAGTCACATTCTTACAGAGCAAGGACACAAGAGGAGTGCAAAGAGAAGTAATTAACTCAAAAGTCTAGTGTTGCTAACATCAGAACTACTATATATCTTTTTCCATATCCTGTTTACATTGATTAACATCCTCCCAGGTGCCTAAAAGATAAAGAATATGGAGGCTTGGCAGCAATCATTGAGTCAACAGTGAAATCCCGTCACTAATATAATTTTTAACTCTTTAGAAAAGGCTCTGTATCTTTGTGCCTCTCCCGGTTGGGGGCTGCAAGCAATTCACAAGCTGTAAGAGGTCCAGGGAACCTGTTAGGCAAGCTAGAGAGAAATCAGAGGGGGTTAACTGAAACATCCCTTTCAAATGCAGAAGACTAAAGCCCTGAGTTGACTTTTTTTCCAGAGAATATCAGAAAAGTGGAAAAGCAAAGTACAAAAGCCGGCAGATTTTTATTTTGGGGGGGTGGATGCTCAGGAAATGCCAGGGGGAACTCCTGAAGTCTGATCACGGCCTTGCGTATGTCAGCTTCCTCCCTCATGACCTTGTCACGGGTGGGGTTCCTCACACTGGCTCCCAGCAGGGAGCAATATCAATAAGCTCAGTTATGCAGATGACACCATCCTTATGGCAGAAAGCGAAGAGGAACTGAATAGCCTCTTGATGAAAGTAAAAGAGGACAGTAAAAAAGCTGGCTTAAAGCTCAACATTCAGAAAACTAAGATCATGGCATCTGGTCCCATCACTTCATGGCAAGTAGATGGGGAAACAATGGAAACAGTGACAGACTTTATTTTCTTGGGCTCCAAAATCACTGCAGATGGTGATTTCAGCCATGAAATTAAAAGATGCTTTTGCTCCTTGGAAGAAAAGTTATGACCAACCTAGACAGCATATTAAAAAGCAGAGACATTACTTTGCCGACAAAGGCCCATCTAGTCAAGCTATGGTTTTTCCAGTAGTCGTGTATGGATGTGAGAGTTGGACTATAAAGAAAGCTGAGCATTGAAGAATTGATGCTTTTGAACTGTGGTGTTGCAGAATACTCTTGAGAGTCCCTTGGACTGCAAGGAGATCCAACCAGTCCATCCTAAAGATTAGTCCTGAATATTCAGCAGAAGGACTGATGCTGACACTTAACTATGGCCACCTGATCCAATGAACTAACTCATTGGAAAAGCCTCTCATGCTGGGAAAGATTGAAGGCAGGAGGAGAAGGGGACGACAGAGGATGAGATGATTGGATGGCATCACTTACTTGATGGACATGAGTTTGAACAAGCTCTGGGAGTTGGTGATGGACAGGGAAGCCTGGAGTGTTGCAGTCCATGGGGTCGCAAAGAGTCAGACACTACCGAGCAACTGAACTGATTTATCTGAAGATGGATTTTTTTTTTCAGGTTTTTACTATTACATATAATGTTAATATGTGTATGAAAATGTGTGTACAAGTGATTTTAAGGATATATGCCTTCAGTCCTTTTAGGTAAAAACCTAGGAGTAGAATGGTTGGATCATATGGTAGGTACACGTTTAGCTTTCTAAGAGACTGCCAAACTGTTTCAAAAGTTATTGTACCATTTGACACCCATACCAATTTCTCTATATCCTGATCAGCGCTTATCATGATGGATCTTTTTAGTCTATAGTAAACATATTGTGGTCTCTAATGGTGGTTTTGTTGTGTATTTTGCTAAAGACTAAAGATGCTGAGCAACATACAGAAATCCTATAAGCTGTTAGTTGCTCAGTCCTGTCTGACTTTTTACAACCCCATCGACTGTAGCCTGTGAGGCTCCTCTGTCCATGAAATTCTCCAGACAAGATTTCTGGAGAGTGGGTTGCAGATTCTGATTAGTGCTCTTACAAAAGAAATCTTCTATAGTGCCCTCTAGCCCTTTCCAGCTCGAGAGTACAGAGCAAGGAGTCAGCAGTCTGCAAACCGAAGAGGACTCTCACCCATTTATGCTGGTACCTTGATCTTGGACTTCAGGCCTTCAGAATTGTGGAAAAAAAAAAAAAAATTGTTGTTTAAGCCACTCATTCTGTGGTTATTCTGTTATGACTGCCCTAGCAGACTAACCTAGCCTCGAACAAGGACGTGATGGCATGCCCACTGCTGTCTCTAAGAATCTTAGATGAGCCAGACACAGGTGTAAGGGAGAAGTGGCTGTCTCTAGAAGGGACTGGAGTTCCAGGCTTTGAGCAAATTACACTTTTTTACCCCAAATAAACATTTTTTTTAATATTTATTTTTAACTGAAGGATAATTGCTTTACAACATTGTATTCGTTTCTGTCATACATCAGCATGAATCAGCCATAGGTATACTTATGTCCCTTCCCCTAAATAAACATTTTAATGTAGGTGAAATTACAATAAAATTGTAATTTTAGTCTCAAAATTTTAATTTAGCACTAAAATTATCATTTTCAGCCTTACAGGAGAAAATCAAAAGAGGATCATAAGACAAATATTTGTGAAGGAGTATGCATGAGTGTTGTATCTAAAAGAATGAGTTGTGGGCTGTGTTAGGCTGGTTATTTTCTATAAGAGCCTTCCATGAGTTTTCAGCCCTAGCTGGCTGACCAGAGCAAGGCTCCTTGTTCACTTCCTGGTCTCACTGAGTTTGGTGAACTGTTATTTCACCGAGACCCTAGTGGTTGGGTGAAGCAGAGTTTATTACTGAGGACAACTTTATTCATCAAGAGGGTTTAGGAAATGGAGGTAGATTTAATTCATTTTAGTCCAATTGCACCTAATTTGTAAATTCTTAGCAGAAAAAAGGTCATGAGGGTGACAAAAGGAAATTTTGCTTTTTGTTTTCAGTCCTGTCCCTGCATGCCAAAAGTAAGACAGCATCCCTCAATCCATACTTAGATTTTTTTTCTTTCCTGGATGAATTGGAAAGAGTAGCTCCAATACCTGCTTCATCTAAATCATGTTGTTGTTTTTTTAATGAGAATTTGCAACCACAAGCTCCACACTGAGATGTCAGGAATAGATACAGAATACAGATTAGATAGAATAAACAAAAGAACTATACAAAAAAGATTTTCATGACCCAGATAATCACAATGGTTTGATCACTCACCTAGAGCCAGACATCTTGGAGTGCAAAGTCAAGTGGGCCTCAGGAAGCATCACTACAAACAAAGCTAGTGGAGGAGATGGAATTCCAGTTGAGCTATTTCAAATCCTAAAAGATGATGCTGTGAAAGTGCTGCACTCAATATGCCAGCAAATTTGGAAAATTCAGCAGTGGCCACAGGGCTGGAAAAGGTCAGTTTTCATTCCAATCCCAAAGAAAGGCAATGCCAAAGAATGTTCATACTACCACACAATTGCACTCATCTCACACGCTAGTAAAGTAATGCTCAAAATTCTCCAAGCCAGGTTTCAACAGTTTGTGAACCGTGAACTTCCAGATGTTCAAGCTGGTTTTAGAAAAGGCAGAGGAACCAGAGATCAAATTGCCAACATCCGGTGGATCATCGAAAAAGCAAGAGTTCCACAAAAACATCTACTTCTGCTTTATTGACTATCCCAAAGCCTTTGATTGCGTGGATCACAACAAACTGTGGAAAATTCTGAAAGAGACAGGAATACGAGACCACCTGACCTGTCTCTTGAGAAATCTGTATGTAGGACAGGAAACAACAGCTAGAACTGGACATGGAAGGACAGACTGGTTCTAAATAGGGAAAGGAGAATATCAGGGCTACATATTGTCACCCTGCTTATTTAACTTATATGTAGAGTACATCATGAGAAACGCTGGGCTGGATGAGCACAAGCTGGAATCAAGATTGCCAGGAGAAATATCAATAACCTCAGATATGCAGATGACACCACTCTTCTGGCAGAAAGCGAAGAACTAAAGAGCCTCTTGATGAAAGTGAAAGAGGAGAGTGAAAAGGCTGGCTTAAACTCAACATTTAGAAAACTAAGATTTGGCATCTGGTCCCATCACTTCACGGCAAATAGATGGGGAAACAATGGAAAGAGTGACACACTTTATTTTTGGGGGGCTCCAAGATTACTGCAGATGGTGACTGCAGCCATGAAATCAAAAGACACTTGCTCCTTGGAAGAGAAGCTATGACCAACCTAGACAGCATATTAAAAAGTAGAGACCTTTGCTGACAAAGGTCCATCTAGTCAAAGCTATGGTTTTTCCAGTAGTCATGTATGGATGTGAGAGTTGGACCATAAAGAAAGCAGAGCGCCAAAGAATTGATGCTTTTGAACTGTGGTGTTGGAGACGACTCCTTGGACTGCAAAGAGATCCAACCAGTCCATCCTAAAGGAAATCAGTCCTGAATATTCATTGGAAGGACTGATGCTGAAGCTGAAACGCCAATACTTTGGCCACCTTATGTGAAGAACTGACTCATTGGAAATGACCCTGATACTGGGAAAGATTGGAGGCGGGAGGAGAATGGGACAACAGAGGATGAGATGGTTGGATGGCATCACCAACTCAATGGACATGAGTTTGAGTAAACTCCGGGGCAGGGAGGCCTGGCGTGGTGCAGTCCACGGGGTCGCAAAGTCAGACACGACTGAGCGACTGAACTGAACTGAAATGAGTCTTGGACGCACTGGAGTGAGAACCAGTGGGTTCCATCCTTAGTCCTATCCTTTGGGCTCAAACTAATCTTTTTCAAATATTTGGAGTTCATTGGATGATACCCACGCTTCTTCCTCAAATATTTATTTTGCCGAGCACGTTCTAGGAGTTCCTCTTTCCAACCAAACCATTCTGAAATGTCCAGGGCTTTTGAGCAACTCTTCCGTTTAGCCCGAAGTTGAGCAGTGTGCACTCCACTTCAGTTTTTGCAGCCCTGTTCTCCAGAAGGTCACAGGCTGCAGCAAGTATAAAAGGGTACAACAGATGATCAAGTATTTAAACGGCCTCAAGGGCCTAAATATCTCGCCTGGCCCAAAGCAGTATCATAAAAACATGAAGCGAAAGACATACTGGTTCCCGTGCCCGCTAACTCTTGGGCGCGGAGGCGCGGTCCGAGGTTCAGCGAGCTGCGGTCGCGGGCGGGCCCGTCCTCACCTCCGGCTCCACCCTCACGGTGTAGCTGCCTCTTTAAGAATCGGCGCCGCAGGCTGGTCCGCCTGGTTCTCACGTGACTCGGCTCCCTGCAATCGCTCGCGGAAGTGGTCCAGCCTCCACGGACCGCGCGGGGTCTCCCGGCGCCCGGCGGGGCTGACTGGCCGGAGCGGGCACCGCCGGGAGGCCCGCAGCCGGTCGCCAGAATGGTGCAGTTATACAACCTGCATCCGTTTGGCTCGCAGCAGGTGGTGCCCTGCAAGCTAGAGCCCGAGCGCTTCTGTGGAGGGGGACGCGATACGCTATTCGTGGCGGCTGGCTGCAAGGTGGAGGCGTTCACTGTGGTCGGCCAGGAGCTGTGCCAGCCGAGATGCGTCTTCTCCACCCTGGGCAGGGTGCTGCGCCTGGCCTACAGTGAGGCCGGTAAGTAGTGGCGGAGGAAGGGGCGCCTCGGCCCCTCACTGGGGCCTCCTTCTTAGAGGACCGAGTGACGCCAGCAGCTCTGGGTAGGGAAGGACTTCCTGCTTGTAGGATGGTCTCGCCCAGTCCGGCGGCTAAAGGAAGGTGAGAGCTGTGCAGTTGTCCTGGCAACCACAGGTGAGAGCGGGCCTCTGGTGGGCCGGGGGAATGCTGGTTGTTTTTGCTCTTCTGGTGTCCTCGCTGGAAAGGCCCGTGGTTGGGTGACTGGATTCCACTCAACTCAGACACTTGAAACCAAAACAAACTAAGATTGGTTTATTATAGAAAGCAAGTACAAACAAAAGTACGGAGAATGGTATCCTGAACCCCCGGTTAATCCCATCTTCAACAATTATGCCAACTCATGGCCAGTCCTTTATCTATTTCCTGTCGATTTTTGAAAGCTCACATGACCTGCTGATTTTTAAATCTGTGTAAGTAGAGCTCGGGTCTTAGGCCCCATTCCCCCCAGAAAAGTAGCATCCACTACTCCTTTTCCACTAGAAATGTGAAGCAGTACCAAGGGGATACTGAGTAGGCATATCCCTGTTTTAGAGATATCCAACATTTAAAAATGGGTACTTTGGGACTTTCCTGGTGGTCCAGTGGTTAAGACTCTTCACTTCCACTGAAGGAGGCGTGGATTGATCCCTGGTGGGGAACTAAGATCCTGCATGCCAAGTGCAACACCCCCTCCCCACCCCCAGGAAAAGATGCAAATAGGTAGAAATAGGTACTTTAGTTTACAGAAGAATTCACCATAGCATTCTTTTAACTGTCTAATAATACACTTAAAATTTGAATTCTGCTTTTCAATAGGGGTGTACATTGCAGTATTTAAGATGGAAAAGCCTGTGACTGAGGTATTTACTAATAAAGTTAAGAGCATGAACCTGGAGAATTGTAGAGCTCCGTCTAAACTCTCTGTCCACAACTATGTGTGAGTTTAGTCTCCCTTTGTGTTTAAAAAAAAGAAAGTGGAAAATTAGATCAGTGATTTCCAGACCTTGGAATTTTGTGGGTCAGCAAAAAAACTGCGGGGCTACCATACGTGGTATCTGACTGTTCATTTTGTCGAGTAAAGCTACATGTTAAAAAAAAAAAATGAAAAGCCCTTTAATTTACTGTCATTATTTACATAAAAACACCTAGCTCCAAACTTTGGATGCCTTTGCTTTATGAGCAACTTATTATGTTGTTACTCCTTTTTCTTTTTGAATAGTTTAGACATCAATAGGTCTGCAGACCAGTTTGAAAAACACTTATTAGATCTGTAAATTCTCTGTCAGCAGAAGGCTCTGATTTTGGTATTTTTAATGATATTGCTCTCCTAATCATTTCACAATATTAGTAGTTTTCCCCACCTCCTTTTTAGACCTATGGATTCTTTACCTTCAAGAGCTCTATTGAGTGGCAAGCTCACCAGTTTCAACATTTGTGTGTGTGTGTGTATTGTGTGTGTGTGTGTGCTGGTGGGGGGCAGATAACCACTGTTTACATGATTGGCCCCATTCTTCCAAATGGACATTTAATGTAGAATTGTAAGTGACCAGCACTGTGGGAACCTCTAGCTTTCTTGCCTGTCAGTAGTGGTGATTCTGAGGAATCCTTTGATGCCTCTACTGGTGTTTAAGAATCACCTAGGGTAGCTTAAAAAGATTCCTGGACCTCAGAGAAACGGTAATAGTTTCCTGGGGTGTGGCCCAGCATTGGGTGAGTCTCCTGTTGAGTCAGGCTTGAGAATCACTGACCTAGAGCCATATTGACTGCTATAGGCAGTGAGTAGCATGGTGGTACTGATGCCTTGAAGTTAACAAAGATGTTTTTGTGATTCCGTTGACTGTCTTAAAAAAAGTTCTGGAGTCATGTGGTATGGTGTTAGCATAAGTCAGATAGCTCAAGGGTAACTTTCAGCTTGAACTTAATGCTTGGGTGCAGCTTCTTCCAAATTGTAGGTAGAGGACTGCTAGATATGCTGATATCCAGGTAACTACTCTTACACATCTCAGCTTTTTCCTTTAGCTTGAACTTAATGCTTGGGTGCAGCTTCTTCCAAAACGTAGGTAAGGACTGCTAGATATGCTGATATCCAGATAACTCCTCTTACACATCTCAGCTTTTTCCTTTTGGTCTCTTTCCTCCCACTAACACTGGCTTGGACTTGGGGATTCCTGCTCTAAGCCCAGTGTCTCCCCTACTCTCACCCCATCAAAAAGAAAGTGAATCTTAGATCAGCAGTTTCTATTCACTACAAATGCTTCGCAGATTCTTACACGAGAAGAAAATATTTTCAGTTTCTTTTTGTCTCTAATTAGCAGGATGCCAGGCTCCGTTTATAAAGATTGGAGGTGGTAGAATGTAGGCTGAAATTTTGAAGGATGGGCCCCTAATATCATCATCAGTAATTGAAATTATTTTAGGTTTTGTGTGTGAAGAGAGAAAGAAGAGATTTGGGAACTCATTGCTCTCAAGGAAGAAAGATCTCTGTGGCCAGAGTTGAGTGCTGTGTAGGGACTTCTGGTGCTGGACACTTGTTTATGGGATGTCTGGAGGTGTGAGGCACAGAGGACAAGACCACATAGCACAAGTGCATGAAGGAGCCCCAAGAATGTCTGTTATCTCCCCCTAGGCCCTACTGTGGATGGAGATGGTTAGATAGCATCACTGATTCCATGGACATGAGTTTGAGCAAACTCCGGAAGATACTGAAGGACAGGGAAGCTTGGCATGCTACAGTCCATGGGATCGAAAAGGGTTGGACCAGACAGGACTTAGTGACTGAACAACAAAGCCCTACCCTCCCTCAACTTTTTAAGTCATAAAACATATTTTGATTAATCGTATATTATTTCTGCCTTCTGATAATTGTTTTGTCGTAGGAGTGCAGCCTTTTAATTTACGGATTAGCGTTAACCAGGGTTATGATCTTGCCGCATAAAAGGAAAAATTTACTTTTTTTTTTAAATCAGTGACTCTCAGCTTGAGAATAATTAGAATAATGATTTTTAAATTTACTTAATAAAGACAGAAGCTGTCATAAAATAAGTAAAATAAAGCCCTGAGCACATAATGCTTTGAAAAGTTTAATTCCTTTCTCTTATGAAGGGCTAGAATCCTCCAGACTTATATCTCCTTTCTAACATTTTGAGAGATGCATGGAATGACCATTGACTTTGGAACTAACCAGATCCAGATTTAAGCCCAAGTGCCATCATTTGTTGGCTGTGTTGCCTAAGCAAGATACTTAGCTTATTTGAGGGCTTCCCCTGTGGCTCAGCTGGTAAAGAATCTGCCTGCAATGTGGGGCACCTGGGTTTGATCCCTGGGTTGGGAAGATCCCCTGGAGGAAGGGAAGGCTACCCATTCCAGTATTCTGGCCTGGAGAATATCATGGACTATATAGTCCACGGGGTTGCAAAGAGTCAGACACACTGAGCAACTTTACTTCACTTAGCTTATTTGAGTCTCAGGTTCCTGATCTATAAAATGGAGAAGGGAATCTTGCCTTGAAGGGTTGTGAGGATTAACTGAGAGAACTCTAAAGGTCTGTTTATAAGGCTTATCAGGAAGACACACTTAGCAAGTTCTAGTTCATTGTTTATAAAACAAGTTTTTAATTTGAAAACATAAGACAGCATAGGTACTATCTATAGTTTGCAAATTACATATAAACAGTTGATATATAGACTTTACCAGTAATAGGCATATATTTGTAGATGTATGAAAAAACGCTTATATTTTTCTAAAATAAAATGTATAAAACCTTTAATTATAACTAAACAAATTATTCTTAGTTTTTAAGTTCGTTAAGTAACTAGTAACTTGAATATGACACCAAAGCACTAACAACAAAGAAAAAATGGAAAAATTGGCTGTCATCAAAATTAAAAATTTTTGTGCATCAAAGGACACTATCAACTGATTTGAAAAAGCAGTCTACGGAAAAGGGAGAAAATATTTGCAAAGCATATACACAATAAGGAATTAGTATTCAGAAGAACTCTTATAACTCAGCAAACAACAAAACAACCCAATTTGAAAATTGGCAAAGAGTTTAAATAGATATTTATCTAAGTTGCGAACAAGCACAGGACAAGATGCTCAACATCACTAATCATCATAGAAACGCAAATCAAAACCACAAAGAGATACCATTTCATACCCATTAGGATGGTCATTATAAAAACAAATAGAAATAATAAGTGTTGATGAGGATGTGGAGAAATTGGAAACTTTGTACCTTCCTGGTGAGAGAGTAAAATGATAGAGCTGCTATAGAAAACAGTATGTTTCCAGAAAAAATTCATAGAATTTCTGCATGTGAAAGTCGTTCAGTTGTGTCGGACTCTTGGCAACCCCATGGACTATAGCCTGCCAGGCTCCTCGGTCCATGGAATTCTCAAGGCCAGAATACTGGAGTGGGTAGCCATTCCCTTCTCCAGGAGTTTCACTTCTGGGTATACACACAGATTAACTGAAAGCAGGGGCTTGTGCACACGTTTGTACACCAGTATACATAGCATTTTTCAGAGCCAAGAGGTGGAAGCAGCCCAAGTATTCATCGACAGATAAACAAAATGCAGTGTATCCACACAGCCTTAAAAAGGGATGAAATTCTGGTGTGTGTACAACACAAATGAACTTTGAAGACATTACACTAAGTGAAATAAACCTGACACAAAAGGACAAATATTGCATGATTCTACTTATGAGGTGCCTTAGAATAGTCAAATTCATAGAGACAGAAGTGGAATAGTGGTTGCCCGAGTCTGTGTTTATGAGGCAGTACTTCTGATGTTCTGATGTTCAGTCCTGGTTTTCACTTTTACTCTACACACATTTAGTTTTGCTTTCAATTTTATGTACCTTAGTTCTGAGTTAGATCTGCAGATGTATACAGATAGTTCATATTTATGTATTTGCACATAACCCATGCTCTTCAGCATTGATGCTTTATTGTATTATGTAAATAGTAAAAGACATACATGTACATAGGGTGGGAATGTAGAATTATTGTTGGCGGATTCAGAGTTTGGGAGAAGATGAAAAAGTTTTCAAGATGGTGGTAATGGCTGCATAACAATGTGAATGTATCTAATGCCATGAATTGTACACCTAAAAATAGTGAAAGTGGTAAATTTTATGTTATATGTATTTTTATTTTTACGTTATGTGTATTTTACCACAATAAAAATTTTTTTTGTTTAATGTATTTACTGAGAGAGTTTAAGGAAGATGGAGGCCACGTGGTATCTTCTGCTCTCAACTCCATCAGACCTTCTCTGGAACAGAGTGAGCCAATGTATGGAACCCACAGGGTATAGTTAGGTATTCCACCTAGATTTCTTGACGAAGAAAATGGCAACCCACTCCAGTATTCTTGCCTGGAGAAATCCCATGGACAGAGAGCACGGTGGACTACCGTCCACAGGATCTCAAAAGGGTCGGACACGATTTAGTGACTAAACAACAACCAGGATCTCTGGGGAGAAAACAGATTCAGGATTCATGTCTGTGGCATCAAAGGAACCAGCATCAGGAGAAGGTTTGCCTGTCTTGAAGCCTGGCTCAGTCCAGAGGAGAGGGGGCCTGGCCAGCCCACTGAGTGTCTTCAGAAAAGGGCTGCCCCCACTTGCTTGCTGCATCTGTCTGTGGGAAGGCGTTGTGCTAACCACAGCATTTCAGTGTCAGTTCATTGGAGGAAGGCTTGTTTACATAATAATGTCTAGCATTTAGTGAGTTCTCTATTTGAAAGAACCTTGACTTCTCCCCTCCAACCCAGAAAGTTCTAAAGATTAAAAATTTAATTTACCACCCACCCACCCCCACCCCCCCCCCGCCAAGGGCTGCCGTCTGTGGGGTGGCACAGAGTTGGACACGACTGAAGTGACTTAGCAGCAGCAAATAGAATATGTAAGAGTGTGTTTATGTAATTTGACACATGCAAGAGACTGTTTAAACAAGTCAGGAAACACAGAAGCCAAGACGGAAAAGATAACATATCTGGTTCCATATGGTAAAAGATGTCAGACAAAGTCAAACCATAGCAAAGTCAAAAGTCAAACTACAGACTACCAAAAGTGATTTGCTTTTCATGGCCAGCAAAGGATTAATATCCTTTTTACCCAGAGAGCTGCTATTCCTTGATAAGAAAAACAAACCAATACAATAATTTTAAAAAGTGGATAACTTGTAGAAGAGAAACTGTACATGGCTGCATAAACATATAACAGCTTTATAAGTGGTCTGGAAAATATAAATGATATTTATATCCATGAGAGTCTCTCTTTCCTCCATCATGTTGAGTCAGTGCTGGTGAGGATGTGGGGGAACAGGGCTGTTTAAGCAGCACTGGTGGAAATTTGAATCTGTAATATGTAATTGTGTTTGTAATCTGGGAATATCTATTAAATTTTAAAATGTACTGACCCTTTGACTGATTGTCTTACTTTTGAAAATCTACACCATTGAAATTAACACTCCAGTATTCTTGGGCTGCCCTTGTGGCTCAGCTGGTAAAAAATCCTCCTGCAATGCGGGAGACCTGGGTTTGATCCCTGGCTTGGGAAGATCCCCTGGAGAAGGGAAAGACTATTCACTCCAGTATTCTGGCCTAGAGAATTCCATGGAATTTATAGTATAGTCCATGGGGTTGCAAAGAGTCGGACACTACTGAGCAGCTTTCACTTTTACTTTCAAGTAAATATGTAGGTATAGGCCTATTTATTACAGCATAAACTATAGTGGCAAAAACAAAAAAGCTGGAAATTTGGGGTTGGCCAAAAGGATCGTTCGGGTTTTTCTGTAAGACAGTGTAGAAAAACCTGAACAAAATTTTTGGTCAACCCAGTACTTAAATGTAGTATATCAGTAGGGGGATCAAACCCAGGATCAAACCCAGGTCTGCTGAATAAATTATGATACAAGTATATACAGGATATTTTGTAGATATTGAAAAGAATGTTAGATATCCATGTATCTACCCTGGAGGGAAACATATGGAAATCTTGGTAATAAATTGGTAATTTAAAAAAATCATTTTATTATTTTTTATTTTATTTTATTTTTAAAATTTTTACAATGTGTTGCTTTCTGCTATATAACAATGCGAATCAGCTATAATTATACATATATCCCCTCCCTCTTGAGGTCAATTTTTTTAAGTTGCAGGTTGTTAAATATATTTAATGTGATTCCATTTAGTTAAAAGCAGGAATGACAAACTACCACTCTGTGATCTATGTTTCTATGAAAGAAAGGTTTAGAAGGACACATACCAAGCTGTGTGTATTAACACTGGCTCCTCATGGGTTGGACTGCAGGGGAGAGATCATTCTGCTTTTCATTTTGTATTTCTTCATCACTTTGACTTCTCACAATAAACAACAACTCCAAAATTACTTTGTAATTTAGAAAATCCAAGAAAATCAACAATTAAGGGAAAACTGGCTTGGATTGAAATTTTACTTGGTATATGTGGCTTTATGCTATTTCTCAGAGTTGACATGAAAATATGACTTGTGGGGATGGGCGAGGTAGCAGTATATATTCCACTGATCTCTTCAGAGTTCCTTATACCTAATTTTAGCATCACTCTGATATCAAACTCTTTATGTCAGGAGAGGTTTGTTCAAGCTGTAAATTCAGAGCTACAATCACTTGTAGAGCTATCATAGAAATTAGTCATAGAATTTCTCGGTAAGCTACATGAATATTTAATAGGTTGTCTTAAGATATTAACTGTTTCCCAGGTGGCTCAGTGGTTAAGAATCCCCCTGCAATGCAGGAGACATAGATTCGATAGCTGGGTAGGGAAGATCCCCTGGAGAAGAAGATGGCAAGCCACTCTAGTGTTCTTGCCTGGGAAATGCCATGGACAGAGGAGCCTAGTGGGATACAGCCTGTGGGGTTGCAAAGGAGTTGGGCACGACTTAGCAACTAAATAAGACATTAAGACGGGGTGAGATTGTATTTCAGAACCTAAATAAATGCCTATTGTCAGTTAAAAATACACCCAAGATCCTGTTACTTAGAGTTCTGTTCTCTTGTTCAGTCACCAAGTTGTGTCTGACTCTGCAGCTCCATGGACTGCAGAACGCCAGGCTTCCCTGTCCTTCACCATCTCCTGGAGTTTGCTTAAACTCATGTCCATTGAATCGATGATGCCATCCAACCATCTCATCCTCAATCACCCCCTTCTCCTCCTGCCCTCAGTCTTTCCCAGCATCAGGGTCTTTTCCAGTGAGTCAGCTCTTCACATCAAGTGGCCAAAGTGTTGAGCTTTTGGTTCTAGTCAATCTTTAATTCAGCCATTCACATTAGGATTCTGTTTTAGTTCCTTTTCATGATGCAAGGTAAGTTGTGGTTTCTAATTAGAAATTCTAAGTGTAATCTTATTTCCTTCTCAGGAGATTATTTGGTAGCAATTGAAGAGAAGAACAAAGCTACATTCCTGCGTGCTTATGTGAACTGGAGAAGTAAAAGGACTGAAAACTCCCGAGTGTGTATCCGGATGGTCGGGCATGACATGGAGGCACCCTTCAGCGAAACCTTCAGAGAGCAGATGTCTATTGTGGAAATGCCGCTTTCTGAGGCCCCCCTGTGCATTTCCTGCTGCCCTGTGAAAGGAGACCTTCTTGTTGGCTGCACCAATAATTTAGTCTTATTTAGTTTGAAGTATCAGATCATTAATGAAGAATTCTCGATTTTGGACTTTGAACGTTCTTTAGTTATCCACATAGATAACATCACCCCTGCTGAAATTTCTTTTTGTGTTGGGTATGTCGCTGTCATGTCAGAGTTAGAAGTCTTAATCGTAAAACTGGAGTCAGACCCCAAAAACAGAGAGAGTGTTAACCACCATCGACGTAAGACCACCAATCCCATGAAACAGGCAGAAGGTAAATAATTTAGCTTACTTTCTTGTTTGGGGTATGGAGAAAAACCCTTATTTCTGGCAATCTCAGAAAGGCTCTACTATGTATATTGCCAAGCCACCTTATTTAAGGAGTGGTTGCTTCCCTGATGGCTCAGATGGTTAAGAATCCACCTGCAGTGCTGATGACCTGGGTTTGATCCGTGGTTTGGGAAGATCCCTGGAGAAGGAAATGGCAACCCGATCCAGTATTCTGGCCTGGAGAATTCCATGGACAGAGGAGCGTGGCAGGCTACAGTCCATGGGGTTGCAAAGAGTTGGACACGACTGAGCGACTTTCACACAAATAGATGTTCCCAATACATGGGACTTGGGTTTATGATCTGGCTGTCCGTATCTTCTCCTGTATCATGTGATGTATTCTGTAGCATATAAATGTATTCCAACATATATTTGTCATTAAAAATAATGAAACATCTACTGCTAGAGGAGCAGTTTCTAGTTCCAGTCCTCATATTTACTATTCGAATGACCTTGGGCTAGGAATACCATCTCTGTGGGTGTGGTGATCATGTCCTGTTTTACTTTGTCAGTTGTGAGGAAGGAATGAGCAAGTGTTAAGACATTTCAAAACCATAGCGCCTTATAAATACAAGGGATGTGTGTGTGTATAAATACTGTAATTGGTGGGGGGATGTGGTGAAATCTAATTGGCATTCGAAAATTACTTGGAGTTACTACATAATTTTCTTAAATTTTATTTTTTAAGGCATCAGTAATGAAACTTCACAGCTTGAGTCAGATGATTTTGTTATCTGCCAAAAGCCCATGGAACTTCTTGGTGAAAAAAGCAAACAGTCAGGAATATCTGTTACACTGGAGTCAACGGGATTAGCTGATGAAAAAATAAAGTATTTCCACGTTCAGCACCTGCTCTATAGGTACTAGACAGCTTTTCATTCACTAACAGTTAATGTATATTTACTGGCTTAATGCAATGGAAATTAGATCTCCTCTCCTATTTCTCTCTTTGAATTCACAGACGTTTCGCTCCTGATATTTCTTCCTGTCTCTTGTCTGATGACGTCAGGTTGCATTCACTTCAGCTTCTACCCATTTACCAGACAGGTAAGTATGAGAGTGCTGCAGTGCAGTGAGCTGGAAAGGCACTGGGTGGAGTGGGGAGTCCAATGTGAGTAATAGGTTAGGTTTTTCTGAGTTGCCCTGTGGCCTTAGACAGATTCCTTAGCAAATAACAGTGAGTCCACAAAATGGAAATCATGTCTGCCAGGAGAAGCCATGGAGAGGAAATGACTGACAGAACCCATTTCTCTTTTTGAAATGGTCAGTAGGCCCCCAAAAGAAAATCAGGGCCCTGTTATAGCTGAGGTTCATCTGGGTTCCAGCTGGGTCATTTGGCAGAGCTGCTAATGATGGCTTTGTGAGCCAGATGGGAAAATGTGGGCTGGATGGAAATTCACTTACGAGCAGTGGTTTTCAGCCTTGCTGCATATTGGCCTTACTTGGATGCTTTTTAAAATACTGATGGCCAGTCTCAACATACTGGAGAGTCTTTTTTTTTATACCATGCTTTGTAGCATATGGGAATCTTAGTTCCCCAATCAGAGATCAAACCCATGCCCCCTTCCCTGGGAGCATAGAGTCTTAACCACTGGATAGCCAGGGAACTCCCCATGCTGGAGATTCTGACTTAACTGGTCAACTGATGCCTGAGCATCAGTATTTTTTTTTTAACTTTTAAAAAGATAGTTTAATTTAAAATTAAATTTTAAATCCCATTGCATGGCATGTGGGATCTTAGTTCCCTGACTAGGGATCGAACCTGTGCCCCCTGCAGTGGAAGCACAGAGTCTTAACCATTGGACCACCAGGAAAGTTCCAGGGTATCAGTGTTTTTTAAAACCTCCCCAGAAATATAATGGGCAACCCAGATTAAGAATCATTGAATTCTGTACTTAGTGCTGGCCTGCTTCACATGTTTAGGTGATGGCTAGGGAAAGGTATAAATATTACTCTGATTAAACTTATACATTTTTTTTTCAATACATGGTAGTGACCATGTATTTAGTACCTACTATGTTGGGTCTTGTGCTGAATACTAGGGCTCCTGTAATGAGCAAAACTAGGCAAAGTACTTGTACTCAATGGAGCTTATTGTCTTGTGGGGGGAAGCAGCCCTGAATGGAATGAACATTAGAAGGAGTATACAATTACACACTGATGGGAATGCTCTGTGAGAAGAATCTTGCCTTGAGCATGTATAACAAGGCTCCTGACCTCACTGGGGGTCAGGGAAGGCTTCCTGAGAAAGAGGATCTGTGGAATGAATGGGGCTGATTGGTGGGCAGGTTTGGTTGTGGCCAATGGAGAGTCTTTGCTTGAGGAACTGAAAAGCCAGGGAGAAGGATGTGTAACACAAGGCAGGAAACCAGAGGGCCCTCAGCCACCTTAGAGGGTTAGCTCTTATCCAGGGGTTTCCCGAAGCACCTGGAAGAAAACCCCAAATCCTCTCCATGGCCTGCATTACCCTGACCCTAAGCTCTTTTTGTCCTGCTCACCCTCTTACATTTCTCCATCCGTGTGGCTTTTGTCTGCTGCTAGGTTACACCGAACTCACTCATGTCTAAGATCTATTGTTTACTCTTCCAGTGCTCGGAACATAGTACTTTGCTCAGAGCTTGCAAGACTAGTGTCTTCAGCTCACAGCTCAAGTATCACCTCGCCGCAGAGGACTTCCCAGACTTCTCAGTTTAAACTGTTCCCTCCCTGCACACTGCAGAGTTTATTCTCCACCCCAGTCCCCCTCACTAGAATGAATGCAGTTACTCTGTCTTGTGCGCTGCAGTATCCCCGGAACCCAGAACAATGGCATGTTGTAGGTGCCTCATGGATGTTTACTTAGTGGACAGATGAGGGGTTGGGCAGTGCCCATGTGAGCTGGGCCCTGATGGATGAGTAAAATTTTTAGAAGATTAAAAAAAATTTTTTTTTTAGAAGATGGAGATTCTGGTAAGATACTACCTCAGGGAAACCAACATGTGCAAGGTGAAAGATCATGTATGTTTGGAGATAAGCGAGCAGCTCTCTGTATGATTAGAGCACAGATGTGTGTATGAAAGAAGAGGAAATAGAAACTGGATCAGTTGTTTTAGGCCAGTTGTGGAGAGTGTAGTAATTGGATTTTCTTCTTTTTTTATTTTCTTTAGATTCTCGTTAGTTATCTCTTTTATATGTTCTTTTCTTTAGGTTCTCGTTAGTTATCTCTTTTATATGTTCTTCTGTTATTAATGTGTCCTTGAAGGGCATCAATTGGAGCTATATTTTTTTAAAAAAACTTTGATTATGAAAAGTTTTAGGCACACAGATATAGAAAAACAGCACAGTGACCCCCAAGGTCCCCATCACACAGCTTCCACAGTGTTGCCTTATAATCACCCGCTGCCCTGTGCCAGATTGTTTTGATGCAAACCCCAGAGTTTATACCTTTTCATTTATAAATATTTCAGCATATGTTTCTAAAGGAAAGGGATTCTTTTATTTAAACAAAAACTCCAAATGTCATTTCACATTTTTAAGAAATGACTTGATATCATCCAATACCCATCAGTTACTCAAATTTCCCTGATTGTCTAAATGTTTTTTTCTGCAATTTATCAGATTCCAAGTAAGGTTCTATACCTGCAATTGGCTCCTATGTCTTTTATGTCTCTCTGCTATATAGGCTCTGCCTTCCTCTCTCGTTTCTCTTTGAGGGTTAGTTAGCAGGAAACTGGACTATTAGAACAGAATTTCCCACAGTCTGAATTTTGCTGACTGACTCCCCACAGTGTCATTTAACATGTTCCTGTATCTCTTATACTTCCCTGTGATCTAAAGCTGTACTGTTCAGTATGGTATCCATTTGTCAGTATTGCTGTTGAGCACCTTGAAGTGTGACTAGTCTAAAGTAAGATATGCTTTACATGTAAAATTCACACTAGGTCTTAAAGACTTAGTACAACAAAAAAGAATATAATCTGTCTCATTAATCTTTTATTGATTATGTATCAAAATGATAATATTTTGGATATGTTGGGTTAATATATTTTAAAAATCTTGCCTGTTTTTATTTTTTAAAGAGCAATTACTAGAAAACTTTGCATCACATAAATGGCTCACATTTTATTTCTATTGACAGTGCTGGTCTAAGTCTTGATCAGATGATGGTGATGATCAGTTTTTTTTTTGGTCATGCAAATAGTTTTGAGTTCTCTTGGAAGTACGTTGTATCAGGTTGGCTTTTTTTGTGATATTAACAACTATTGATTATGATTACCTAGATCTGTTAATTTATTAGGGTTTTCAAAATGTTGATATTCTATCACTCTTTTTTCATTTTTTTTATTGGCATTCTTATATAACCACCTAAGCAACTCTTTGGTTATCTGTTTATAGATGTTTTTGCACAGAAAAGTCAAAATATTGGTTCCTCTTATTTACTGGTTTTGTTTCCTCTTATTCATGGTTTGTTTGATGTTTTTTTTTTTTTTTTTTTTTTTGCATGCAGGGTCTCTTACTTCTGATAGAAAAAATTCATCTCAGGAAAAAGTGTTGCTGAGTCTGTTTTGTTTTTTCTCATTACCTCACGTGGGCTACCTGTACATGATTGTCAAATCTGTTGAATTAATGTCGGTTTACCAATATCCCGAGAAATCTCAGCAGGCAGTGCTTACCCCACAGTTTCTGCATGTCATCACAAGGTATGTCCCAGTCCCTTGCTGGCTTTTGAGTCACTTATTTCTCTGTAAATTCCTGAGGTGCTTTCTAAATCTTTAAATGAAAATTATGTGAACCAGTGGATAGCACTATAAATTAACGATATACACCTGGGGTGTGAAAGTGAAAGTGAAGTCGCTCAGTCCTGTCTGACTCTTTGTGACCCCATGGACTGTAGCCTACCAGGCTTCTCCATCCATGGGATTTTCCAGGCAAGAGTACTGGAATGGGTTGCCATTTCCTTCTCCAGAGGATCTTCCCGACCCAGGGATTGAACCTGGGTTTATTTATTTATTTTTTAAATAATGGCTCATAACTGCCTTTTCAACATCAGAGATTTAAATTCTGGTTTTGCCTTTGTTTTGTTTTCTTAAACTGGATGGGGATCTTTCTAAGAACGGGTAAGGTTCTTCATGAGGGAAGATGTTCATAGGGAATTCTAATGAAAAGTCAGTGGGGGCTCTTGACAACAGTCAGGGCATCTCTTCAGTTTTAGATTTCCTAAATTTTTTTTTCACTGCTGTCATATCTTTTCTATGTGAGTTGAGTTCATTGATATGGTTTAGGACTGTAAACAGTCCAGAAAGCCTGCCTGATTCTACCCTCTGAGTAGTGTAGATGGGGAGAGAGTCCAGAGGATGGGGTTGGTCAGGCTCATGTGGCTAATCGGTGGTGAGTATCTTCTGAGTTGCCTTATCCTCCTAGTAAGCTGGCATGTAAACTGGGTTCCTGAATTTAATCTCATTTCCTTTTATCTCAGCAGCTAGTAATGCTTGTGGTTTTATTTCCTGTTTTTTTGAGTTCAGGTTCTAGGCAAGGCACTGCATTGAGCCCTCTGGCCAACCAACCATGAATAAGGCACAGCCTCTGCTTTATGCAAACAGCAACATAAGAGAGGATGAAAGACACGTACAAGGGACACAAACACTGGGAGATTCGTGAAAAATGTCCTAAGACTACATGGAAGTGTCGTAGGCTATGGGAAGAGGGAAATTACTTCCAGCCAAGTCACACGGGCAAGGTTTCTGTGTTGAAAGTGAGGCCTGAAGGCTAGTTAGATTTGACAGATAGAGACTGAAAGTGAAGGGCGTTCCAGATAGAGGGGAAGCTACAAGCAAAGCTATGTCCAGGTTTCTTGGAGTTTCTAATAAGTAGTTGCATAGGACAGTGCTTTTTTTTTGTTTTTCCCGATTGAGTGGTAATATCAGAATCTCCAGCAGGTGCTGTGGTGTATTTCACACAGTACAGGACCCACCTGAAGATTATGACACCTGCTCCCAGTGGGGGTGCTCCCCTCTCTTCCTACTCTCTGGCATGGGGAACAGTGTAGAGGTCTCTGGTCTTTTCAGTTTCCAAAGGGTTGTGTAGTAATGTCCTTTAAACGTAAAGTTGCTGAAACAAAAGTGGGGAAAATAGTGCCTGAGAGGGAACTTGGGGCTTTGGAAATTAAGGAATTTTTTTAGATTTTGAGCAAAGAAAAGGATGTGAATAGAGCATTACTTTAGGAAAATGGATGGTGGCCACAGTGGAGGATGGCTTGAACATACTAATGAGCTTTTGGGATAGTTCAGTGAGGATAGTGAGGGATTGTATTTGGGCAGAGCAATAGCAGTGAAAAGAGAAGGAAGCATGGAGAAGAGAGAATTACAGGACTTGATGTCTAGTGGGATACTGGGGATGGAGGAGGCATGAGAAAACCCATCAGTTTTGAGCCTGCTTTCTTTTTTTATTTTTTAGACTTTTTTTGTGGGGAAGGGGGGATGTGTATCATTTTTAAAATCTTTATTGAATTTTTTATAGTATTGCTTCTGTTTATGTTTTGGTTTTTTTGGCTATAAGGCTTGTGAGATCTTAGCTCCCTGACCAGGGATCGAACCTGCACACCCTGCATTGAAAGGTGGAAGTTTTAATCACTGGCTGCCCAGGGAAGTCCCGAGCCTGCTTTTCTGAAAGACTGGAGGCTGGTGTGATGTGGGGCAAAAGAAAAGTTTGGTTTAGATATTGGAGTTCGAGGTGCTTAGGAATATCAGAAGGAAACCTATCAAGGTTTTTGTACACAGACACTTACTGTGAAGTCTCCAGATTGCTTTGCTGTGCAGAATGTAGCCTGGAGTTGTTAAAAGAGGAGTGTGAAGAATGAGGAGACCTGGGTCTGATTTGATTTCCATTCTCCAAAGAGGACTTGGACCAACCATGTACTTTGCATGCTCTAGTATTTAAAAACAAGCTTCTGGACTACATGATTCTGAAGATTCCTTCAGAGAGTTTGCCTAACCTAAGTGTGTTGCCCAGCACAACCCAGGCTCCATTTCATCCTGAGATAATAATAAACTTGGGTTCTAACCTTGGCTTTGATAGTCACCTGTCTGAACTTTGGGCAGGTTCCCTAGCCATCATTTTGTAAATAAAATAAGGGTATTGACCCAGATCCGTGGTTCTTAACTAGGAGTGTGTGTCATACCAGGAGCTTTGTAGAAATATACGTGTCTAGATTGAGCCCCTGTGGGCTTCCTTGGTGGCTCAGACGGAAAGGAATCCACTTGCAGAGAGGGAGACCTGGGTTGGGAAGATCCCTTGGAGGAGGGCATGGCAACCCACTCCAGTTTTCTTGGCTGGAGAATTCCATGGACAGAGGAGCCTAGTGGGCTACAGTCCATGGGTCACAAAGAGTCTGTGCGACTGAGTGACTAAGTACAACACAGATTCAACCCCAGAGGTTATGATTTGGTAGGGGTGCAGTGGGGACCAGTTATGTGTTTAAAAAAAGCACTCCATAGGATTTCTGAGGTAATCTCCTTGTTCAGAAGCAGCCTGACTTGTCAGCGCTTGATGAGTACTGGGGTGTTCAGCCACCCGCCTTGTCGCTCCGTGGTCCTGTGACATCCTCCCAGCAGTGGGCGTGTTGATTCCTGGCCTCCGCGTTGCTCAGTGGCCTTTCTCCTCTTCCTCAGTAACAACCTGCAGTGTTATACAGTGCGGTGCAGCGCGGCGGCCGCGAGGGAGGAGGACCCGTATGTGGACACCACCCTGAAGGTCAGAGCTGGCTAATGACAGTGCAGCCTAAAGATCAAACATGAGTGCTTGCAAATTTACGCTCTTTGCGTTTAAGCTGGGCGGACATTAAAGTCTTGTTTTGTTCAGTTAGAGCTTTGGGATGTAAAATGGTAAGCATTTTGCAGTTTGTGGTTTAGATGGTAATTTTTAAGATTACTTTGAAAACATGTCATTCAGAATTTAGATATAATGCATGTTTTTAAAATTTGGTAAAGAATATGTATAGTGTAACTTAATAGAGGGCACATCACAACTATAGTATACTACAGTTTTATTCATTTTGATCAGAAGTATTGATATTGGCAGTTGTATAGAGCTATTAAAACAGTTCAGAAATCTGTATATCTAAGAGCACAGAAGTGAATGCATGCATTCAGATGATTTATTTATACCATTATCAGATATACTAATAATTCTTTTGTCATTTTACAAAGCCTTCAACAAGTGTTCTGTATTTCCATAGTTTTGATCGAGTGTTATTGATATTCTAGATCAGTAACCTCGTTTTTAGTGAGAAGTAATCTGCTTAGTCTCTGAAAAGCTTTTGATCACCAAATAGACAATTTTATGATGAAATTCTCTATTTCCCAACCTTGAATTTCTGTTCTCAGAAATGCACTGATGATTTGCATCATGTTCATCATGTGTAATTTCACCTCTGAGATGGGGATTTGTTATGCATATCCATGCTTCAGGGAACCCCCAAGTCATGATGGCCTCTGTTCACACATTATTGTCCATCTGGCACCCGGAACACCTTCTTCTGGAAAAAGGAGTGTCCAGTGATGATGGTGTTTAGTGCGTAATGTGTCTGAGACACTTTTCCACTATCACTGTCACCCAAATTGTGTGCTACCTTTTTCTGGAAATCACATCCAAGTTCTCTTTTCTTCTGTGGGCTGCCTGTCACTTTCTGCTGCTGACAGGCTTACTGCCTACCTTCAGCCTCTTGGGAAATCAGAATCACAGCTTTCCCATGCCCTTCTGTTTGTGTTTAAGATACACACATAGCCTTTTCAAGAGATTATTTTAAAAATAATGGTTATGTCCCTAGTACCCATGGCAAGGTGACAGCCTCTTTGTCTCTTGCTTCCTCTCTCTCCACCCCACCTTGCCTTGTCTTTTGTTTTAAACATCAGGAAGACCGAGGCTTGTGTAGGTATGATGGTGGAGTGAGGGGTACATAACACATTGAGGTGGCATCAATCTGCATTTGAAAATAAATCTCAATTCCAGGCCTTCTCATAGTCTCATAAAACCAGAGGGAAGAAACACAGAAGAGAGAAAGGGAGAAAAGAGGGGAGATGGGCAGCTAGTAGAGGACGCTGCCCCTGAGGCTAGTCCTTGAAGGTGGCAGAGGGAAGGACAGTGATGATCACACCTCCTGGCTCCCCCTTCCCTGCACTTCCACCACCCTGAAATCCTAGATGCTCCTGAATGGAGCACGCCATCATTTTGCTCCCTTGCTGACTCAGGCTTTGGAAGCTGTGGTGTCTGAGAAAGGTTTCACAGCCTCAGAGAGAAGGCCATAATGCATGCTATCTTTATTTCCCTTTCCCTTGAGACTCTGGCTCAGCATCACCAAGGCCACCTTAACTATTCATAAGTGAAGTGAAAGTGAAGTCGCTCAGTCGTGTCCGACTCTTCGCGACCCCATGGACTGTAGCCTATCAGGCTCCTCCGTTCATGGGATTTTCCAGGCAAGAGTGCTGGAGTGGATTGCCATTTCCTTC
The DNA here is from genome assembly GCF_014754425.2 of Oryx dammah. NCBI lineage: Eukaryota > Metazoa > Chordata > Mammalia > Artiodactyla > Bovidae > Oryx > Oryx dammah. Next base: position 38,279,098 of record NW_024070186.1, read on the forward strand.
TCCATACAATTCATAGCAGTGACAAAAATAGATGGAAGGTTATCCCCATGCACTTTGTACAAAAGGGACAAGGAAGATGACTTTGGAATTGAAACACCATTAATGGAGGAGCCAGGGAGACCTGGCAGCCTCATTTTGTGAGTCCCAGAAAGAGCTCCTCAGTTAGCTTCTTATCCATTCTGCTTGGGTGAATGTTTCCTTACAAGGACAGGAGCCTGTCTGCTGGTCTAGGGTTTCCTCCAGTTTGCCTGGCAAACCTCCAGCCTGTTAGCCATTCTAGGCAGTGTTCATACCTGCAGAGCTAACAGGGGCCATCTGAATGTGCCCGCATTTCTACACACCCATCCACTAAGAAACCTTTTTATGTATTTTACGAGCAGTAGAATGCCCTTTTATAGTGTCTGATTTTGACTAAAAGCCCATTTGAAGGTACCACCTGAGCCAGCCCACTGTTAGTGGGGATTCCCTGGGTGGCAGTAACCTGCTCAGGGCAGGGCTCCTGGAGGCTCTCTGCTTTCATCAAGTCAGTGTCAGCACATACTATGGGGCTCTTTGGCAGACATATGAAAGAGATAGTCAGTTATATAGTTTAGATAAGATAGCCTCTTGCTCTGATAGGAATAGGAATTTGGATTATTTGAGTAGCGGGGAGAGACAGGAAAGTAGAGATTGTATCCAATAGATTGATTTTTGAAGTTTTTGAAGTTCATGCACTTCATTGGCTAAATTTGTGAATTTTTCCTTATTAGGCTTGCCCACCTATCAGTATGGATGTCTGTGCTTTAAGAATACAGCTTTTCATAGGCTTGAAAGCCATCTGTCACTTTAAAAACCACGTTGTACTTCTGACCAAGGCAGACCCTGAAACCGTTCCAGAGAGAAGAGAGTCACCCAAGAGGTTTCTGTAAGCATGCCCATCACCCCCAGACATCCTTGCCAAAGTTTCTGGAATGAATTGTGTTACTGGTATATTTTGTGTACATCTTCACTAATCTTTTTAAATCAAAAATTTGAATGATCAGATGGGTTTTCTAGGTGTTCTTTTTTCAGAGTAACAAAAGAAGGTTTAATGTTCTCTATAATATCCTTTGTAATTGACTGTGAGCTTTCAGAAGAAAATAAATTATAAAACTGTTTCAGTAAAAATCTGTGGTATTGTATAATAAGAATTTAAAGGACATGTTTTTCTGTGTAATTAATGAGTGAGATCGAGCCTCTTAGGCTAATCGAAACTACAAGGCTCTTTATTATTTTTCTTCCTTGACCTTTCAGTGGCGATATTTTTATCCAAAGTTTTTTTTTTCTGGTATTTCAACTTGAAAAGAAATTAACTAATGCATTTCTTACCTGAAAGCACATTTGTGATGTATAAATTATGTGTTAATCTACCTTAAAATAAAAGTGCATTCTTATAATCTTAGGTTAATTCTAACTTCAGTTTTCTGCTTTCACATTGTTTGGGATAAAATGGTTATTTCCAAAGTGGTTATGCTTCTAGTCGATGTTTCCTAAGTTCCTGTGAACTTAGTGGTTGGGAATGCAATCTAATTTGAACATTCCTCTATGGAAATTTTAAGTAGGAGAGAAAACTGTTGGGGACAGGGGGCGAGGAACATAGAGTGTATTTCAAATCAAACACTGTAGTTTTTGCATTTTTGAATTATTTGTGTCTGTGCTTTGTTCCATCAGCAGAAATAACCAGGTTGCCATGGGTAACTAGTTGCCTAGAGTGTGCACGAAGTGGTCTAAAAATGACTGATCCTAAAAGCTTTCTGGCAAGAGGAAAAATAACTTGCAATCTTATACATTTGATGTCTTAATAGTATTATATTTTTTTTAATGGTTTAAAATTTTTAATTTATTTGAAAATTCATTTGGCCAAAACTTTGCATTTTAGAAAAGACTGCATACTACAGAAAATGCTTTGTACAGTGAAAGCTGGAAATAAGATAGTGCTTTAAGTTGACTTACAGTTCTGTGTTTTACATTTTCCCAGCAGCCCTGGCCTCACAAAGGCCACATGCTGGAGAGAGCCAGGTTGCAGGGATTTTCACGGCCAAGTCTCTATTCCTTTTGAGAGGTCTTGCCTGTTCTTTGAGCTTATTGCCTATTTAAGAATACTTGTGGAATGAATTGGAAGTGATTGGTTGGCCAGTCCACGAGAGTGTAGTACATGAACTGCTGTTAGGCCTGCATAGTGTTGTACACTAATGTTCTCTAAAAATCTACTGTGTAGTTAAATCACCAAAGTGAAAGTGAAGTCGCTCAGTCGTGTCCAACTCTTTGCGACCCCATGGACTATAGCCTACCAGGTTCCTCCGTCCATGGGATTTTCCAGGCAAGAATACTGGAGTGGGTTGCCATTTCCTTCTCCAGGAGATCTTCCCAACCCAGGGATTGAACCTGGGTCTCCTGCATAAATCACCAAAGAAAATACTAAATGAAAATGGTATCAGAGTTACAATATTTTAGGTATCTGGTATTTACCATTTAAAATCGCCATTTATTAATACTGTTGTCTTGTCTTAAATTCTTGTCCTTTGTTTTGCTTTTAGTTCTAGAAAAGGTACCAGTGTTAATCCCAAAACACCTCCTATAGCTGAAGCTGGGTGGAATTTGTATATTGTGAATACGGTCTCACCAGTGCAACTGTACAAAGAAATGGTACTCCTTTCAGATTTCTTATTTGTAGAAGTTTAGAGTCTAATTGATCATTAGAAATTGATTCTAAGTATCACACATTCAGAATGCCACAACCAGCCAGCTTCAAGGCTCTTACAGAGGACTATATATCTTCACCTTCTTGTTTTCACAGCTCGTGACATTTGAGGATCTAAGAGAAATTCCCATCACTAAAATAAGACTCCCTTATTCATACCCACTCTCCTATGGGAATTGATTAGCCAGTCTAAACACAAATAGCCTTCGACCTTTACTTTGAACCCTGGCAAGAGAATCATGAAATGGAGCAGAAAGAAATCTCAGATCATATGTCTGTGTCTCACACTTCTTTGAAATATTAACAGATGGTCCTAGCATACCACGGCACTTGTAGTATTGTCCTGTGGGTATCTTTATTCCTTTTCTGAGTGACAGCTATCTGCTTATCCCTGATGATTTTTATAAACTATTTTGAAATAATTTCAAATCTACAGAAAAGTTGCGAGAATAAGAATAGCACAAATAAAATCATTATATTCCCCACATCAATTTACCTGTAGTCAACAGAGTCAACATTATACTGCCTATGCTTCTATCTCTCTCTTTTTTTGTTTTTGATGTCTGATCTTATTTATTTCTGACTCTTAGAACATCTCATTTTTGACTGGATTCAGACTCAGAAGGAAAAGTTCTCAGAGAGGACAGCCTCCATCTCTTTCTTTCTCTCTTTTCAAATATTTTTATTTATTTATTTTTATTTTTGGCTGTGCTGGGTCTTTGATGCTGTGCGGGCTTTTCTGTAGTTGCAGCGAGCAGGGGCTGCTCTCTAGTTGGGGTGCAAGGGCTTCTCATTGCAGTTGCTTCTCTTGTTGTGGAACACGGGCTCTAGGGCCTGCAGGCCTCAGTAGTTGAGGAACATGGGCTCAAGAGCACAGGCTCAGTAGTTGTGGTGCACAGGCTTAGTTGTCCTACAGCTTCTGGGATCTTCCTGGATCAGGGATCGAACCCATGTCTCCCGTGTTGGCAAGTAGATTCTTTTCTACTGAGCCACCTGGGAAGCCCAGCCTCTGTCTCTTGACAGTCTGTTGCTGGTGTTTTTCTTTGGCCTCCTTCATTCTCTTGGCCAAAAGCTTAGGATATTCTGCAGCCTCTTCCATATATTTCTTAGTACACTGTTTCTTTGGAGCAGCACATCCACGTTTGTGCTGCAGAACACGTGGAGTAACAGGACAATGAATCTTGAGTGCTCTGGTCCTAGGTTCCTTACCTTCTTTGTTTAAGGGCTTTCTTACAACATACTGGCGGACTTCATTTTCTTAGGTGAGATTGAAAAGTTTTCGAGTTCTTCTAGTTCTTTTGGTCCCCAGGCGATGAGGCACAGTAGTATCAGGGAGTCCAAGAATATCCTTTTCTCCTTTTTTTTTTTACAATGACCTAATTGAGAACACTCAGGTCAGCATCCACCATGCAACCCCATCAGACTTGCACTTTCTTTCTCCAGTCCTTCTTGGTCTGTAACAGAAATGCCCCTTACTCAGCAGCAGGCAGACTCAGCCATGGGTCAAGACACCTTTCTTCATGGGGAAACCCTGTTTATCGTTCCCAGCACTGACTGGGACCACATAGCCCTTCCATTCTTCCAGAGCCTCAGCAGCAACTTCTGTGGCCATAAGCTTCTCATAGAAGGTATGAAATTTTTGTTCATCATCCATTTCAATGAGCTTCTGGAAACCAGTGACCAGAAAGAGATGTTCAACTTCATTCTGAAGCCCCTCTCTCCCTTTTTGCACTCTTGTACTTTCTAAATGCACAATCATGCCTGCATATTTTCTTCTGATCCATTGGAATGTATATTGCATACATCCTAGCCCAATGCCCCTAAATATTTCAATGCATGTTTCCTAAGAATTTAGATGCTTGCTTATACAATTATAGCACACACATGTGTTTCAGTAAATTTAACAATGACACAATACTTTATCTAGTCTATGGTTCACATTCCATTTTTGTCGATTGATTCAGTAATGGCCTAGTAGCATTTCCCCCATCCTCTGGCCCAGGATCCAGTCTAGGAATCAAGTAATGAATTTAACTGTCATGTCTCTTTAGCCTCCTTTCATCCAAAATATGTTCATAGCCTTTGTTTCATTAAAAAAAATTTTCTTGTTTTCTTTTTGTTGTTGTTGAAGTATAGTTAATGTCCAATATCGTAAGTTACAGGTATAAACATAGTGATTCACAATTTTAAAGGTTATAGCCTGTTTATAATTATTATAAAATGTTGGCTATATTCCCTATGTAGTCCAGTATATTCTTGTAGCTTATTTATTTTATATGTAGTAGTTTGTACCTCTTATTCTTACTCCTTTATCTTTTTCTTCCCCCACTGGAAACCACCAGTTTGTTCTCTATCTGTAAGACTCTTTCTTTTTTGTTTTATTCACTATCTTGTTGCATTTTTAGATTTCACTCTTTATTTTATAACAGTTTTGAAAAATATTTCTCCTCCTCCACCTTTTAAACATTTATTTTTTCATTTCATTTCATTTTGTTTCTTTTCTCATGATTAAATTGAGGTTATGTATTCTTGGCTGGGTTCCCTGGTGACTCAGACAGTAAAGAATCTGCCTGCCATGCAGCAGACTCAGGTTTGATTCTTGGGTTGGGGGCGTCCCCTGGAGAAGGGCATGGTTACCTCCTCCAATATTCTTGCCTGGAGAATTCCACGGATAGAGGAGCCAGGCGGGCTGCAGTCCATGGGTCACAAAGAGTTGGGCCAGAACTCTGTGTAGAGGACGTATCTTTCTCAGAGGTTCACGTGGGGAGGTGCAGAATATTCATTTGTCCTTCACCAGCAGTGTTCATTTTGGTCATCAGGTGAAGGTTTTGCCTGATTTGTCCCTGGCATTTTAATGCTGATAATTTTATCAGCTTTCTCTTGTGTTTTCAGTCTTATTTAATTGACAGTCTTAGATGTCATCCAGATGATTTGCCTATTGGAGTCTAAAAATACTGATTGACTCAGATTAGCTAGTGAAAATTTTTATAAGCCCACTATGAGTTATACAGTTAGATGTAGCAGAATCTAAATTCACCAATTGAAACTAAGATAAAGGAAGGATGCTCAATCTGAATTTGAGAAAGATTTAAATCATAGAACTTTAAAAATGGTTAAGTCTTTCAGATATGTTCATTAGCTGTATCAAATTGTGATCAAATTATTGCTCAGTTAACAGTATCATTAATATTATAGTACTAATTGCTTTCTCTGATGATTAGCATTGTTTAACAGAGTATTTACAATCATGTATGTGATAAATTGGCTCATACATTGTGGGGGAAAAGAAAGCCATTTTAGCTAAGCCTTATCAGAATGATAGATAACCACTTTTTATTTCTTAGGATGTAATGTGTTCAGATAGTAACTTTATAAACAACTTATAGACCTGGGAAACTTTGGGGCTATGTCTTCAGCATCATGAACTGCTTGCCTTCTTTGTGTGTTAGGTAGACTACAGTAATGCCTACAAGACTGCAAAAACCCAGAGCTGCATCCACCTTCTCAGCGAGGCTCACTTGTTAGTGAGAGCGGCCCTGATGGATGCCAGTCAGCTGGAACCTGGAGAAAAGGCAGAGCTTTTAGAAGCATTTAAAGAAAGCTGTGGGCACCTTGGCGACTGCTACAGCAGGTGGGTGATGCTGCTTGGAAGCTCGTTAAAGAAGCCACCTGAGCTTCAGGTGTAACTTACCAACGTTTCCACCTCCGGCAGTTCCCTGACAAATGGGACAACACATGAGGGGCTGTGATTTATTTATTCATTTATTCCACAGCACTACTTGAGCACATCCTGTGTGCCAGGTACTGTGCTAAGCTTAGAGAGATAAACATGACCTGTTCCTACTCAAGGACTTACAGTTTATTAGATGAGCAGTGTTTATGTCTCCTTCAAATTTAGAAATTTGAAGTTTCTTTTCAGGCCTTTGGGTGGTGGTGGGGCATGACCAGTGAAAATACCTGAGACAACTGTATTACTCATCTATTGCCTGTTAGCTTTGAGGCAGAGATCCTAGTTGGACAGTCTGTGATTTTAATCTTAGTAATCAATGGTTTTATAATGTCAGAAAAGGATACTAGGAAGAAGAACGATTTCTATTTTTGAGAATGATCTCTACAATTTTTTTTTAATATAATTTTTTAAAGGCTTACTTGAACCACGGGAGTCATTATAAATTAATGAAAGGCTTTTCCTACTTATGATCTTCCCCTGGTGGCTCAGATGGTAAAGAATCTGCCTGCAGCGTAGGAGACCCAGGTTCAATCCCTGGGTCAGGAAGATGCCCTGGAGAAGGGAATGGCTACCCACTCCAGTATTCTTGCCTGGAGAATTTCATGGACAGAGGAGCCTGGCGGGCTATAGTCCATGAGGTCACACAGAGTCGGAGATGACTGAGCAACTACCACTTTCCTGCTTATAAACACCATTATTGTAGAGCTGCATTATGAATATTAAAATTCACTTGTTTCTCTGATTTTATTATGAGCAAGCAAAAAGAAGCTACATTAATTAGAATGACTTTGCAGAACAAACCGTAGGAATTTGTTCCAGCTCCTATTGGCCACAGAAAAGTATTTGTGTCTTCTAGAAAGCATGATCTGGTTTATTATCAAATGTGTTAGACATCCAGACTTAAAACTGACAAATCTGAGGGTTTTTTTTCCCCACTTCCTTCCCTTTAGGCTTGAAACCCAGCATTCCCACCTGGCCTTGCCATACTATAAGATGTCTGGTTTGTCTATGGCCGAAGTTTTGGACCGGGTGGACTGGGCAGTAGAGGATGGATCACAGAAATACGAGCGGGGATTAATCTTCTACATTAATCATTCACTTTATGAAAACCTGGATGAAGAATTAAGTGAAGTGAATACAACTTCCTGCTTAATTAGATCGAATATTTTTAACTTTTCACTTTAGCTGTTTATGCAATTCTGTTTAAAAAATTAAGTTCCCAGTATTTTCATTGGTAGTATAGTCTTTTTTTCTAAAAAAGGTAACTAGGGTGCACTTTTTCTTCATTAATAATACTCATAGAATTACAGCTTGAAAAAGAACTTAGAATCATCATCTCATACTTTCTCATGACATAGGGAGATGTGGTCCACTGTGGTTGAGTGACCTGCCCAATGCAACAGTGGCATGTCTTTAGAAGAATGTCAGAGAACCTGGGCCTTGCCTGCCTTCTTCTCATCCACAGCCCTTTTCAAAACCCTAGTTGCCCCTCTCCCTAAGTGTCTAAAACTTTTTTATAAAATCCTGGCCCAGTGACATTTTTAAGGATTGTTTCTAGCCCCTGATGTATTTTTTTATGTTTTGGTTGTTCTGGGTCTTCGTTCCTGTTCAGGCTTCCCCTCTTTGCACTGTGCGGAGGCTGCCCTTTGCTGTGGTACATGGCCTCCTCATTGTGGTGGTTTCCCTCGTGGAGCACAGGCTCTTGGGTGCCTGGGCCTCAGTAGTTGCAGCTCTTGGGCTCCGGAGCATGGGCGTTAGTAGTTGTGGTGCATGAGCTTTTAGTTGCTCCACAGCATGTGGGATCTTCCCAGACCGGGGATTGAACCTGTGTCCCCTGAGTTGCCAGGTGGATTCTCATCTGCTGCACCACCAGGGACGTCCTCCCTTTCGTGTATTTTTAAATAGTTGAATGCAGATATACAGAGTTGGGTATTGTGATTCCAAATATTTTAAGGTTTTAAGAGAAATGAAATTTTCTTCTATAAATATTAAGTATATTTTGTACTAAGTAGTAATTCTTTATAATGGACTTTTGAGTGGAATTTAATCCAGTATTTGTTTTCTTCTTCTGAACACCTGTTAGTATTAGAAATACTGACCACAGCTTGGTACAAAGAGATCACTTTAGGTCACCTCAGATCTCCCATGCTATCATCATCAACTCTCTTTTTAATCAAAACATAGTACAAAATTTTATATTAATTGGAATGTTGTATCTTGCTTGTTTATCCTTTTTTTTTTTTTTTTTGCTGATTTTGTGCTTTCTATCGGCTGACTGACCTTTTATTTCTCGTTTCGCTCACCAAAGGAATTGTCAGCAAAAGTAGTTCAGATGTTTTATGTGGCTGAGCCGAAGCAACTGCCACATATTCTCTGTAGTCCTTCTATGAAGAATATTGATCCTTTAACTGCCATAAAATATTTAAGGAAGCTGGATACTTCTGGATTTTCATCAGTTTTAGTGACATTGGCCAAGGCAGCAGTGGCTTTGAAAATGGGAGATCTTGACATGCACAGGAGTGAAATGAAAAGCCATTCAGAGGTATGGTGCCGTACCTAGCATTAATATCCAGCTAACGTAGGACCCGGTGGTCCTGAGGTGGTTAGCTTTTTTCTGGCTTCTGTGTAGCTCATTTTTCCTTAGTGGTAAAGGAAAATAGACTTAATATTATATTAAAAGGAAGTGACCCAAAGTGGGAGTGCTTGGGCTTTGGATTTGGAAATGAGAAAGAATACTAAATGATAAATGGTAGCTAGGGGTATCCAAAGACCTTTCAACTTAGTGTCAGATTTATTCAGAGCACAGTGCTTGGTACTGAAGAGCATATAGGCTCTGCCCTAAGCTGACAGTGTGACGTGGCATGAGGAGGTGTGGGGTGTGTCCCTAAAAATAGAACAGTGATATATATTCAAGTACAGCAAGTGGGATGTTAACCTTGAGCCTTAGGCATCCAGCAGTTGCAGAAATAGTCTGCCCTTGAGAAGATCACAAATGACTGTGAAAGACTGGGGATTTGAATGGTGTATCAAAGAAAAGGTGGCTTCCCCCTGGAAGAGTGGCCCTTTAGGGACGTGAGCCAAAGAAGTTAATCAGTTGAGGAAGAAATGAAGAAGTGACATTAGCTGAGTACTTATCGCTCAGGTGTAACCAAGAAGAGCAGGAGTTCTTTATTGCTGCACAAATGGCACATTTTGTTATGATGAGGAGAGCAAGTCAACACTGCCATGTCCTCTACTTTGAAGAGGAGAATTCTAGGAAGATGAACTTTCATAATTTTGAAGAATCCTAGATGGACATAAATTTAAAGCTGTCTATAACATATGACACTTTGATGCTTAACTATGTTAATAACTTCTAGGAAGACAGTTATTAATGATGTTCTTAGAATTGTCTTTGTAGTTAAATTAAAAATTGAGATTATAATAAATTTTTAATGGCTTATCAGTGATTCTTAAATGCATTAGCATGTATTTCCAAGATGAATGCAATGTATATGTTGTTCCTAAATTTTGTTTTTTTAATCTGAAGATGAAGTTGGTATGTGGCTTCATTCTGGAACCTCGGCTATTGATTCAGCAGAGGAAAGGACAGATTATTCCAACTGAGTTTGCAGTTCACTTGAAGGAGACTCAGCCTGGATTGCTTGTGGCTTCAGTCCTGGCCTTACAGAAGAACAACAAAATTGGAATTGAAGAAGCAGATTCCTTCTTTAAGGTTTGTCACTTTGAACATGTTATTTTAGATGGCCTGATGAAGTTGATGGGAAGTGAGGAGTAGAATAAGAGAAGCAAGTTTTCATTTGTTTATTGAAATACCAGACTTACACATAACCACTTAAAAAAATACAGGTTAAAAAAATGTTTCTTGAAAAATTCTGTTCATGCAACTGGAGTATGTTAAAATGTTTAAATTGGCTTTTCCCATGGCACTAATGCTAGTGGATAAATTGTTGAACACGTGGCCCGCATGATGGAGTGCTTTTTAGACCAGCTATAACTTGATCAGTGCTATATTTATCTGAGCCGTAGGGGCTTGTTTCACTGTTCTCAAGGTGCTTTGTGGTAAAGACGGAGACACTATCCCTCAGCTCTTAGTGGACTTTTGGGAAGCTCAGCTGGTAGCCTGTCTCCCAGATGTGGTGCTTCAGGAACTTTTTTTCAAGCTCACATCACAGTACATCTGGAGATTATCGAAGAAACAGCCTCCTGACACCACACCATTGAGAACATCAGAGGACCTGGTAAGATAATGGAATGGTACAGTGAATCAAACTTTATGTACATTCCCTGGAGAAGGAAATGGCAACCCACTCCAGTATTCTTGCCTGGAGAATCCCATGGATGGAGGAGCTTGGTGGGCTACAGTCCATGGGTCGCAGAGAGTCGGACACGACTGAGCGACTTCACTTTCATTTTCATACATTATGATAATGTCACTTATTTTTAACAGTATAACATCAAACATAATATTACCAGACTTTTAAATTTTATTATTTAATTTTATTTTTGGTTGCACTGGATCTTCATTGCTGTGTGTGTATTTGCTCTAATTGCGGAAAGCAGGGGCTACTTTCTTGTTGCAATATAGGGGATTCTCAGTGCAGTGGCATCTCTTGTTGTGGAGCACAGGCTCAATAGTTGCGGTGCATGGACTTAGTTGCTCCATGATATGTGGAATCTTCCTGGACCAGAGATCGAACCCATGTCCGCTGCATTGGCAGGCTGATCCTTATCCACTATACCACCAGGGAAGCCCTATGAGATTCTTTCTTTAAGCAGGAGTTAAAAACACATCTATAACTTGCCTGCGAGTGACATCCACATTTGAAATTTTATATTCTAAGGAGCGCCTCCTACCACTCCTTTATTATGTCCTTGTAGTGGTACCTCAGTAGCCAAAGTGTGGGGAATAGGGCTTTCCCCCAAACCCATCTGCACTCCCTTAGGTGATGGTCATGAAGTAGAACATAAGAGACACCTGCAGACCTCCCTGCTGGGAGACGAACTGCAGAAGCGCTGTGGGAGAGAGACTTCCTCCCTAGACTTCCACTTCCTGTCGGCTGCACAGACTAGAGCTCTTTTGCAGTCTGAGCCGCTCTGACAACTCTGCTCTTACGTTTCCTGTTCTCCTCACCCCCTTTACCCCTTATGGATGCAAGGCTAATGTGGATTTTCTTAAATAAGGGAGTCTTTATGGGAATTCTCTTCAGAACTTATGGAAGAGGTTTTGAGTCCCAAGGAAGTAGTAGAAATAAAAATAATTTTCAATGTTACTGTTAACTTTTTTTTTGGCCATACTGCATGGCACACAGAACTTGCCTGATCATGGATTGAACCCGTGTTCCCTGCAGTGGAAGCGCGGAGTCTTAACCACTGGCCCACCATGACAGTCCCTTATTAACTTTTTTTAAATGTAATTAGCTTAAAAGAAGTATTACCCTTTTTGTTAGAAACTGACTCTTTGCACCCTTTTGAAAGTTAAAATATTAGGAAATATTTAGTAAAGATTTGTTCATTAAGAAGCAGCAAGGCTGAAACATTTCCCAGGGGAATACATTCTAAGACTTTCTTCCCATTCCCAAGAAAATGTATAACTAATTTGGGGACACAGCAGAAAGTTGGAGACTGCTTACTTTTTGTGGGACGGATGAAGAAAACCTTGTTTTATTGTACTTTGTTTACAATAAGTTTCTTTTACATTTTAGATAAACACCTGTAGTCATTATGGCTTAATAAATCCATGGGTTAATGTCTTAATCTCATCTGAATCTTTAGTCGACAAAAATTATATGGAAGACCTTTCAAAATTACAGGTAAATAAAGATGCTTCTTTTTCTTATGAATTTGTATATTATAATATAGTATAGAACTTAAATTTGGTAAGCTCCCGGTTGTCCTGTTAACTGAGAGTGTATAGTTTGGGTGACAGATCTATAGTGAGGCTTCCTCAGCAGCTCTGCAGGGAATTCCTGCTGCTTCTGCCCGAAACTGCTGAAGGAAGGCTGGTTTTGTTGCTGGTGGGTGGGCGAGTGAGCTTCACCGAGTCCTGTGACAGTCTTACCTCATTTTCAGGATGTGCTTGAAAATGCTTTGTGAAATGAAAGTACGGCAAATGCTTCATGGTGTTTTCATTGTGATTCACTTTTGTTTTTTAATTTAGTTAATTAATCTTTTTAATTTTAGCATTCACTCATACAGTTTAGGCCTCTAGCCCAAGCCAAGCGTGCCTATCTATCTTATAGGAAATAAATTAAAGTGGCCAGCTTATCTGGTTCCTTAAACGGTTTTTTCCCCCAGATATTTATTAATTTATATATTGGGCTACATGGATCTTAGTTGCAGCATGTGGTATCTTCAGTCTTCCTTGTGGCATGTGGGATCTAGTTCCCTAACCAGGGGTCGAACTCAGGCTCCTGCACTGGGAGCTTGGAGCTTAGCCACTGGGCCACCAGGGAAGTCCCAGATTTTTTTTAAATTAATTAATTTATTTTAATTGGAGGCCAGTCACTTCACAGCCCTGTGGTGGCCCCTGCCACACATTAACACAGATCACCCATGGGCACACATGTGCCCCAGATTTTTTTTAAAGTAAGAAATATGATCAAGAGAATGTAGCCCATCCCACAAGGATTCTGACCTCAACAGTGTTTTGACTGAAAGTGAGAAATGAAGTCCACATTTGACCTGGTGGGTGGGGCTGGGCTGCATGTGTATGTGATTTTATTTGATGGAGTCAGCGGCCTGAGGACTGAATATAATGCTCACATCTGTTGTGTTTGGTCTGCCCGTGTAACTGCTAACATGTGAAAGCTGAGATTTCAAATGAAGAAGTGTTGAGTTTCTAGTTTCTCTTTGAAAACCTCAGCAGCACTTTCATCCAGCTGTAATCCCGGGCCCTTACTGCCTGAGACCTGTGGGCTGGAGCCCCTAGTGGTTTCCCTCCTTACGCAGGGCTCACGCAGTCCTGGCTGCCTGACCAGCTCACGCTCGTCTCCAGTCTACCTGGTCCAGAGGCGGAGTGTCCGGCGTCCATTTTCCTTATACCCAGCTGCCTCTGTACATTTTCGTCATCTGGTTTGGCCTTGTTAGGCTTTTTGCAACCCCTGATTTATGCTGGGAACTTGGTGTAAATGTAGTTACTGCTTTTAGAAACCAAAATGTCAAATTGGGAGTGGAGGTCAGGAAGGGAAACTCAAGAGACCATATCTTAGTCTTAGCCTCTAGACAGCCTATGATGTCTCCAGATAGAGAATTACTTACATTTTTTTTAAAAATTGCCAAAGAAGATTCTTTCAGGTTCTTATCTCTAGTACTCTTATGATACAGAGGCTGCTGAGGGCTGAATCTCAGATGTGTTCATTCCACAAATAGGCCTCGATCATAAACTATAAATGTGATTGATATATAGCATCAAATGAGGCAGGCAAGACCTTGCCCTCTTAGAATATATGTGTTAATTATATATTTAAAGTCATAATATGTGCTGTTAAGTATCCCCTATAAAGCTTCAAAGCATACTTAAAATCTCGGCTTGAAAAAGTATAATTCATTGACCTTTAGAATCCATTTTAAAGTATTTAAAAGGGAGTCTTTACTGATACAGGACAGAAGGTTCAGTTAGCCTAAATTTTTCTAAATCCTTTTCCTAACTCTTAACTCTTTTCTAAATTATCTGGGGTCAGTCAATCAATCTTGTCATTTAGAAAAAAAGGACTATCAAGAACAAAAAGATCTCATCTCTTCTTACCTCAGAATGAGATTCATAATCACCTGGAGAGCTTTATCAAAATTGTATGACCTCCCTCTACCCACCAGCTAACCACCACCACACAGATTTAATATGTCTCTGTCACTTGTCCTCAAAAAACATTGTAATAGTATATTTGTGCAAAAATTAATATAAAAACAATCTATAAATCTATCTATAAAATCTATCAAAACATCTATGTGTCAAAAAAAAAAATGCACTACTGTGTTTAGAACACAGTAGCTAGTAAATGCCTACCTTTTACTAGAATTGTCCTGGTCCCCTCCCCTCACCTTTTTGCCATTTCCCCCCTCTTGGAGCCACAGGTGTGATTGTGTAGAGAATTCTGTGAATTCCAGTCCCAAGGAGATCAGAAAAGGGAATAAATAGTGCCTGTGTTGAGGGTGGAGAGTCCATTTCCAATATTGGGGTGGGGGGAAAGGAACACACAGGTGAGAAGCAGACAACATTGAGTATTTTAAAGAGTAGTAGTAACCTGTGGGCCATTTTTTATCCAGTGATGCATGTCTGGTTGTCTGGTAATTTTTTGGTTTTTGGCCACATCTTGAAGTTGCAGGATCTTAATTCCCCAACCAGGAATCAAACCTGTGCCCCCTGCAGTGGACACACCACTAGACCTCCAGGGAATTCTGTGTCTGGTGTTTCTTATTTTTAAGCTTCTTGATGATATGGATTCAACTATCTAAAAGTTCTTGGGTAACCCATTTTGTACCAAGCTTTGATTCATTTCACTTTAATCATCTTATTTCATATTTGCTACGTTACTGTCAGAAAATTATTCAGATGAAAGTGCATATTGCAGGAAGGAAACAGACCAACCTTATTCTCCTAGCCATTCTTTGATAATTGGAGTAAAATCATAATGCTGACTGTAAATGGATAGTTCATGTTCCACATTCTCCTGTGAGTCTGAGAAGATGCTGTAGTAAAAAAGGATAAAAGAAGAAGAAAATCAGGATATGACTATTTCATTTTATCCAGAATAAAGGGGAAGCAGAGATTATTTTGGTGGTCTAATCAAAAGTAGTATTAATATTAGTAGTTCAAATGCTTAAAAGTAAAATGTTGGTCACGTTCTGAATACTGAACAGCTGCTCTAAGTCATTTAGCTTGCAGCAAATGGTATTGATACAAATTATTAGTTCTTAGTTTGCTTAGTTTTCTTAAATGTTAAATTTTATTTTTGGTTTATATATGGTACATGTGTATTATAGAAACCTTGGAAAGTGTGAAAAAGAAAGCAAAAGTGGGCTTTATCCTTCTATGCAGTGAACTGGTTTCTATTTCAAATTTCAGTGCTCTTCCAAAGGCATGTACCTATATAGATTTTACAAAATTGATCATGCTTTGAATATAATTTTATATTTTTTTTTAACTAATTTGATCATGAGCAGCATTTTGTCCTTAACTGCCTTTGAAAACAATTTTGATAGCCATTTGAATGCACCATAATTTATTTACTCATCACTTCTTGATGAATGTTTAGATTTCTTCTAGTTTTTCAATATTATGGATATTCTTGAGTTGAACATCATTGAACATAAATCTTGACCACCATGTTGATTATGTCCTTGGGATAAAGTCTTAAAGCTTTCCCGTTCATTTAAGTATGCAGTCCACTAAAGCGTGTGCTCTAAAATTGTGTGTTTTTTTCTTTTTTTGACAAATGAGACTTAGTCTTTTTTAAAAAACTTGTGTTCTGTTATGTTGTGCTTTAGTTTTTTGGGTGCCTCATTCCATAACCTTTCACTTTTCTGTTCATAGTCTCTTATATGTGGTCCTTCATTTGACATAGCTTCCATCATCCCATTCTTGGAGCCACTCTCAGAAGATACTGTTGCTGGCCTCAGCATCCATGTCCTGTGTCACACGCGTTTGAAAGAGTATGAACAGTGCATAGACAGGCTGTTGGAGAGATGCCCGGAGGCAGTCATCCCATATGCTAATCACGAGCTGAAAGAAGAGAATCGGGTATGCCTTTCAGACTGTGTTTTTCAGTCTTTATCTGTGATAATCAAATGATAATTTTGTTGCCTTATCTGCAAAATGGGGACAGATTATGCCAGTCCAACCTCACAGGACTATGTGGGTCAAAAGAGCATGTATGCCTAATATGTTATATGTTTTGAGTACCATGGCACCCCAGTCCAGTGCTCTCGCCTGGAAAATCCCATGGATGGAGGAGCCTGGTAGGCTGCGCAACATGGGGTCGCTAGGAGTGGGACACGACTGAGTGACTTCACTTTCACTTTCATGCATTGGAGAAGGAAATGGCAACCCACTCCACTGTTCTTGCCTGGTAGAACCCCAGGGATGGGGGAGCCTGGTAGAGCCTCCCCCGATGGGAGGCCACATGGGGTCGCACAGAGTCGGACACGACTGAAGCGACTTAGCAGCAGCAGCAGCAGAGGCTGTTAACATGTGTTGTGCTGGTATGTTATCTTCACTAAAAATCTCTTGTTTGGAGATGAAGTCCGCTATTATCTGAAGATTTTGAAAACATAATGAATGATGAGAAAATCCTTTGTGGGTTATCTGGTCTTTAGAGATTAGAAGAGTTTTTGATTTTAGAAATTTTTCTTTTGTTCCTTCCTTCTTTCCTGCTACCTGAGAGATGAAAACAAGACATGCCTATGTTTCTTCTTGAAAACAGTGGTGTACATATATATGTACAGTGTACATACTGTTAAGATTTTTAAGGTAAAAATCTGACTTATGTTATAGTTTAAGCAGAAGACTTCAAACAAAGTCTTTGCCTTAACCAAATTGATGTATTTTTGCCCTGTGCTTCCTTGCACAATCTTTTTCTTCTTGTTGGAAATCTGAGTATAAAATGCATCAAACTTTAAAAGTACTCATTTTTTCCCAAGATAGACTTTGTGGTGGAAAAAATTGCTGCCTGAACTTTGTCAGAGAATAAAATGTGGTGGAGAGAAATATCAACTTTATTTATCATCACTAAAAGGTAAAATAATCTTTTTTGCTTTATTATAAATTTGGGAGTCTTCATTTCCATAATTTGCTGAAACCTTGCTTTCTCGTGTATTTTATGTGATTCTCAAGTATGGTGAAGAGGGTCTGAGCTTGAGGGTCTGAGAATTACCCAGAGAGCTTACCTTATTCATTTATATTTTTTAGCTCTTCCCTGGGCTTCCCTGGTGGCTTAGACAGTAAAGTGTCTGCCTGCAATGCGCGAGACCCGGGTGTGATCCCTGGGTCGGGAAGATCCCCTGGAGAAGGAAATGGCAACCCACTCCAGTACTGTTGCCTGGAAAATTTCCATGGACCGAGGAGCCTGGTAGGCTACAGTCCATGCAGTTTGCAAAGAGTTGGACACGACTGAGAGACTTCACTTGACTTCACTTTTAGCTCTAGAGCTGATTCCTCTAAGTTAATTTTTTCAAACACTTACCAGTTTATCATAGAGAAACTCACAGCCTCAGTATTTTAAAAATTGGAATAACTGTTAAGACAAGTCCATTTTGTTTTAATGATCTGGGTGCTTAATTTACTTCATGCAGGAAATTAAGATTATTTATTATTATTAGTTGTAATTATAAGCAAGTACTGAGGAATGACAAGTTTCTCAAAAATTTAGAAGCTTAGTATCTCTAAATTACACAGTATTTTGTAGCAAAGGTAGTTACTGTTTAAATTTTTATAATTTATAGTCATTTATAAATATTGATAGCTATATGGTTTTGTTTCTCTTCTCTTGTGTGTTAATATCACTTGCTAATGGTGGGCTTGATGACAAAGGTATGGTTCTATTGATACCAATGTGCCTAAAATATTAGAAGTTGACAGTGTGGGAATTGTATTTTCCACCTGAGGTCACTGACTTTAAGTGTTAGGCAAAGCTAGTGGCCATTGGATGGTGCTTTTCTGGAGATCCTCATTTAAGTAAAGGTGTGTATTTGTGACTGGAAAGACAAGGAGGAACGTTCACACTACTTGTCCTGCCCGTCTCTCTGCGTGACACTTTCATTTTTACAAGGCAGCAGTGTCATGATTGGAGAAGGCAGTGGCCCCCCACTCCAGTGCTCCTGCC
>NW_024070186.1:38297375-38439961 GCF_014754425.2 Oryx dammah
TGTCATGATTGGAGAAGGCAGTGGCCCCCCACTCCAGTGCTCCTGCCTGGAGAATCCCACGGGCAGAGGAGCCTGGTGGGTCGCGAAGAGTCAGGCACGACGGAGCAACTTCCCTTTCACTTTTCACTGTCATGCATTGGAGAAGGCAATGGCAACCCACGCCAGTGTGCTTGCCTGGAGAATCCCAGGGACAGGGGCGCCTGGGGGGCTGCCGTCTATGGGGTCGCACAGAGTCGGACACGACTGAAGCGACTCAGCAGCAGCAGCTGTGTCAGCTGTTTGATTGCCCAGTCCCATCTGCATCCCGTAATTTTGAGCTGATTATTCTTGTTGGTGGATCTCTTTCTGGGGCAGGTACCTCACATCTTCACACCCCAGTAGTGTCATTATCTTAGGCAAGACTCTTCCTTCTTCCTTTTCTGATCCTCATTCACAAACTTCTCTACCCATAACTTAACCATAGCCGTTCCTCCACATGTTCATTTTTCTGTATCTTTAATATGTGCGTGTTCACACACATGTGCATACAGTGTGTGTGTGGCTCACGGAACTAAGTGCTGTGTGAGATTTAACCTTTATCAGATTGTATGTAATACCTTCAGGGCTGGAATCGTGTTTTAACATTTTTCATGTTACACTTTCCTTGCCAGCAATGTGCTTCTCCATAGGAAGAGTCTATAACTAGTTACTGATTTGAAGGGAAGACGCCTGAATAACCTCAAGTCCATTTTTACTGGGGGGGCGGGGGGAGTTGTCTTTATGTTGGTGCCTGTGGTATATCCAGAAGAGACCAGGATTGGAGTTAGAATTGGAGGTGAGTTCCAAGCCTTCTACTTACTGAGTAAGCCTGAAGCAAGCCAGTTTTTTAAGTGCCTGGGACTAATGAGAAGTTCAAGACTGACTATGGAGTAAAATGCTAGGCAAAAATTGCAAGATGGTATGGTTGAGATGGAGATCATGGATTTATATATTAATAATATACCATTATTAATATAAATATTTAATATAAATATAATAATGTAGATATATAAAGTTTAATATAATAAACCACCACCAGTATACTTAGGAGCTTGGATTTCTTACTTTCTAGTGCAGCATATCTCAGCCTTGTCAGTACTCACATCTTGGTACTACTTGGTGTAGGTGTCTCCTGTGCATTTTAGGATGTTACCAGCATCCCTGGCCTCTACCCACTAAATACCAGTAACACTTGCCCAGGTAAAATAGAAATGTCTCCAGCCATTACCAGATGTCCCTGGGGGTGGGGGTGTGGCAAAATTGTAATTGTTGAGAACCATTGCACTAAAACAGAGCCACTAAAACTAGGGTTAGTGATTGACTTGTTTCAAGGAAATACTTATTACTATTTTTGAGTCAGTGAACTGTGCTTCTTAGTAAAAGTTCTAGCAAGCACTGTAGTAAAGTATGAAGTTTAAAAAGTCAGTTTAAATTCTAGCCAGAGATAACCATTTTTAACATTCAACACGTATTTTCTAGACACACTGGAGGATTTAAAGTACTCCATGGATTTATGATATTGACCTTGTTCTTGTAATCTGTATAAGTGAAGTGAAAAGTGAATTCGCTCAGTTGTGTCTGACTCTTTGTGACCCTATGGACTGTAGCCTAGCAGGCTTATCAGTCCATGGGATTTTCCAGGCAAGAGTACTGGAGTGGGTTGCCATTTCCTTCTCCAGGGGATATTCCCGACCCAGGAATCAAACTTGGGTCTCTCACATCGTAGGCAGACACTTTACCCTCTGAGCCACCAGGGAAGCCGCCCAGAAAATACTGGAGTGGGTTGCCATGCTATCCTCCAGGGGAATCTTCCCAACCCAGGGATCGAAGCCAGGTCTCCTGTACTGCAGGCAGATTCTTTACCATCTGAGCCACCAGGGAAGTCCTAACCTGTATAAGCCCCTCACTAATTGGCAGAAGAGGAGAATAGGGCAGTGGCAAGATTTTTGTTGGCTCTATAATTACAATAGTTCCCAAATCAGTTTTTTTGTATGTAGGTTATTCTTACAGGTTCCACATTTAGACCAAATAAACTAGTTTAATAGGAAAGTATTGATAATTCATGAGTTTTGCAAGTTAGTTAGTAATTATTGTTTATTAAGATTCTGTTTTATGTCAGTATGTCAGAATGCATCACTGTCTTTTAAATAATTCTCCAAGGACTCTGGAAGCTAGTAGGTGGTACCACTGCATGATAGATGAGGAATCTGAGACTCAGGAGTTTGACCTTCTCAAAGTTACCCAGAGCGTAAGTCGAAGAGTGATCCCTGCCCAAGTCTGTCTTAATTCCAGAGCCAGGCATCTTTCTCATATGT
This sequence comes from Oryx dammah, assembly GCF_014754425.2. Classification (NCBI taxonomy): domain Eukaryota; kingdom Metazoa; phylum Chordata; class Mammalia; order Artiodactyla; family Bovidae; genus Oryx; species Oryx dammah. The sequence continues at coordinate 38,299,709 of NW_024070186.1, forward strand.
TCCTGTCATACCATTCACTAACTTTTTAGCAACAAGAGCATGTCATTCCTTTGTATAAGGGGTGATTTAGATTGTGTATATTGGACAGCTGGCTTTGGATGGACGCACACATACGTGAGCAGGAATTTTTATATTTCAGTTACTCTGCAAATAGGATAAGTGGTAGGCATGCAAGAATCAAACAGAGAATGGCACTGCAAAAGGTTTAGAAACATTGTTCTTAAATGTCATTCCCTTTTCTTCCCAGCAGAGGGCTGTGTGTATCAAGAACAATAGAGTCATAAAATTAGTTAACTTTATAAAAATGTTTACTAATTTCCTTAATATTTAATATTCATTAGAACACATTTTTCAGCTTGAGAAAAAAAGTAAATGGTCCTGAAAACAGATTTATGCTTATTAACATGAAAATCACAATAGAGAGGAACAGATTTAGGAAAATGGCATCTAACACTTAGGGCTTCCCACTAGCTCAGATGGCAAAGTGCCTACCCACAATGCGGGAGACCTGGGTTCGATCCCTGGGTGGGGACAATCCCCTGGAGAAGGAAATGGCAACCCACTCCAGTACTCTTGCCTGGAAAATCCCATGGACGGAGGAGCCTGGTAGGCTACAGTCCATGGGGTCACAAAGAGTCGGACACAACTGAGCAACTTGACTTTCACTTTCATCTAACAGTTAATGCCCTCTGTGTGTGTGTGTGTGTTCGGGTGTGCACGTATTCATGTGTGCATGCGTGCATGCTTAGTCATGTCTGACTCTTTGTGACCCCATGGACTGTAGCCTGCCAGGCTCCTCTGTCCATGGAATTTCCCAGGCAAGAATACTCTGGTGGGTTGCCATTTCCTACTCCAGCGGATCTTCCCAACCCAGGGATCGAACCCGTGTCTCTTGAGTCTCCTGCATTGGCAGACAGGTTCTTTACCACTAGCACCACGCAGACAGTCTATAAAGGAGCTGCAATATAGTCTTAACATTAAAAACAGTGTTCAGTTGATTGTATTTTCCTACAAATGATTCTGGAGAGAGTAAATTGTTAGAACTGTAAAGCATTTTTAGATTTAAAAGACTGGTTTTTTTTTCCTCTCTCTTACCATATTTATAACATTTTGTCACCTGAATTAGCTTCTCACTGGTTGAGTGGTGAGAGAATTGGGTGAAAGGCAGAATCTCAGTTCTAACTCAGATATTCTTTCTCACAAACAGAAACACTGTCAGTTGTTGCTGTGGAACTAGAACTAAGGGATTTCTTAAACGTCCTCCCAGAAGATGGCACTGCAGCGTTTTTCTTGCCGTATCTTCTTTACTGCAGCCGAAAGAAATCATTGACTTGAAAGTATCATTTTAAATGTACCACAATGGCACATGACTCTGAATCTCGAAAAGCTGAATGCCATATAAAATATATATATAAAGAATTTTTATATTGAATGTGTACATACACTGCAAATGCTTTCAGTCTGCTTGCTAAGTCGCTTCAGTCGTGTCCGACTCTGTGCGACCCCATAGATGGTAGCCCACCAGGCTTCCCCATCCCTGGGATTCTCCAGGCAAGAACACTGGAGTGGGTTGCCAACTCCTTCTCCTTCAGTCTACTTACCTCACTGTTATTACTAATTTCATAATTTATGACCTGAGTCCATTTAATTGTCCAGAATGTTAAAAAGCTACAAGACATTGTAATTCCCTCAAAGAAAGCATATATTTTGAAAGATAGAGGCTGACTTTTATACCAAGAAACATCAGTTTACTGTTGTTGGAGCCACGACAGTCTTTTTCATCCCAGGAACATAAAACAGTTTGTAAGTGTGTTCAAAAGAATGTCCTTCCAAGTAGTCCAGAATTCAACCTTCTTGATTTTTCCAGATTTTTCTACTGTGTCACTTTTAAAAACAGTAATTTTCCTTGAAAAAGATTTTATTGTTTTCCCAATAAAAGATATCAAACTTTATTTTCTTGTTACTTTCAAAGCTCATGCTGAGGTTCTCTGAATCAAATGAAATAAAAGTTTACAAAGCTGACTTTCTTCTTGTCTGGCTACTTACATAATTTGTTGAATGCATGTCTTTCAGTCAAAGTTTTGTTTCCATTTTTTGTTGATGTGTACTCTTGCTCTTTTAGCTAGAGTGTATGTGAAAAATAAAGAAATATAAAGACCTGTGTCTTCTTTTTTTAGCCTCTGATTAAACAATTCTGAGTCCAAGTTCAGCTCACTGATTGTGTGCTTGACCTTAGTTAAGACTGGGCAAAAATGCTACTTACTTGGTGTTTCCACAACCATATTATAAAAACTTTTCTCATGATGGCAGTGTTTGTATAGATTATTTCTCAACTCTGTCTTTTTCCAGTTCCAGATTAACATCCTTTTGACTTCAAGGGTTCACAAAATTCAGATAGGGAACATTTTATTTTTAAATGTTTAAATAAATATTTTATTTTTAAGATATTTTAAATCTTTTATTTTAAAACTAAAATATTTTATTTTTATTTTTATTTTATTTAAAAAAATGTTTAAAAAAAATAAAAATTTTTAACAGCTTTGAAAGTGTTAGTTGTTCCTTTGTGTCCAACTTTTGCAACTCCATGGACTGTAACCTGCCAGGTTCCTCTGTCCATGGAATTCTCCAGTCAAGAATACTGGAGTGGGTAGCCATTCCCGTCTCCAGGGGTTCTTTCTGACCCAGGGATCGAACCCAAGTCTTCTACATTGCAGACATATTCTTTAATTTCTGAGCCACCAGGGAAACTCCTTTAACAGCTTTATTTAGGTATAATTGATATATAATAGCTTCCCAGATGGCACTAGTGGTAAAGAACCCACTTTCCAATGCAAGAGACGTAAGAGACACTGGTTCCATCCCTGGGTCGAGAAGATCCTCTGGAGAAGGAAATGGCAATCCACTCCAGTATTCTTGCCTGGGAAAACCCATGGACAGAGCAGCCTGATGGGCTACGGCCCACAGGGTTGCAAAGAGTTGGACACAACTAAAACAACTTAGCATGCATGACATAAAATAAATGGTACGTCTTAGAAGAGTATCCTATTGATTTTTTAAGGCTGCTGTAACAAATCATCACAAACTTGGTGGCTTAAAACAACACAAAATTATCTTACAGTTCCATAGATTAGAAGAAGTTCGATGTTGGTCTCACTTTTGAAATTTTATGATTATTTTATTTTGTCTTGTTTGATTTTTTAGTTTACTTCCTCTACATCGATGCCCCTTTGTCCAGTGGTCCGTTAGGAATGAAGTCAACAGTACATTAGAAGGATTGATAAGCCAAATTTTAGAAACATTTCATTGAATCTTATTTATTTTTATTGAAATCATTGAATCTTTAATAGTGATCTTTTAAGGACTGTCCAGGACAACATAGATTTTTTTTGGAATACAGTTTTGTAAAGCCCTACCTAATGGTGGTGATATGAACCACCTATATTAATCAATTACCAGATGTATTGGAGTCAGTCGTGTCAAAATACAGTCTATTGATCTTTACATATGAAACTGTGACAGTTTTCTGGACAAATGTATGGCACGTGTATTTTCAGTCTTTTTTTTTTTTAGTGCTTATAGCCATTCCAAAGTAAGCATTCTATTCAACACTTTCACATACATTGTTACAAATCATTGTTTTTTCTTTTTTTTTCCATTTATCACCAATTTATTTCTTTCATCCAGACTTGATCTCTATAGAAAAAGAAATTTTAAGACCATTATTAAAAATAGCATATATCATACAGTTAAAGATTAGCACATGGTGCTTTAAATGTATTCTAATTTTTAAAGGTTATGTTGTTTAGTTATTCTTGATTCATTTATATTTTTCTGCTCTTTATATGTTTAAAACACACCTCTCATTCTGCTGCTGCTGCTAAGTCACTTTAGTCATGTCAGACTCTATGCAACCCCATAGACGGCAGCCCACCCCTGGGATTCTCCAGGCAAGAATACTGGAGTGGGTTGCCATTTCCTTCTCCAATGCATGAAAGTGAAAAGTGAAAGTGAAGTCCCTCAGTCGTGTCTGACTCCTAGCAACGCCATGGACTGCAGCCTACCAGGCTCCTCCACCCATGGGATTTTCCAGGCAAGAGTACTGGAGTGGGGTGCCATTGCCTTCTCTGCCTCTCATTCTAGTACTGCTTTATTTAAAGAAAAATTAACTTTCCTTCCCATAAGAACCTTATTATAAAGGGAAAAATAGTCACTTAATAGTAGAGAAACCTGGCAGACATGTCCTTAATCAAATGCTCAAAATGAACACAACCAGTAAGTGAGCAAGTCAGCATCTTGTCTCTTGATGTATGTGCTGAGAAAAACAATGAATAACCTGAATCTGATCATGAGGAAACATTTAGTCGCTGAGTCTTGCCTGACCCTTTGCAACCCCATGGACTGTAGCCCGCCCAGCTCCTCTGTCCATGGGATTCTCCAGGCAGGAAGACTGGAGTGGGTTGCCATTTCCTTCTCTAGGAGATCTTCCCAACCCAGGGATTGAACCTGCATCTCCTGCATTGCGGGTGTATTCTTTACCACCGAGCCATGTGGGAAGTCCAAGAATACCTTAGACAAAGCAGAACTGAAGGACATCCTACAAAGTGACTGCTCTGTATTCTTTAAAAATGTCAAAGTGGTAAAAGACAAAGACCAAGGAACTGCTCTAGACCAAGGAGACAAGAAGACGTGTCCGCCGAATATAGCGCATGAATCGGTGTTTCTTTTTCTATGCGGAACATGAGTAGAATAATTGATGAAACACGAAAAGGGTCCTGATTTTGGTAGGTATACTGTGTTTATAAGAACAGTCTTGTTTTCAGGAAATAGGAGTATATGTATTTACAGTATCTGTAGTCTTTGTGGTTAGGGAGATAGGAGAAAGGATGAGAAAATAGATGATGCTGGGCAAACTGTTAACATTTGGGGAATCTGGGTTAAAAATATACAGGGATTTTTTTTTGTACTGCTCTTGCAACTTTTCTGTAAGTCTGACATGGTGTCCAAAAAAGTTAAAAATTCCTTTTTATTGAGTTAGTATGTGGTTAGATATTTGCCAAGCAGAGCACTGAACTGGATTTGGGCATCTACTAGAAGTACAGAATATACACTCCCTGTGTATCAGGAACTTAAAGCTAAATAAGCTTTTCTCCTCAGACAGGTTTGAGAGGTTATCTGGCTGTTGTGGCAGTGTCAGTATAAACAAAGTACTGTTTGTATTTATTAGGGGAGGTCTTTATTATGTTTCCTTGGGTAGAGGAAATGAGGCATTACATTAAGCATGACAGGATATCCACAGTTCTTTTCCAGTGATATTTTTTTCTTTGTGGAGGAAATTGTCTGTCTCCCTATGCATATTATTGAAAATTTTCACTATAACTTGATTTTCTCCCTTGTCTGTGTCATGGTAGGTTGAAATTCTCCTAAGATTTAGAATCAAGGTAGACTTGGCCAAAGCTTTATCAGACTTTCATTTAAAGATAATTCAGACTGACAAATGTGGCTCCCCATTTTTCTGTGAATCATTCAAACTATCTTTTTTGTTCATAATTGCTTCTTTCAGTCTTTGAAAAGCCAAATTTCTCCTTAATCTTTTTTCCAACTCATGTTTTGCCTTCACATTTGCTAAAAATTTTAAAACAATTTCCCCTTTCTTAACCAAGCAAAGTCACCTTAACCAAACAAAATCACCTCCCTCGTCTCCTCCTGGGCTTATCCTACAAGAGGAATCTGCCTTGTCTCTGTTGTGTAGATTTAGCCTGTAGCAGCTTTCTCTGCATATCAGGCATTTGCATACTTGAATTTTCAGAATGCCTGCCTCGGTATTCCTTCACTCTTGATTATTTCCCTAAGCAAGGTGATCCTTTCATGTGGTTTCCATGTGCGCTATTTTTCTTTAAACCTTCTAAAGAAAGGTTTTCTTTCTCATCTTTGACTCTGCCCTGTTCAGCAGTTACTGGCATTACATGCAGTGGTTGACTGTTTTGTCTGAATCTTTGGTGTCCTGATGCTCTCAGTACCACACTTTGTAATAAAGGGTTTTAATGGAAGTAGTTTTTCATATTATGAGGTCTTTGTGTAGGAACAGGAACAGAAACCTTCATTTGTACCAGTGAGTAATCTTTCAGTGATTTTTAGTATTTGAAATATATTTACTTCTATATTTTCTTTCACTTATGTGTTCCCTTTTATGCCAGTTTGATGGGGAAGTGCAAGGAGTTGTTTTCTCTACATCACTTCCCCTCATTGGATTTGCTGTTGCCAATTCCAACAGCTCTGAACTCAGAAGACTCAGGAAACACCAAAGCCTGCAACCATAAAGCAGGAATTTTCCTTTTTTCTAATCTCAACTTTTAAAATGGAAATATATTTAATTTACAATGTTGTGTTAATTTTAGGTGAGTAGCAAAATGATCAGATATATATATACATTTTTTTTTCAGATTCTTTTCCATTATAGGTTTCTATATTAAGTACAGTATAGGACCTCTGCTATATAATAGGTCCTTGTTTACATATTTTGTATATAGTATTGTGTATATGTTAATCCCAAACTCCTAAGTTATCTCCTGCCCCCTCACTTCCCCTTTGGTAGCCATGAATTTGTTTTCTATGTCTGTGGGTCTGTTTCTGTTTTTTAAGTTCATTTGTATCATTTTTTTATATTCCACACATAAGTGATATGATATTTGTCTTTCTCTGACTGAATATGATTAGGTCCATCCATGTTGCTTTAAATGAGGTTACTTCTGTTTTATGGCTGAGTAATATTCCCATGTGTGTGTGTGTGTGTTTATGTATGTATATATACCACATCTTCTTTATCCATTCCTCTGTCAATGGACATTTAGTTGCTTCCATGTCTTGGCTATTGTAAACAGTGCTACAGTGAACACCAGGGTGCATGTAACTTTCTGGATTGTGGTTTTCTATGGATTTATGCCCAGGAGTGGAATTATAGGGTCATGAAGGAGATCAACCCTGGGATTTCTTTGGAAGGAATGATGCTAAAGCTGAAGCTCCAGTACTTTGGACACCTCATGCGAAGAGTTGACTCTTTGGAAAAGACTCTGATGCTGGGAGAGATTGGGGGCAGGAGGAGAAGGGGATGACTGAGAATGAGATGGCTGGATGGCATCACGGACTTGATGGACGTGAGTCTGAGTGAACTCCGGGAGATGGTGATGGACAGGGAGGCTTGGCGCTCTGCGATTCATGGGGTCGCGAAGAGTCGGACACAACTGAGCGACTGAACTGAACTGAACTGAACTGTGGTAGCTCTGTTTTTAGTTTTCCAAGGAACCTCCATACTGTTCTTCATAGCACCTGTACCAATTTACATTCCCATAAAAAATGTAGGATAGTTCCTTTTTATCCACATCCTCTCCAGCATTTACTATTTGTGGATTTTTTTGATGATGGCCATTCTGACCGGTATGAGGTGATGTCTCATTATAGTTTTGTTTTGCATTTCTCTAATAATTAGTGATATCGAGCATCTTTTCATGTGCCTGTTGGCTGTCTGTATATCTTCTTTGGAGAAATGTCTATTTAGATCTTCTGCCCATTTTTTGGATTGGGTTGTTTGGTTTTTTGATATTAAGCTGTATGAACTGTTTGTATATTTTGGACATTAACCCCTTGTTGGTAGCAGGAATTTACTCTTTATGTAACACATTTCTTTGGTATTTAGTGTTTATCCGTCAAAGGGCTATTTGTCTTTCTGTGATTTTATCGTGTGCATGTGCTTACATAGGAGGGAGTGTTCTTGCTGGGATGGGCAGAGCAGGGAATTTAGGTTTGTTTTTTTTTCCTGGATCATTGCTATGGTCTAATAAATATTTGTGTATCCTCCCCCCACCCATTCATATGTTGAAAGCCTAATGCCCAAGGTGATAGTATTAGGTTAAGTCTTTGGGAAGTGTTTAGGTCATGAGGTTGGAGCCCTGGTGAATGGGAATAGTGCCCTTATAAAAGATGCCCGTGGAGAGCCAGCTTGTCCCTTCTGCCATTTGAAGATACAGTGAATCTTTAACCCAGAAAAGGACCCTCACACAACTGTGTTGACACCCTGATCTCAGGTTAACAGACTCCAGAACGGTGAAAATAAATTTTTGTAACATGAACTTGGGCAAACTCGGGCAAACTCTGGGAGATGCTGAGGGACAGGGAGGTTTGGCGTACTGCAGTCCATGGGACTGCAGAGTCAGACACAACTGGGCGACTGAACAACAATGTATAAGCTACCCAGTCTGGTATTTTGTTACAACAAAATGGACTGAGTTTTGTTACAACAAAACTTAGCCTAAATGGACTAAGACAGTCATTGTCAAACAATAATCAGTAATGCCTCCCCTCCCCACAGAAGCACAGAAAGACTCTGTTCTGCCTGACTGACTATTTGAAATTATATTTGTTATATGGGGTTGGTGGGGGGGGGGGGTTTCCTGTACCAGGTACTACCTAGAAAAAAAAGTGAACGTTTTCTGTTTAAAAAGACATTAAATTTTAAATGTGCCTTTTGTTAAATCACAACTACTCTCTTACACATGTCGGTTTTAGGACTATGGATTACACTGCATCAAACTGGTGTCAATTTGTATTACTCACGAAACTACTGGTGCTGTATCAGTACCAGCTATCAGAAGATGAGCAGTGTCCCACACCATTTAACAGTAGAAAAAAAAAAAAAAAGAATCCTACTTGGAGGTAGAGAAAGAAGAAATCAGGGTAGCAAATTCACGAATGCTTCATTTGGGAGCAAGGATATAGACAAAATTGTGCATCTTAATTATACTCATGATATATGCCTTCTAGAATCACTAAATGAATATTCACCTTCGTTTGGTAGAACGGTGTAAGTCGTCTCCATTCCGGCATGAATGTGGTCAGTCACATGGCAGTGGAGTAACCAGATTCCAGGTGTTTTTGGAGTCATTTCTAAGGTTTGGTATGTCCCAGGGAAGAGGTCGAATACATCAGAAGTATAAATGCCCCTGTGCTTAATTAGAAAAATAATTGTATTTACAATATTATATATAATGTTTATTATGTGAGAGAGTTCATTCAAATAATCTTTCATTGGCTATCTCAGGGATATTAGAAAAATGACTAAATCCATTAAAAAAAGAAAGAGACCCTACGTATTTCTGTGTGTAATACAAAGATAAGTGATCTTTGCTAAACCCTTGGCACTATGGACCAATAAATGGATGTGAAGGGAAGATGTGATAAAAGTGAATTCAGCAGTCAGTAACACCTGGCTGTTCTGTCTTTTTATCAGAGCACTGGAGTTACACAAGGGAATTTAGCTATGACCTCATTTCAGTCTTAATATCACTCTTGCTAAACCTATCCTAGATGAGCTGTCTGTGAAACTTTAAAACTGGTGGGTAGTGAGGGGAGTAGGAAAGGAGGCCAGTGGAAAAGCCAAGACTGGGAGCAGTTCAGGTAGAGTCTTGACAGAGTACTTGGGATTTCTACAGGGATGGAATTGAAAGTCTGCTAAGGAATAAAACAAAAAGCGGTAATAAAATGGTTCTGTACTGTGCTTTGTGGTAGCTTCTGAATTTTCTACATTAACTCAAAGGTAAGACAAAGCATTTCCAAAAGGATTGTATATTCCTGCTGAAACCAGCGTTGGGTGAGAAGTCAAAGTAGGATTGAGACCTGGGAACCAATCAATTGTTTGACACCACACTGCTGATCTTGTTCATTTCAGGCTATTTACAATCTAGAACTTAGAACAGGCAAAGGTTATAATAAGTTGTTTCTACTCTCTAATCCTTCATTACGTGAACATTCCTACCCGCTCTGCTAATGATTCTTTTCAAATACCTTGTTCATAAATATGTGAGCAGAACTCCCAAGAAAAGCCAGTAAAAACTAAATCCAAGGGAAAGCCCAAGGTGTAACAAAGGTTAGGAATGCCAATTGAAATAGCTGTGTGCCACACTCTTTGAAAATAATTTGTAACTTTTCTTAAGTCTGAGGAGATATGTCCTTCATTTGCATTAAAGCACTTTCAAATAGAGCAGGAATAACGACTGTGGTTGGCCCTTACCTGGTATTGGAAGCTGTGGCCATGGAAATGTACCGAGTGCAAGTCTACTTCATTGCCCATTCCCATCAGATACCAGTTGACGTCATCTCCCACATGCATCGTGAGGCCTTGCAGGTTCCCAAACATTCTTCCATTAATAGCTGGGGAAAACATACACGTTTTTATTGCCTCCCAGGATACTTTGAACCAACAGCTATTTCACAGAAAAGAGGTTTTTAAGGTTAATGTGCTGTGCTAAGTTGCTTCAGACATGGCCAACTCTTTGCAACCCTATGGACCATAGCCTGCCAGGCTCCTTTGTTATGGGATTCTCCAGGCAGGAACACTGAAGTCGGTTGCCATGCCCTCCTCCAGGGGATCTTATGACCCAGGGATCAAACCCAAATCTCTTAGGTCTTCTACACTGGCCAGCGGATTCTTTACCACTAGTGCCACCTGGGAAGCCCCATTAGGTTAATATATGGGATCTTTTTGAGGTAATAGAACTTATTTCACTACAGATAAGGGAAATGAGTACTTTAAGATCAATAACATCACACTGCTTTTCTAGTCACTTAGCACCAAAAGTCTTCTTAAGTTTATGAGTTTAAGAAGGAATGAGACTTTGGAATTGGGAGAGAAATTGATTGATGATTTTGAATATAGCCCCCTTTTTGCTTTGAATAGAATTCTTTCACATGCAAACGTGGTAGAAGTGGTTTATTATAAAATAAAACAAATGAATAGTTTCCCAAGTAATTTTATTTGAAAGAAGAGTGAAAATGTAGGTTTTAGGATAATGTACCATACCGTGCATTTTATTGCTTTCCATGAATTCCTCATTGGCTTTGTCTACTTTCTCAGGGTGATCAGAGTATGTTTTGATGTTGTCATCTAAGTACCAAGATTCATTCTCATCAAAAACAAGAAACAGAAGGGAAAATTCCAGTTTCTTTATGGGATTGGATACTTTTAAGTAGTGCTTCCGACAAACAATCAGTGGGCCAATTAATCCACTAAAGAGATCCTGAAACCAAGCAAAAATTTAGTCATCTTTGTGATACAGGTTGGGATTTCAGAGAACTGGGACCTTATTTCCCATGACCTCAGGATTTTAAGTAGCACTTAAAGTAAGTGCTACTTAAAGTAGTAAGTCTACTACTTAAGGCAGAGACTGATATAACTAGTAGACTTTGCCCAATGTAGTTCAGTCAAGTCAGTAACTTTCCACTTGGAGTAAATTGGAACAAGGGTGAGTCATAGGTACGTTGTGTGGTTGATGGTGCAAGTAACAGAAATGTGTTGCAAAGGCCAAATATTGGCTCAAGTAAATGAGCAGCAGTTGAACACAACCCCAAATAAACAGTGCTGGTTTGCCTATTCCATAACTCAGGCACTATGCCAGTCATTAAAAACCAGATGAGAAACAAATCCCCTGCCTTCAGGAACTCAATCTAGTGGCAAAATAGATGAACAGAAGAAATGACCCACTTTCTGCAATGGAGGTACATGAAATGATAATGAACGTGGGGAAGATTGTAGTGGACTTAAACTACAAGAAGTTTGGTTTGACTGGGCTTCAGTAATGCAGATTTGATCTTAAATGGCCTTTGAGCTGTACTATGTTTGGCATTTTAGATTTTGTCTTGTGGGTCGTAAGTAGCCACTGAAAAATTGAACATGGAGTGGCAGTATATTTGCATTTTAAACCAGTGATCCTAGTGGTAGAGTGAAGGAAGGCTTGGATGGGGAAAAGACTGGAGACCAGGAGGCCAGTGCAGTAGTTGAAAATTAATGGCACCTGATCTGTGCAGATAAGAAGGAATGGACAGAGTTCTGTGTTGGTGAGCCAAGGGTAAGAATTAGATATTCTATATCCAAGGTTCTAGCTTGAACAAATGACTAGGTTTGTTTCTTGTGCTATTTATCACAACTGGGAATACAGGAAGAAAGAGCTAGAGGAAGACCTCAAGTTCTGTTGTAGAGTTCCTGAGTTTCTGTGCCTGTGGAACATGCTGGTAGAGATGTTCATAGGCAGGTGTATAGACAGGTCTGGAACTCAGAAGAGAGATTTGGACTAGAGGCTTAATTCAGCAAAAGAGTCTTGGTACATGTTCTGATTTTTAGTTGTTGAGGGCTTTTTGGCTTTGAAATATTTAATCAAACAGCAGCTTTAGCTGTGCTGTGATTGACTGTTGACATCAGCACTTTTATTACCATGTAATAATAGAACTCTGAAATCATACCTCAGTTCTTTAAGTTTAATGTATTTTCATATCAAAAGGGAAATAAGATACTGTATTAATATTTAATTCCGTGGTATCCTTAATCAGCAGTTATAAGGTTGATACATTTATAACTGTAAATGTACAACCTTAAACCATAAAAAAGAAAAGCCAAAATGAATTGCAGAGCAGCTTACTTTCCTGTGATTTTTAACATAGAACTGGACCACAGGAAAACCCTAACCTCATCTTCCTTCAATTGTGTGTCTATTTTGGGAGTCTGCACAAAACACAAATGATTTAAAGTTTACCTTAACTCGATCCACAGTTGAATAGTAAACCCATGGAATACAAGGAGAATCATCCATTCCAGCTCCAGATCTTTCTGGGATTTTCCATATGTAAGTGCGAGTTTCACCTAAATTAATCAAGTGTTAATGTATCTGGTTACATTTGATATGTGCTTGATATATGTATTTCAAATTGTTAGCAAAGCCTTGAAAAACAGTGACCCAGAAACTGGAAATGTCACAAAGTAATTCATTTTTAAAAAGTAGCAGTATTCAAAGTTATTTACAAGAATTTAGTTTTACTATAAGGAAACATAATGACCTTCATTATTTCAAAGATGATGAAAGTCAGGAGCACACAAGATATTTGCTCTAAGATTAAAAAGCTGCTGCTGCTGCTGCTAAGTTGCTTCAGTCATGTCCGACTTTGTGCAACCCCATAGTCAGCAGCCCACCAGGCTCCCCCGTGCCTGGTATTCTCCAGGCAAGAACACGAATAGCAAAAAGTACAACTTAGATCACAGGCATCCCAATGCCAAGACCTGTGACTCTCTGTTACTATTTATGGCTTCTCAGGAAATAGGCAGAAGTTTCAATGTCTCCAATGATGAGAAGAATATTAAAAAGAAAATTGTTACACCTCTGACCTAAAGGATAATGACACTAACAATTAAAAAATAATTTTTTCTAAATAAATTGTCTGAATTTGAAAAATAAGGAATTTAGTTTTAAAAACACGTGTAAGACACACTTTACTATCTTCTTTGTTGGTTGTGAATTGACTAGCCATAACACAGAAGTCACATCACAAAGCTAAGAGATGAGAATTTCAACATCAAAATTTGCAAAAACTTTGCAACAGAACTTTCCTTCATTTGGAGTCTGTTTTTTAAATTTATTTATTTTCTTATTGAAGGATAATTGCTTTACAGAATTTTGCAGCTTTCTGTCAAACCTCAACATGAATCAGCCATGGGTATACATATATCCCCTCCCTTTTGAAATTCCCTCCCATCTTCCTCCCCATCCCCGCCCCCTAGGTTGATATAGAGCCCCTGTTTGTGTTTCCTGAGCCATACAGCAAATTCCCGTTGGCTCTCTATTTTACAGATGGTAATGTAAGTTTCCGCGTTACTCTGTTTTTCTTTTCAGCTCTCAAATAAGAGTGCTAACCTCTTCCCTACCATCTTCTCTGTGTCTGTGTTTCTGGACTGCCCTTGTGGAATTCCTATAGTTTCACCACCACCTGCCTTTTCTCTTTTATCACCATTATCCTCAGTGATTTCACAGTTTCTGGCAAGGAGTCATCAGATCTCTTGATCTCACGGGTCACTGACCTGTCAGTGACCTCTCTTGTCTGCCCCTTCTGTCATACCATACACTGTTCTGTTCCAACTGTGTCACACGCAGGACATGACCACACCCTGGACCTTCACAGTCTGAAGACAGCCAGTTGCTCCACCCTCCTATCTTACCAACATCTTTACCTGCTTCCATTTGCCCTGGGCCCCTCTCCAACCCCATCCTTGCTGCCAGTCACCGCAGGGCTTCCTGCACAGATGCTCACAAGACCCTGACTTGCAGCCATGGCCACTTACTGTCCACTCTATTTATGCAGATCTCACCATTATATATTCCTGCTGTCAGAGCTTAATTAACTGGAATCTGACAAACCTTTACTAGGGAATCAAGCAGGACGTAAGGGATAATGTCAGAGGATATGGCAGCCTTTTTTTCCTTTTTAGTCAAGTCTTCCATTTTACCCGCTCCTGTGTCCTCACCCTTTTGTAAGCAGAACATTTCACTGAGAATATAAAGCATAGATTAATCACCTGAACATACTGTCTTTTCATTAAACTCCTATTCTCATAAGCCAAAAAAATAGCATTTTCTTCTCTTTCTTCCCTGCCCCAACCTGCTCTGCCATAAATGGTCAAATGCCCAAACCTTGGGCTTTCCTGGACTCCACCTTTCCTCACATTCCTTAATGACCACTCTTTGAGCAGGTCGTTTTAACACCACCTTTAAAATATTGGGTTAGCCAGGCATTCTGTAAGATATTACAGAAAAACCTGAATGAAATTTTTGGCCAACCTGATAGACCCAGAATACAACTAACCACTTCAACTGCTTCTACCTGGGTCCAAATCTTATTAATTTTTTACCCAAATTATTGAGATGGTCCCCTAACCAACCCTTGATTTCTACCCTTATCCCCTACAGACACTTATTCACATACCAGCCAGACCAGTCCTTTAAAAACTATTCATCGGATCATCACTCTTCAACCTAAACCCTCACATGGGATTTCAGAATGAAATACAACATTGTAACCATGGCCTCTGAGGTCCCCCTCCCTCCTCCTACACCTGGCTCCCTGCCCTGCCTGGATCCCATCTCCTCACATTCTGCCCCTGTTTACTCTGCCCTGGCCTCTGGCCTCCATGCAAGAGGAGTGGCCTCCACAAGTCTACTTCCATCTCAGGACCTAGAATGCTCTCCATCTCCAACTCCCTGTGACTTATTACTTCTCATCGTTTATGTGTCTTTACCAGTGGCACCTCCTCAAGGAAGACCTCTTGACCAACCCCCTACCCACCCCCACCTAAAATAGCACCCTTGTTATTTACTGTCTCTCATCCATCTTAATCTTTTTCATAGCACTTTCTGTGACTTGATATTATATCTATATTTACTTGCTGCTTATCTTGGGAGAATATGAGGATCATGTGGGCAGAGCTTTTTATTTCTATTTCCTTGTATTGACAAGACCAACTCTATAGAGTATTTTTTCTCACTTGATAAATTTGAGAACTGCTAAGTTACTGAGAAATGGTCCTTTCCTTGAAGCCAACTTTCCAATGAATAGAAGAAAGTTATAGTTCTTATTAAAGAAAATGCATATTTATATATTTAATCAATTGCAGTTTTTAGCTCTGAATTAAAGAGATATTAAGTAAGCCAGATATTGGACTAGGATTTAAAGTTCCAAATGGCAGCCTCTGCCCTTAGGACCCTGTCTTTGGATAGAGGCATGGAAACAGTCAGCCATGTGGTAGGTGCTGTCCAGGATGTATTCTAGCTGAGCCTGTGGAGATCATCTCTGTTGATGCAACCTTGAGTATGTGTTCAGAACCATCAGATTCTTTTCCTTACAATTCTGTGGTTTTTAAACTTTTGGTATGTGCATACATTCACACAGATGCAACTGCCTTTGTGCCCTCTTAGCCACCTCCTTCACTCCCTCAAGACGCACTCATATGGGTAGCAGTTGTTTGTGGAAAGCTGTAAAGTCTACTAAAACATATCCCTCCCCCTACCGTGAATACCTGGTGCAGTGGGAGTCACTGTTGAACTCTCTGTTTTCACCCCATGGGCATGTATTGAATAGGGCCTTGTGGCCATGTTTTTAAAGATAATATTAACTTTGTCTCCAACATCTGCATGAAGTTGTGGACCTGGGAAAAGTGAAAAGAAGACTGGCTTATATACCCATCAGATTGGAAGCTCTAACTCAGCTAACTTTTTTTAAGTCATTAAGGATGTTGTTTTTGTTTTTCCCCTCTGGCTTCATGCAGTAGTACTCTTGGATTGATACCTGGTCCCCGACGACTTAGGATAAAAACACTAGTTATGGCTGTCTCTAAAGATAGAGACTATGGGTGTATCTCTAATCAAGAGTCCTAGGGGAGGTTTTAGCCTGAAATTTCCTGCAGGATAGTGGCCTAATCATAGCCATCAGCTGTGACCCTACCCTGGCCGGGAGTCATTTCTCATCAGAACTTCTAGACCTTCCTGTGAATTAAGGAGAGTACTGCCTTTGAAAGGATGGGTGGGGTATCCATCCCATTCCTGCCTTCCAGCCAATTTTAGCTTCTCTCCTGACAAAAAATTTCTGTGACCCAACAACAATGCCACTCTTCCTTGGATGTCTTTCTTACTCCTGGGACTGAGGATAAGAAAGCCCAGGGAATTTTGTTACTGTAAAAACACAGTGGGCTTGGGAGTAGCATCCCCTGTACTTAACAGTTTTCAAGAATATCCCCAAGACCAGTGTTGGAGAAGTTCTTAGACATTCGGTCTTAAAGTGATTTCTGAAAAATTGAAGGCAACTTTCCCCTGGCTGTGTGCACCATAACACTTTTTTCCTTTTCCTTATTTCCTTGTTTATATGTATATTTCTTCTTGAGGTTAATCATTTACATCTTAAAAGTAAATAGCTATGATTTATTTTTAGTAGACTAGAAAAATGGAGAATTTGGTTAAGAATCTCGGTAGAAAGTGATCTCTAGCAATTTCATCAAAACTACAGGCATCCATTTGATAAACACCAAATATATATAATTTTATTAGTAAATGGGATATAATGCCATTGTTTCTGATAGAAATAAGTAATATTTTCTTATGCAATATTTTTAGTAAATATAGGCTTCTCATTGTATTAAGTAGCTTCTATTTTTATTTTTATAAATGAATGAATAAAAATTCATTTTGCAAATAACATTAATATATGAACTAAGAACATTAAGCCCATAGACGTGGACTGACTCACCACACAGAGCACCATATCACCAACCCACACCTGATAAATTGGAGCTGGGACAGTACCTAGAATTCCCAGGTGTTCTTCTTCACCCTTTCTCTCCACAGGAACTCGAAATGTGCTGTCAGTGAATTGCCGATACACAACTTTCTTGTACTTGGAGCCTATGTAAAATTCTTCCTTATCTAAAAATGCATTTGAAAGACTAAAAAGACACACACACAATTAAGGTTAGTATTTGTCTTAAGAAAAGTGAAAGTTGAGTTTTAAATTTTGAATAAAAATAGTTTTCATTATGCTAGTTTTTAATATCACTGTCCCATTTGAACAAGAAAGAATAAGACTAACAATAAACAAGTGTCTCCAATAAAAAACAATAGTAAAATTAAAAAAAAAAAAAAAAGCCCCTCAATAAACAGGTGTGGTAGAAAGCCTAGCTAGTCTTTACACCTACCTAGGAGTGGGGCCCTAGGAGTCCTGGCCCTGACTGTCACCAGCTAGAATGACCTCCAGCTACTCATTGCCTGTTGGAGCCTCCATTTCTTCACCTCTAAAATAAGCTAGTCAGTGAGACTGTCTCTAAGGTTACTTTATGGCTCTGAAATGTTATGAGCCCAGATTTCATCAGTGAAGTGTTCTCTGGTTCCTGTAGTATTTTTAGGCTATAGGAACTGAGTGGCCCTTTTATCCAGCCATTCCCTTTATCTAAAGCTTTCACTGACTCCTAACGACTCTGTATGTTTTGACAGTTCTACCTTAATCACTGAAATAGCTATCTACTCCCTTACATCACAAATCATACTCATAGGACTTCCCTGGTGGTCCAGTGGCTAAGACTCCATGCTTCCAATGTAGGGAGCCCAGGTTCAATCCCTGTCCAGGGAACTAGATCCCATATGCCACAATTGAAGGATCTTGCATGCCGCAACTAAGACCCAGGGCAGCCTAATAAAAACAAACAACAAAAATCCCCCAAGAAATCATACTTCTCATGGCAGTCAAACTGACCAGGTAGGCATCATTTAGCTACAAGTTACCGGTCACGTTGTGTACCTCAGCTCTGAACACATTCCACCCCAATCTCTCAAATCATATCCTCCAAGGGTTAGTGCCTGATGAGAGATGGTAAAGGGGAGAGTACTTGGCAAAGTATAGAAGAGCTACCCGTAGAAGTGTCAGGCGATGTGTCTCTAAATGTATTGTTTCTGAAGCTCCAATAACCACCCTTTATTTACACTTATTCACTGAACTCACTTTTACATTTCCATAGTGTACATGTTATTGGTAGTTTTGAACCATATTTCCCTGTAAGTTCTTGTAGGGCAGAGACCATATCTGCTCTAGTGCCCTCAAGAATTTAAAATATGCCTCCATACATAATAGTTTCCAAAATGTGAAGTAACTGATTACTAGACTCATAATGAAATCTTTGGAAGAAGCATAAGCCACAAATCAAAAGGTTAGTAAAGAAAATTATTTTAGCTCTGAATGTAGGCATTAATTTTGTTTGAGAACAATGACAGGAGTATGCACGTATGAGAAGACAGTCTAACAGAAAAGAGAGTAAGATGAGTGACTACAAAGAATCAAAGGAGATCAATGGAAATTTTTCTGAGAGATAGTTGAAAGGAGCAGAAATGAACGAGGAAGGGTCCCTAGAGAGCATTTTGTTGTTGTTTTGTTGTTATGTAATGCAATTGTTCATTGCTTCTCAACTTAGCATAATTCTTACTTCTCTGAAAGAAAAAGCTAAAAAATAATTGGGAGTCAGAGTCTAGAGAATTACTTTTGTTCCTGTAAATGATGTAGCTCCTTTTCCCATTTCCTACTTGGGGAATAATCCCATTCCAGTTCCACCGCTGCGATGTAGTAGGTCCTTTCTCCCAGGTAGAGGTATAAATCCTCAGACCTCTGCCCGCACTGGCTCACAGTGTATTTTTGTTTCATGCCACCTGTGTAGTGATCAGTTGTGAGGCATTCCACATCAAAAGTCCCTGGAATGGTAAATAAAAAAGCAGGTCACCTCCTGTGAGTATTTTTGACCACTTTCCTTCATCTGTCATCAGCTCCTTCCCCTGCCCTATTTTTCTTCATAGTACTTATAACCACTTGATACATATATGTGTGTGTGTGTGTGTATGTTAATATACTTGCTTATTGTCTGTCTCCCTGCATTAGAATTTCAGCTCCATGAAAGCAGACACCTTTATCTCTTTTGTTAAATGTTGTATTTACATTTGTCTAATAAAGGAAAAGTGACATAGGACCTGTCTTGCATTTTAGTGGCATTTGATGAGCCAAATAAAGCCTGAGGCAAGTTAGCATATTTTCATGTTTGGGTAAAATTCTCTTTTGTTTTAGTTTTTTATTTTATTCATTCAGAGTCCGTATCTCTGAATTTGCATGTCTATAGTTCCAGTATAGGATATTCAATTGCAGACAACTAATAAGCCAACACTTCATCTAGGGTTGGGAATGACTTCCTAGGTGGTGCAGTGGTGGCAGAAGAGGTAGGTTTGATCCCTGGGCTGGGAAGATTCCCTGAAGAAGGAAATGGAGACCCACTCCAATATTCTTGCCTGTGAAATCCCATGGACAGAGGAGCCTTACAGGCTACAGCCCATGGGGTTGCAAAGAGCTGGACACAACAGCACACACACACACACGTAGGATACAGAGACATGACACAAAGTTTAGATGCAGAGCCTTTATGGGAGACATTTGTTTTCTAGTTTGATTTGCCAGCTATCTTTAAAGGCACATAATTGAAAAGGAGACCATCTTCAGGGTTTGACTAGGTGGAAATGGGCTTCCCAGGTGTTGCTAGTGGTAAAGAACCTGCCTGCCAATGCAGGTTAGACATAAGATACACCGGTTTGACCCCTGGGTGGGGAAGATCCCCCGAAGAAGGGAATTTCTATCCACTCCCGCATTCTTGCCTGGAGAATCCCATGGACAGAGGAGCCTAATGGGCTCCAGCTCTTGGGGTCGCAGAGTCGGATGCAACTGAATGACATCACCAATGGGAGAAACCTCAGTCTTCTCTTGTCAGTCCCTTCTCAACCCACCACAGAAACAGAAAATGGACCTACCTGGCAAATACTACAGTAACCAAGGAAAGAAAGGTAGTTAGGAGGCTTGGGGATGAGCTAGCACCCAACACAGCATTTTGAACCAAAACCACACAAGTAGACCCAACAGAAATTTGCCTTGACGTTAAAGGAATTCACCTGCAGTATCTGGCTGCATGAAGAGACTCAAACTTGTTTGAGGGAAGAGGTTTGCTGTGTCTCTCCTTTCTCCTCTTGACAGGTAAGTGTTTCCTGAGAAGTATATCCCGTGTATATCGACCTCATTTCCAGCACTAAACAAGTACCACATGACCGAATCTCCTTGGCACATACTGAGACCAGGCTGATTCCCATACATGAATCCATTCATGGCTATAAAAGTTGGAAAATGATATTTTGAAACTGGTTAAATCATATGCCCTACTTCATGACAACCTCTCAGACTTTCCAGAGCCAACTGGGTTTATTTAATTTTTAAAAGACCCATTTGGGCCTGCTCACCCCTTTACATGTCAACAATGTCTCTAGAACTTCTTGCTGAACTTAACACTTCCAGGCAAGCCCTGGGTGGAAGACATAGAGCTGAATGCATGGTTCTTCTTCTTTTCCTAAATACGTATTTGGCTGTGTAGGGTCTTAGTTACAGACCGTTCATTGTGTCACGCAGGATCTTTCGATGCAGCGCACAGACTCTCTGGTTGTGGCGCATGGGCTGTCTAGTTGAGGTGCACAGGCTCAGCAGTTGTAGTGCCAGGGTTTAGTTGCTCTGCAGCATGTGAGATCTTAGTTTTGCAATCAGGCATAGAACCCATGTCCTCTGCATTGCAAGGAGGATTCTGAACCACTGGACTACCAGGGAAGTCTCATGAATGCTGGGTTCTTAAATTTCTGGGCCCTGGGAATCTCACTGTTCTCAGTGAGTCATTTCTCAGTTCTCCCAAGGGCCATATTTGTGAGCACCCAAATGGATGATGAATAACAGTTCTTCCTAGGTGCTATAGAATGCGAATGTGTTTGTTGCCCTAGATGGAAAATTCTCTGATTCATCTTGAATAACAGGGAAGAGTATGTGCAGGAAGTTTCTTCTCATTGCTGTTTTTAATAGATAATATTCTTGACTCCTCCAAAATGCAAAATAAAGATTGTTATGGGTACTGTGACTATTATCAGTCCAATTTGGAAAACAATGTCAGTTTGTATTGGGCTTCCCAGGTGGCACAGTGGTAAAGAGTCCACCTACCAGTGCAGATATAGGAGACATAGATTCAATTCCTGGGTTAGGAAGATCTCCTGGAGGAGGAAATGGCAACCCACACCAGTATTCTTGCCTGGGAAATCCCATGGACAGAGGAGCCTGGCAGGCTACAGTCCATGGGGTCACAAAGAGTCAGACATGACTTACCATAAAAAGGATTTCAAAGAGGAGGAGTTCAGTTTGTAATACAAATTTACTTTTTTTTTTCTTCTGTTACAATGATTTTCACATGTTGTGCATTAGTGGTGTGGACATTTTGAATAATTAGTTCACTATCTCTAAACTCTAACTGCATTTTAGAATTACACTAGGAGCTAAAAAGTAAATCTGATGCTGTTTCAATGAAGTAAAAAATCTCTGTGGATTGTGTTGAGCATTTAAAAAACAGTTTTAATAGTTTTGGGTTTTGTTTTTTTTTTTAAACTCTCAGGGGATTCTTATGGGTAGTCAAAAATGAGAATCATTTAAGTTTATTCAGAGTAGAAACCATAAAAGAAGCCTGCCTTTATTAAGCCACAGGTAAGAAAAGTATCTAATCCAGTAACTCTCAAATTTAAGCATACATCAGAATAACAGAGAGGATTTGTTAAACACAGGTTTCAAGCCCTACACCTAAAGTTTCTAATTCAGTAGGTTGGGGTTGGAGTCCAAGAATCTGCATTTCTAACAAGTCCTGGGTGATGCTGAAACAGCTGACCTAGACACTACATTTTAAGGACTATGAATCTTATTGGAAAAAAAGTTATGACCAACCTAGACAGCACATTAAAAAGCAGAGACATTACTTTGCCAACAAAGGTCCATCTAGTCAAAGCTGTGGTTTTTCCAGTAGTCAGGAATGGATGTGAGAGTTGGACTGTAAAGAAAGCTGAGTGCTAAAGAACTGATGCTTTTGAACTGTGGTGTTGGAGAAGACTCTTGAGAATCCCTTGGACTGCAAGGAGATCCAACCAGTCCATCTTAAAGGAAATCAGTCCCGGGTGTTCTTTGGAAGGACTGATGCTGAAGCTGAAACTCCAACACTTTGGCCACTTGATGTGAAGAACTGACTCATTTGAAAAGACTCTGATGCTGGGAAAGATTGAAGGCAGGAGGAGAAGGGGACGACAGAGGATGAAATGGTTGGATGGCATCACCGACTCAATGGACATGAGTTTGGGTAAACTCCAGGAGTTAGTGACGAACAGGGAGGCCTCACACGTTGCAGTCCATGGGGTTGCAAAGAGTCGGACATGACTGAGCGACTGAACTGAACTGATCTAATTGGCATATATTATATGTTTTACTACTCTGAGTTAAGTGAAACTAAGATTCAGTTGACTGATATGTCAAATAATTAATAATATTACCCTTAGAGCACTATGGTATTTAATCACTTATTAAAACAATCCGTGGGCAAAGCTATTAGTATTTTAGCTTAATTAAAAGCATTATATGTGCAGTGCTGAAATAGCTTGATATTGGTGGATGATGCAGTACTCACAGTGCATCTTATTAGATTCCTGAAAGTCTTCATTTTCCTTATCCACCTGATCGGGTGCTGTTGTAAACGTTTTAATATTATCATCCAGGAGTAAACTCTCATTCTCATCAAACACTGTAGGAAACAAATAGAACTCCTTGTCTACATTTTTCTGAAAATCAAAATAAGAACAATGAGATGAAGACAGAATGAGTCAAGCAGAAACACTTCCATATACACAATACTATTTATGCATAAATCTGCTAAGAGAAGGACAAGAGCTGAAGTTTCTATTCCACTTTGTAAATGGAACTCACAAAATACTCCTGTTGACCACCAGAGATTTTTAATTTGTATTGGAGTATGGTTGATTTACAGTGTTGTGTTAGTTTCTGCTGAACAGCAAAGTAAACAAGTCATACATGTACATATATCACCCCCCTTTTTGTGAGTTCCTTCCCGTTTAAGTTACCACAGAGCATTGAATAGAGTTTCCTGTGCTGTATAGTAAGTTCTCATTGGTTATCTATTTTACACATCAGTTCAGTTCAGTTCAGTCGCTCAGTCGTGTCCGACTCTTTGCGACCCCATGAATCGCAGCACCCCAGGCCTCCCTGTCTATCATCAACTCCCGGAGTTCACTCAGACTCACGTCCATTGAGTCCGTGATGCCATCCAGCCATCTCATCCTCGGTCGTCCCCTTCTCCTCCTGTCCCCAATCCCTCCCAGCATCAGAGTCTTTTCCAATGAGTCAACTCTTCACATGAGGTGGCCAAAGTACTGGAGTTTCAGCTTTAGCATCAGTCCTTCCAAAGAAATCCCAGGGTTGATCTCCTTCAGAACGGACTGGTTGGATCTCCTTGCAGTCCAAGGGACTCTCAAGATTCTTCTCCAACACCACAGTTTGAAAACATCAATTCTTCGGCGCTCTGCCTTCCTCACAGTCCAACTCTCACATCCATACATGACCACAGAAAAAACCATAGCCTTGACTAGACGGACCTTAGTCGGCAAAGTAATGTCTCTGCTTTTGAATATGCTATCCAGGTTGGTCATAACTTTTCTTCCAAGGAGTAAGCATCTTTTAATGTCATGGCTGCAATCACCATCTGCAGTGATTTTGGAGCCCCAAAAAATAAAGTCTGACACTGTTTCTGCTGTTTCCCCATCTATTTCCCATGAAGTGATGGGACCGGATGCCATGATCTTCGTTTTCTGAATGTTGAGCTTTAAGCCAACTTTTTCACTCTCCTCTTTCACTTTCATCAAGAGGCTTTTTAACTCCTCTTCACTTTCTGCCATAAAATATGTCAATCCCTGTCTCCCAATTCATCCCATCTCCCTTCCCCGCTTTGATGTCCGTACATCTGTGTCTTTATTTCTCCTTTTCAAATAGTTCATCTGTACCATTTCTCTAGGTTACACATATATGCTTAATATATGATATTTGTTTTTCTCTTTCTGACTTGCATCACTCTGTATGACAGTCTCTATTTAGGTCCATCCACATTTCTGACTGATACCTGTTTAGTGGATTTTTAGTTCAACGCAATAATCTAAGCCTCTTTCTGCACCTAAAAGTTCTGACACTCTTCATTCCACTTGAACTCACCTCTCAAAATTGTTAAAAAAGGGAGGGGATGATATGTACTTGTCCTGTAAATTAGAGAAGGAGTTATCCATAGTCATGAAAGCTTGAAGAATTCCTATCAGACAGAGCAGGTAGAAGCAGATATATCTTAGGAGAAGAAATAGGCTGCAAGTGATTTGGAGCAAGAATTCACACTTTCTAGACATTCTCACCTCCCCACCCTGTCCATGGTGAAAAATTAGGAAGTGGAAATGCTATCTGTAATAATTCAGTAGTTGACCAGAAGGCAACTGGACTAGGGAATCAAAGCATATGAGTTCCCGAGAACAAGTACTCCCTTAAAGAAGAGAAAACTTGAGGGATTATGGCATATCTTTTCCCTGAGATCATTTTTGCAGATGAAAAACATGATTATCAAACTTTAAAAATCTAAGAAGATTAGATCCTGTAAAAAACTGAATTATTAATAGTGATGCAGATGGTCTTAAGAAAGCTCCCATAAGTCAGAAGAAAAGATTTAAAGATGAAAAATATGCACATAGTTATTATTTGAGAGAAGTTATTACCTAATAGTAATAAATAATAGTGGAAATGTTCACCACTATAAAAGGGAAAGTCTACTCAGATTCAAAAACTTCACTGAAAGCAAGACAAAATTAGTAATATAGACCTATACCTAAAAATATCCTGCTATAATTTTTGGATTTCAAAGATAGACAAATTTCTAGAATAATCCATTTTAAAAGTTATGAACATCAGACTTCTCTAGAACAATAAATGTCAGAGTAAGATGGAGTACCAAGTACTATTTTGAGAGGGAAAGATTATAGAAAAACTCGACATCAACCAAAGCACAACAAAGTGACATTTTCAGATGTGTCAGGATTCCAGAAGGGAGCTGCTATAATCTCTTACATGCTGACCTATAGAGAAAACGTCTCTGTAGTTTCTTCAGAGAAGAAAACTCTGAAAACAGAGAAAAATTTACAAGTCATATTTCCTAATTATAAGGCAATAAAACTGAAAATTACTCATAAAAGGACAAAAAGTTTAAAAAGTAAAAGATCATATTTGGTTCAAGTAACTCTTAGATCAAAGAAGAAACAAAAATGAATTTCTAAGAATTTAATAAGTAATATCTATGAGAATACTATAAGTCATAATGTATGGAATATAATTAAACATATACTGAGAGCTGAAATGTTTTATTTTAAGCAAAACCAAATTAAAATGTATGTTTTTTGATGCTTTAAGGTGTGGTAATTGTATTGAGTGCATTTTCAAAGGAAACTTTCTCTTTTAAGATTTATATTGGAATATTTATTTTAGAGATAAAAACAATGGTTAGATTAAGTATTTCTCTTTCTAGATCAGAGGGTCATTTTCCCATTTCTAAAAAATATTTATGAATGTGTGAGCAGTGTTATTTCTTACATGTTATACAAATAATTGAAGCTTAATTAGCAGTATAACTAAATAGTAATATGCCAGTCTCCTTCAGACAAATATAAAAAATATTTAAAGCAATATTTTCCTCAGTGAATGTTAACTGACTTATTGTCATTAATAGGTAATTTTTAAAAATGTGTGTGTTGAATTGTATCATAAAAGACTTTGGATTCCAAGGAAAATCTTGTTTCCAACTCATTTTGAAGCAATCCTGTTAGTCAGAGAGTCTCCACACAATACAGATATAAGCCTAAGAAAAAATTGTAACAAGTATTATGTGTGGAACTTAGGCTTCCCTGGAGGCTCAGTGGTAAAGAATCTGCTGCCAGTGCAGGAGATGTGGGTTTGATCCCTGGGTAGGGAAGAACCCCTGGAGAGTATGGCAAGTCACTCCAGTATTCTTGCCTGGAGAATTCCATGGACGGAGGAGGCTGGTGAGCTACAGTCCTTGGGGTCACAAAGAGCCAGACATGACTAAAGCTACTGAGCATGCATGCATGCATGTGGAACCCTCACTGCCTCAAACAGCAGAATTTTCCTTATAATAATGATAATTCAAAGGGATTTGAAAATCATTTTCATTTTCCCTCATTGCACTTACCAGTCTCCCATTTGCAAGTAAACTTCCATTGCGGCATATTTTCATTGGCCCAATAAGCCCAGTAAATATATCTTTGGTGGGATCCACAGCAGAATAATACATCTTAGCTAGACAGACAGGATCTTTGTGGGTGGGTCCCACTTCCCTGGGGACAGTCCACTCATAGGTGAATGTTCCTTTGGGTGCCACATGGGAGCCTGAAGGAGGAGGCTCACCTGTAAGAAAGGTCACATGGAGGAGGTTAAATTTGCTTTCTAATGTGGTCATTTGAGCCATGGAGTAGACTGGGTTTAGTCTAGGATAACCCACTTTTGTGCTCCTTTTATAAATTAGACTGGAATCCCACTGGTGTCAGGTCACAAACAGGTATGATTTCCCTCAGGAAGTCTTCTCTATACCTCTGTCTGAGATTGGTGCTTGCTATGGTCTGAATGTTTATGTTTCTCCAAAATTCATATGTTGGACTCCTAATGCCCAATATGATAGTATTTGAGGTGAGAGGTGATTAGGTTATGAGAGTGGAGCCTTTCTGAATAGGGTTATTGCCCTTACAAAACAGATCCCACAAAACTCCCTAGCCCCTTCCTACATGTGAGGATACAAGAAATCAAAGACCCAGAAGAGGGTCTTCATTGGCTAGCCTTGACCTACAAAAATACCTAAATGCTTTCATATAGTAGAATATTTTGTATCATTAAAATTATACCTATAAAATATTTATAAGGTAAGAAACCAAACTCTGGGTACAAAATTATAGCAATAAGTATATTTATACACTAGGGCTTCCCTGCTGGCTCAGACTATAGACACTCCACCTGCAAGGCAGGAGACATGGGTTTAATCCCTGGGTCAGGAAGACCCCCTGGAGAAGGGAATGGCTTCCCACTCCATTATTCTTGCCTTGAAAACCCCATGGACAGAGGAGCTTGGGTGGGGGAGGGCTATAGTCCATGGGGGTCACAGAGTCGGACATGACTGAGTGACTAACAGTTTCACTTTTTCATATTTAAATACTATGATATCAAAATATTATGTGCACAAATGGAAGAGTGAAGGACTTATACAAAAATATAATAGTGGTTGACTATAGAACTATGGATATTATGTTTGGCTACAAATTTTATATTTTTAAAACATTCTAAAATGTACATCGAATAACTATAAGAATATTTTTTGAAATTTAGCAGTTACCCAAATAGAACTCTGTAAATGTGTAATTGATACAATCCAAGTAAGTTACTTTCAGTATTGTCAAGAATCACCCAATTAAAATAGGATAGAATCCCACAAACCAACTGCAAATGGTAGGAGAAGAGATTGACTTGCTTCCTGGCATGATGCCTGAGGATGGTATATGAGAAGGTTCCTCAGAAGTTCCTGCCTTTGGTTTTTTCAGGGCCGTTTTCCTGGGGCGACTAGCACAGTGGGTTATAAACATTATTGCCTGATTACCAAATGTACTCACTTCCACTCGGTGAATAGTATGTGCCCTCGTTGTTCTTATCGACTCTCACTCCAATGGGCTCAATACTGAGGGGATGGGTTGCTTTGTTATGGAAAGTGACTCTGATGGTGTCTCCCACCTCTGCAGAAATGACGGGACCTAGGGATAAAGAGAGAATTATTATCCTCCCTGATATCTAACCTACAGAATACCTAAGACTGTTGATTTCTCTGTCTTGTCCTCTAAAAAGAACCTCGGAAGCAACATGCTTATTATGGCAAATGGAAAGCTTGGTTTTTTTAAAGTCCATTATCAATTTGACATGGGGAGTCTGGAAAGAGATGAGAAGGGTTTTTTGAGTTAACTTCAAATAATGAAATTTGTTGCCATGTTTAACCAAGTCAGTTCACAAGCTTCACACATCTATGAAACTACTCAGTACCTGCACTCTCCTCATCCTAGTTTACTGTGGACCAGACGTGTGCTATTAGGTCCCAAGAGCCAAGTTCAGTTCAGTTGCTCAGTTGTGTCCGACTCTTTGTGACCCCATGAATTGCAGCACGCCAGGCCTCCCTTCCATCAACCAACTCCCAGAATTCACTCAAACTCATGTCCATTGAGTCGGTGACACCATCCAGCCATCTCATCCTCTGTCGTCCCCTTCTCCTCCTGCCCCCAATCCCTCCCATCATCAGGGTCTTTTCCAATGAGTCAACTCTTCGCATGAGGTGGCCGAAGTACTGGAGTTTCAGCTTTAGCATCAGTCCTTCCAATGAACACCCAGGACTGATCTCCTTCAGAATGGACTGGTTGGATCTCCTTGCAGTCCAAGGGACTCTCAAGAGTCTTCTCCAACACCACAGTTCAAAAGCATCAATTCTTCGGCGCTCAGCTTTCTTCACAGTCCAACTCTCACATCCATGTATGACTACTGGAAAAACCATAGCCTTGACTAGACAGACCTCCAAGAGAATGCCATAAACATTGACCACCCAAAAGGGGTAAGTTAAATTTGTCTTGGATGTGAAAAGCAACACTGTTGTGTATTTTCCATCACCCAAATTAATATTATTACTAAATAAAGAATAAAAACAGATATATAGTACAAGTATTTTATGTAATATATAAAATGATATTTATTGAAAGTTTCCTATGTGTTCTCCTGAGTATTTATGTGAATTATCTCATTTAATCCTTATGACTGCTTTATGAAGTAGGGACTATTGTTGTTACTATCATTCTTGCTTTATAGAAAGGGGGCAGGCACAGATAGTTGAGTATTTCAAAGGTCACACAGCTAATAGGTGAGGACGGACAGTGAGGACAGTCTGAGTCCACGCGCTTGCTATTCTGCCCACGTGCCTTCGCAAGAAGAGATCTCTGGGTTCTGCCTGGGGAGAAGGAGGCTCTAAAACAAACCCAATGGTCTCATTAGTAGCTGGATTTTATTTCTAAGGGAATGTACCTTTAACTAAAAGCAGAAGCTAATAGCCTCACTGTCTATTAAAACAAAGTCACCCCTTACCTCTTTGAAGAAAGAAAAAAGACATTCAATTGAAGTCAGCCTGGCTTTTCATGTTGAAGATTTACTACGGGTAAATTTACATTTGGGAAAGTGATTGGCTACTGCGTTTTATTGATGTTTGCTCCTCCATGAATAATTTGTATGTAGAAATCATGCTTCAGATTCCGAAGCTTCTGTTCTTTAAGTTGGTTGTAGTTCAGAGGAAGAGTACATTGTTGTCGTTTAGTTGCTAAGTTGTGTCTGACTCTTTTGTGGCCCCACGGACTGTAGCCCCCCAGGCTCCTCTGTCCATGGGATTCCCCAGGCAAGAATACTGGAGTGGGTTGCCATTTCCTTCATCAGAGGGTCTTCCCAACCCAGAGATAGAACCTGCATCTCCTGCACTGGCAGGAGATTCTGCATTGAATTGAGTCTGCAATTCTGCATTGGCAGATTCTTTACCGCTGAGCCACCGGGAAAGCCCAAGAGTACGTTAGTATTTATGTATTCTGTGCAGACTTACCCAGGATGCCAAGATGTTCCTCTTCAGGGCCTCTCTCTTTTTGATTAGAGAAGGAGGCATCTGTGTACTCACGATAAACCAGCTTTTTATACGACCCTCCGATTCTTGTAGGACCCTGTTCAAAAAATGCCTCTGAAGCACTGCCAAAAGAGAAAGAGTTTAATTCTGGAGCTGAGAGCAGATCAGAGCCCAGTAGTCACACAGGATACTAACTGAAAAGTTCTGACCAAGGCTTAGAATTATTACCCATGATTTGCCAAATACTCAAATAAGCAGATAGTACTAGGCATTCTGTAGAAAGATATTAAGATTGGGGGTGAAGATTCATGGCACAGGGATTAATTTTTTTTTTCAAGTGAAGTGAAAAAAAATTTCAAGAGGACCCATGTTGACCCCTGACAGATAATAACTTGTCCTACAATAGAATCTTTTAAATAAATTATGAACTGTCTAAAAATAGAGTAACTACTGTTTATTGCATGTTAGCACTCAGAAACATTCATTTATTGTCGGAAACTCACATGACGATGCAACAAAATTGGTATTATTCTCCCCATTTTACAGTACTCTGCATTTCTGTTAATAGTCTTTCTTAATTTCTTCAGTATTTTCATGATATCCTTTCTTTTTTTCTTTTTTGTCTATTCTTGATTGGAGGATAATTGCTTTACAATGTGGTGTTTCTTTCTGCTATACGTAACATGGATCAGCTGTAAGTATACATGTGTTCCCTCCCTCGTGAACCTCCCTCCCACTTCCCACCCCATCCCACCCCTCTAGGTTGTCGCAGACCACCAGGTTGCGCTCCTTGCGTCATACAGCAACTTTCCATTTCCTATCTATTTTACATATGGCAATGCACATATTTCGATGCTGCTCTCTCAATTCATCCTACCCTCTCCTTCCTCTGCTGTTGTCCTGAAGTCTGTTCTCTATATCGGAGTCTCTATTCCTGCCCTGCAAATAGGTTAATCAGTACCATTTTTTTCTAGATTCCATAAGTATGTGTTAATATACGATATTTGTCTGACTTACTTCACTCTGTGTAACAGGCTGTACGTTCATTCTCACTAGAACTGACTCAAATTCGTTCCTTTTCATGGCTGCATGACCACATTTTTGAACCTAGTGTCTGTTACACTGCACTGGTGTGTCTTGTTTGTTCCTTCAGGTGATTTCTCTGGGTCTTTTAACTGGAAGTGGTTGCTCTACCTCTTCGTTGTACTTACATTTCCCTCACTCTGAGTTTAGGAGAAACAGTTATCTACCGTAGTCATGGAAGGCTGTACACATGCGGAAGCGCTCCTGTGTAGTTTGTGTGGGTTTAATACTTTTTGGCCCAAGGGCTGCTTTGAGTTTGGATGCCTTCCACCTCTTTCCTCAGGGTGTGTTCCCATTATCCCCTGAAGGGAGTGTGCAGATGCGGTGGCCTGCCAGCACTCCTGGGAGAGCACACAGGGAAAGATGCTCCTCTGGGGGTCCCACCTCTCCCCTCTAACAGCCCCCAACAATGGCGCTCTACACTCTCAGTCACTCACACTCCAGCCCCTGCAGGCTGTCTCTGGTGCATCCCACCCCAGTTCTCCCCCTGGGTCTGACCTCTGAAGCCTGAGCTTCAGCACCCAGCCCCCATCTGCATCGGGCATCTCAGGCTGGGGAGCTCAGGGCCTTGGTATTGACTGTCTGTGCAGGCAGGCCTCTCTCCATTTTTCCTTCTGCAAACTGGTTGTTGCGCTCTTCTCTGAGGTGAAGCTCCCCCTCTGTCCCGCCAGTGAGGGGACTTCCAGAGTCCAGGAACATTTCTTCTCCCACAGCTCCCTCCAAGTGGCACAGATCCTGTCCCAATTCCTCTCTCTCTCTTTTTTCTTCATTTGTCCTACCCAGTCATGTGGAGATTTTCTTGCCATTTCAGAAGTCTGAGGTCCTCTGCCAACATCTGGTAGATGTTCTGTGAGAATCGTTCCACATCTTGACACAGTTTGGATGTATTTGTGGGAGCAGGTGAGCTCCAGGTCCTACTCTTCTGTCATCTTAATCACTCCCTCCCCAGTCTCTTCATCTTACAGATGGAGAAATTAAATCTCAGAAAGGCATTGGACCTGACAAAGCTGCCCTTTTATCTCTTCTCCTGTACAGACAAATGTACTGAACACCTGCTCTTTGCCAGGAGCCCTGTCATATGATGATGACATACCCGTAAGCAAATGGACCCACCATTGTCCACATGGACTTTGCATCTGTCCCAGAAGACAGACTACAGACTGTTCAATATAACAACATGTAACAAGCACAGGCTGTTATGAAACATTTCTCCTGGAGTTACAGAGGGCAGGGAGAGGCCTCAAAAGCTTTCCAAAGGAAGAGATTTTAAGAACTAGCTAGAGGAGAAGTGGCATTAAAAAGATGGAATATGTGTGGTGGGGAGAATGGGGCAGGTGTTTACAAAGAGGGAACAGCCTGCGGGAAGGCTCAGAGAAGAGCATGAGCATAGCATGTCTTATAAAATAGTGCAGGACCATTACACGCAGGGTAAGACAGAGGATTGGAGAATGAGGCTTAGAGAGATGGGGGATGGGTGGGAGGACCTAGTTAAAGTTTCAGTACATCTCAGGGCTTTGAAACATGTGAAGATTAAGGATTAGCGTTTTACGGGATGTCCCTGGTGGTCCAGTGCTTAAGACTCTGTGCTTCCAATGCAGGGTGTGTGGGTTTGATCCCTGGTCAGGAAACTAAGATCCCATGTGCCACACTGCATGGCTAATATATATATATAATATAATATATATATATATAATATATGTATGTATGTAATATATTATATATATATATTGGAGAAGGAAATGGCAACCCACTCCAGTATTCTTGCCTGGAGAATCCCATGGATGGAGGAGCCTAGTGGGCTAGAGTCCACAGGGTTGCAAAGAATCGGACACGACTGAGCGACTTAACTTTCAACTTTCAAATTATATATATATATATAAATTTTTTAAAAGGTGCCAGGAGCCAGCGTGGGGAATCCTGCCCGTGGCAAAGGTCATGAGGAAAGGGGCCTGACAAAACTCAAAGGCGAGATCAGGCCTCGAGGAAACCCCTGGGCTTTCTCGAGCATCTACTCCCAAAACCAGTCTGCCTGCCTTACTGCATTATGCTTTCCACCTATTCTTCTGACATTACAGGGGCCTATCCCCAACCACCTTTCCCTGGAAGAAGTTAACTCAGAGCTCCAGTTAACAGTCTCCTGCATACAAAAGGAGTGTTTCAGATCAAACCCCTCTGATAGCTCTCTAACTTGCCTTACCCGGACTTTTACAACTATGCATGTGATTGTTTACAGCCCTCCAACTGTGAGAGGCACGGGAAGCCTAAAACATAGAGCCTTTCAAACAGTTAAAAGTTATTAGAGTAGTGCTGGTGTAGGATTTCATTATTGGGCCAATGCTTGTTGCTAAGATCCCATATCTCTTATCCACTGTGCACCTGGGAGTGCATTAGTTAACATAGTTGGAATATAAGAAAACAAAATAGTAGCCTTGAAACTAACCACATCAGACTTTTGAGCTAATTGGTTCTTTCTTTGTTGTAACTCACTGCACCTTTGCTTCATGAAAATGTAACTTTGTTTGATACTTTCTGAGGCTGACATAGATTAGAAATATAAAGAAAAAACACTTCAAGGGAAAATAAGTTTTCTGGTTGAGCAGCCTTTATCAAAAGAGGGTCTTAAAATGTTCACAGGCCTCCAAGGCCAGAAGATAATGTACACAACATCATTTGTGGGAAAGGTATAAAAGTCCTTTTGAAAATAAAGTTATTGGGCCTCGCTCACTGAAGCAGCTTGGTCTCCCTGTGTCAATCATTTTCTCTCTCCCTCTCCCTCTCTTTTTCAGGCTGATCCCTTGGAGCATAGAGGCTCCCTGCGTTCACTTATCTGCCCGGGTTTATAAGACCTGAACGGGAAGACGTTCTGCATCTTCACTCCCTTGGGAGACCGGGAGGGCACCTGTGGCCTCCGTGAACAGGGCAAACTTCTTGTCTCGAAGTTTTATTGGTTCTCTGTGTAAACCAAGGAATATCAGTCTCTTTTTCTCCACTAATTTTCCTACTACAGTATTCTTTCCTAATCAAATAGTTCTTACTTAGGATGTCGACTCCGTCTCCCCTTCGAATTCCCTGGATCCACCAGGGCTGGACCCTGGCAAAAAGGATTAGTGTTTTAGGAGGATTCCTTAAGTAGTTGGAAGACCATGGTAGGGAGCCAAGTCAGTAGGCTTCTCTTAAAATCTCAATGAGGGTAGTGATGACTTCAGAGGTACTAGCCAAGAGGTTAGAGAGATGCATACAAACTTCCTGAGATAGTTAGGATATAATGAGGCAGCATTTGGTGAGAGAAGGAGGGACTGGTGAAGGAGGGAAGGAGTCAAGTGTAATGCTGAGGTATTGGGATTTGAGTGATGGATGAATGGCAATACCATTCGTATAGAGGAGAAAGCTCAGAATTGTGCAGAAGACAGAGGATTCAAGCTTGGACATATTGATTTGGAGAGGGCCTCATCCAAGTGGGGTGTCCACTAAGCAGTTCAGAATGAAAATCTGCCATATATAAGAGCCTTCTGGGCTGGAGATACAGTTTAGGGAATCATTATATCTGGCTGTCAGTGTAGCAGGGACTTAAATCTCTGCTTCAGAAGTCACAAGCTTGGGTAGAGCTCAGCTATTGACCTGTTGAACAGAATTTCTACTTGAAATGATGAAAAAGTTCTGGGAGTCACAGTGCTGAATATACCCAACCTTGTGAATATAGCCAGTGCTGCTAGATTATACAAGGCTGGTTTCAGGAATGGAAAGCTAATGAATCAATCTTGTTTTCAGCATTTCCTGAGGATTTTCTTGAGCATCTGACAACTTTTCTATTCTTTTTCATGGACTCAGAAGTCCTGTTTCTCCAACTTGGACTCACTACCAAACACCTCAATAATTACTTAGCAGTCTAGTTCCTCAATTTCAAGTATCAGTTAAAATCTTAATTGCTGAATAGCCTTTTATGATTTTTTGAGGAGGAGGCATATTTTGAAATAATATCTTTTTTTTTTTTCTGAATTACCTTCCCGGTGCTCTTAAATTTTCTTTGGTGAAGGCGTCTATACCAGAGGGTGCATAGTTCCAGATGACTTCTTCAGCAGCGATGTAATAGTGTCTAACATGTTTGCCATGGATATTGTCCTCAGATGAAGACTTCTTACAGTCTTGTACCCAGAAAAAGGCCTGCAAACCAGCTGAAAACCACACAGAGGTGCCACTGTTTAATGAAGCCATTGTTATCTCTCCTATTGCCTTATCAATGCTGCCGGTGAAATGACAGAAAGAAACTGAAGAAATAGACAGCTACAAACAATACTATGAATGAGTAAACAGCTGCAAATGAATCACTCATGGAAAATTCAAGCAGTGAAAAAAAGCCTATATTCCACCAAGAAGTGGTATTACTTGTGTTTTTAAAAATGTGGAACAAACTTCAGTGGGATTTCACTATGACGATCTTTTGATGAGAAAAAAATAGGACACATTAATAGATAAGTGGTGTGGGGAGAGATGCACTTTCACTATTTTATTTCACTGGGGTTTTTTTGGCAATGTCACGTGGCTTGTGGGATCTTAATTCCCTGGCCAGGGATTGAAGCCTTGCCCTCTGTTGTGAAACGGCAGAGTCCTAATCACTGGACTGCCAGGAATCCCTCACTCTTTTATGTTATCAGTGAGTCAGCATTGAAATAGATAATGCTTTAATGAGAAAAAATAAATGGTGAAGAGAAGCTTTGCCGTATTTTAAGGGATATGATGGGATAGATGAGGAGGAATAGAGTGATCATGTATTTTTATCCCTCCCTTAGATAAAATGGTTATCCACCTGCTGTGCTGGGCCTGCTGCAGCCAAGGTCACCTTTGATGAATGAGATTATATTTGAAGTTCAAAGTAACCTACTCAAAGACCCACATTAGACCTAATTTCTTCAGGAAATCAATATTACAAACTAATATTTTTCAAGAACTGGGGATATTTCTTTTCCTTATATTAAAGAGATGGAAAAGAGATTTAGCATGTAAAACCAAGGAATAGCTGGACTCATAAAGAACAAAGTTGGTTGTATTTAACAGAATCAAGTCAAAACGCAAGTTACTTTTCAGCACCAGTATACACATCTTCTGGTGTTTAAAATATTGTATATTTTACAAATCTGAGTAGCTATAAGCAGTATTATACTTTTACGGTAAGACTATACTTCAGGACCAATTTTTGTTTTCCAAAAATTAACATATTTTCAGCTTTAATTACTTTATAATTGTTCCAGTCTTTGTCTATTTTAAAAAATTAGATGATGATCCATACTTTCAGAGGAATAAAATTAACAATTCAAAGTTCAGATCATTCCAAAGATATTTAGCTTTTAGATTCTAATATCCAATAGTCACCCCATTAATACTGTAACTGAGACATGTTTCTTTTCTCAAATGACAGTTAATTTCAGGTAAAGATGCCTTACCTTTCAGATGGTTTAGATTTTGACAGCTAAGCATCCATTGTCCAGGGTTCTGAGCCACCATAAAAGCATCAAAGAGGGTAGCAGGAAAGAGATTGATTGTATCAACACGGTAGTTCTTGCTAGTCAACACTTGCCCATGGAAGAAAGCTGCGTGCACATCAATTTCATTACCCATACCAAAAAGATACCATTTTACTCTGTCCTCAGCACACATGGAGAGTCCTGGGAGACTTCCAAAAGCATATCCATTCACAGCTGTAAGTCAAGAGCAGAGACTGTGATTAACATATATTGGTACCTGGAATATTGATAGTTAGCGCTACAAAAATAAAATCAATTTGAAATGGAAAATACCTGGCACACATGTCACTATTCTTCCTTTCTGTACCCACATCAGATATTATTAATCAATCACAGCACTCTTCATTTTGGACCTGAATTTAGCCTCAGGTTTTTTGTCAACACAGTATTAGCACATGAACACTGAAGATGAAACCTATTTGCTCTCCTTGTTATAAACTATACACCTTGGTATGTTCATGTGTATATTTGCAAATACAAATGTGTGCATACATACATACATACATATAAATGCACACACATATATAGTAAATAGAAAAAAGACATGCTTATTTATGAATCAACCATATGCATCGTGTTGGTAGTGGCAGTATGGATGATGTCAAAGTTTTCTTGCTTATTTATCAGAACTTTTCCAATTTTCTACAGTGATGTGAGTTGCTTTTTCAATAAGAACACAAAGGAAGCTTTTCTTTTTAACTTGAAAGACAAAATCGGAAGCAATGTGAAGGAGGAAAAGATCTAAAAGGTCAAAAGCAGAATGGCCTGAGATTCTTCTAAAAAACTGAGAGGCACTGTTCAAACTGGGAGGTCTTAGAGTTAAAGCAGAAATCAGTTCTGGGAAGTACTGTGAGTGAACCAAATGCAACAGAGATACCAAACCAGGCTTAGCCAGACTGGAAGTTTGAGTCTCTAACATTTATTTTGCTTAGCACAGAACAGAGGCTAGATTAAAGTATGGAAAGAGGATCTTCCAGCCAGAAATAAGCAGAAGTTAGAAACAAAAATCTGTCCTGTGTTTAATTTGTTTATTTTTCTGCTTTGATAGTACAGTTATTATTGCATTCTCAGTTTCTGCATAAGAGCTATTTTTAAGAAGCTAAACACAAACAAAAATCTATATTTATTGGTCTAGTTGGTATTAAGGGATTTGAAATTTTATGCAAATTCTAAGTGATAGACTATCTTAATAAACCCATTATTTTGTGTCTGAGAATTAAGGAGAAGCCTAGGCAGTAAAGAAAGCATTTTTAGAAGAAATAAAGTGAGCTAAAATGTAGGGGAAAATGATGCAAAGTTGAGGGTGGTAATGAAGGATAATATGTATGTAAAAGAAATCTTTTAGAATTAATGGTTTGAACTATTTTCTTAACTATAGTGCAATGCTTTAAAATATAATTTAATAATTTTAGGCTGCTTTAATTTTTAGGAGTCAGGAGAATATTGATTTATCCTTATTAGTTTTGAAATGGTTTGATGTATCTGGCTTTCCCTGGCTTAGAGTTTTGATTGGGCCTGTTTAGCTGAATATCTATTTGCATACCCAATATGCTTTGTTACCAAGGGCATAGATTAGAATACACTACTTATTCATGTAAGGGAATAAGCTTAGCATAATTCATGGACTGAGAAAAATAAGAGAAAGTTAACAGATCCTGTGTAATCTTACAATACATTCTGTTACTCTCCTGGAAGTCTTCATTATCTTTTTCAACCTTCTCTGGTTCAGAGCAGTAGGTTTTAATGTTTTCTTCTAGGTACCAGCTGAGATTTTCATCCACCACAGAAAACATTACCACAAATTCCTTGTCAATATTTTTTTCTTTTTCTTCATCCAGAGAATCTGAAGTGAAAATGACTATTTCAGTAGAACTTAATTTTTAGCATGAATTTTAACAGGTGATTCATATAGTTTTAAACAGTTTTAGTATTTATTTTCCTAACAGACCAGAAATCTGGACCAGTCATTCCTGTTTTATAGACTTGGAAATATTTAGGGAATTTATGTTCGGTAACCTAAATGTTGCTTCATGCACCCTTTTCTCTCCTTATCCTTGCCTACTCTTCTGTTCCTTTTTTTCTAGACTCACCACCCCTCTACCTTCCCTGCTCAGTCATAACACAGAAGACTTAATGTATATTTAAAGAATAAACCTCCCTGTCTACTGTCTTTGGTAATTTATTGTGACCAATAGTGAGAAAGTGTACCTTTTTTGCAGTGTATTAAAGGCCCAATGAGTCCTGAGGCAATGTCTTTTGGAGCATCAATGTGGGAATGGTAAATCCGGGTCACACAGTTGCTGTCTTCCTCACCAGGACCTTGTTCCGGGTTGGCATGCAGTATGTACAGACACTGTTCACCTGGCTGCACCTTGTCATCTGCTTTTTGCAAATCTGTGGTGTTATCAGGATAAATGGCCCCTAGGAAATGATATGCAATGAAATGACAGGTTGAATTTGAATGTGTTTGAACGTAAAAGAAAAAAATAGATGGTCTGTTAATTCATTCAGCAAACATTTATTCACTATCTAGCATGTATCCTCTTGGGAATGCAGTGATATTCTACTTGAGCACAAAAGAATAAGAAGCTAATGGCAACAAGGTCTGGAAGTTTCACAGAAAATGTCATTTTTTATACTTGACTGAGTCTTCAAGAAGCAGTAATAGATGAATTAGGACCATAGTGACTTTTGGGTGCAGAGTCATGTCTGACTCTTTGAGACCCCGTGGACTGTAGCCTGCCTGCCAGGCTCCTCTGTCTGTGGAATTCTCCAGGCAAGAATACTGGAGTGGGTCGCCATTACCTTCTCCAGAAGATCTTCCCATCTCATTCATTGGCAAGTTGCTTCTTTACCACTGTGCCCCCTGGGAAGCCCCATAGTGACTATGGGTTTGCAATAAACAAAAACAAAAACAAAAACACACTTTTTCTGAGAGTTCAGAATTAGGGTCACATTAAAATGCCATACAATTGTATTTAAAAAACAAAAAAATGTTTTTGCCCTGAGGTTATGGTATGGAAGTAAGAGCAAAATGGCTACCCTCTCCTATAATTTGAAGCTTCTTATATGATATCAGGTTTTTGCCTGTGAAATAACCATGAAATTGTTTTAATTTTTACTTTAAGTTTGTATTTTTCCAAACATATGCAAAAATTAAGAGAATAATATGATAAACTTCCATGTGCCCAAAATCTCAGCTTTACAAGTGATCAACTCAAGGCCAATCTTGTTTCATCTATACTCTCACCCACTCTAATCCCCATCATCAGTGAATTATTCTAAAATGAGCCCCTGACTCATGTCATTTCATTTATAAATAACTGAGTATATGTCTCTGAAAGATAAATACTCTTTTTTCTTCTAACACAGCCACAATACAATGATCATCCGTAAAAATTATTTATATCCTAATATAACATGAAATAGTAAAAAATAAGATGGCAGTAAACTTTTATGCTATGAATATAATTATTTTGTTTAGAAAAACACATAAATATATAAAAGATCAAAACATTCACCTTGTAAAGCAATCCCTCTTTTAAATACAAAGCCAATAATTAGTTAAGATGAATTTTATCCTAATTTCCAAGCTTGATCCTTATAATTCCCATGAACTGTAGCATGGCCTCAGTATTTTTTTTTTTATAATAACTGACATTTATAGAGTTCTTATTATATACTCTCACTGTTCCTATTTTATAGATGAGAAAACTGAAACATAGAGAATTGAAGTAACTTGCCCAAGGTCATTCAGCCAAGTAAAAGCCAATGCTGCACTCAAACAGGGTCCGTTAATTTTGAAGTCCTTGCTTTTAACCACAATAAACATCATCACCTGTCATCATCTTCGTCTCCATCATTACCATCACCATCTACTAAGAATGAGATCACAGGCACCAAATATAATCTTTGTTCTTCCCGTACCATCTTTAAGGATTCCAAGTCCTATAGTTAAGTGACCTTTTGGTTAACTGTGTCTCAGGTATGACTCCAGGATCATCCAGCCATGTGCACTATCTGGTTACCATGTGAGATGACTGTGCTGTGCCTTAGCTGGGACAAAGTTAGGATGGAAGTGAAAGTGAAGTCGCTCAGTCGTGTCTGACTCTTTGCAACCCCATGGACAGTAGCCTACCAGGCTCCGCGGTTCGTAGGATTTTCCAGGCAAGAATACTGGAGTGGGATGCTATTTCCTTCTCCAGGGGATCTTCCCAACCCAGGGATCGAACCCTGGTTTCCTGCATCGCAGACAGACGCTTTACCGTCTGAGCCACTAAGGTGACAATTGTTACAGTAAGTTCACAAGTAGGAACTTTAGAGATAAGACAATCCCCATCTGAGTCCTGTTTCTTCCTTCAGGATTTTTGTCTTTTCCAGGCTTTAATGCGCACTGTCTATTTCTCTTAGTTTGACTATTTATCTGGAAAAGTGTAGGGCACTGGGAAGGAAGTCCAGCTCTCTTTGACTCTCACTATGTGAGTTCACCCAGAAATCCTATCACATTCACACTCCACATAAGCAAGCACAACCAAGAGAAGCACAGCATTATTAGGATGAACCAAAACACTTATTCATAAAATAGTTCAGAGCTAAAGAACATTGTTACAGGTCTTATCCAGGAGGCAAGTCCATAATCTTGGAAGTTAAAAAATGCCGCTACTGAAAAGGAAGAGAGAATTCCAGCAAGATTTTGAGTTGAACTGACCTTCATGCTCCTTATAGTAAGTTAATCCATGTGCATGAAATGTATAAGGCCTAGAGGCAAAGTTTTTCAGATGTACGTAAACTTTATCTCCAGTTTCAGCTTTGATAATAGGGCCTAAAAACCCTAACCAGACAGGTTTTTCTATAACAGTCCTGAAGTTTTCATCTGTGTACTGAAGATATACAGCCTTCTTGTAAACACTTCCAATTCTATTGGGGCCATTTTGAAGATAGATATTGGAATGTTCCCTGCAAAGGAAAAGAAGACAACCTTATTAGAAGCCATCATTTCCAGGGATAACATTATAATGAAAGAGAAATGAATAACCATATCATATTAATGTTTGCTGTTGTTGTAAGGATGCTTCCAAAAAATGAAGAGGAGAGCTGGCATTTAGCCATATTATTTTAATAATGTGAGGTGTCCTACATTAGCTATATGGCAGACAACCACGTGTGAATGCTCCATAAAAATATAATACATCTCACCAGAGTATTTCTTATAAGATTTTAATGTTAAAGCACAGAGACCTTATGAATACATATAAATATATAAATTTATAGACTATAAAATTTAAGTGAAATGTAAAATAAAGCTAAGACATTTCTCACTTCTTGTGCACTTCTTTCAGTCATGAAGAAAACTTGAGTTTACAAGCAATCAATCTGGATGTGTGAGATGTCAAATTGTGTGTATATATTTGTTTTCCTAAAGCAAAACTAATAATGCTAAGGTAATGCTATTGTTTTAATTTCTTTTAGCAAAAGTAAATCAAAGTTGGAATTGATGCATATAAAGTATATGAGTTTTTAAATTACCTTTGATTTCAAATTACCCCTGTGGTTTTTTTAATCCCTTGCTAGCACAAGTACTTGAACACTGAAAGTTTATATTCTGGTTAGTGGCTGATTAATAGTTGCTTAAAACTTCCCTGAAAATATCAGCAAAGTGAATAGTAGCCAGGAAAAAAAAAAAAAGAGAGAGAAGAAAAGAAAGGAAAAGAAAGAAATTGAGCTTGATATTCAAACTTTTGAACTGATTCTTAAGTTATTGTCTTTAATGGAAGCCGGGGTAGGTCAGTGGAATCTACCTGTGGGCAGTGGCTTCTAGCTGTTCAGGAGAACTCACTTAAAACCTGGACTTCGGCAGCCCTTTCACACTTGAGGTCTCCTCCACTAGAATAAAAAATGCTAACATTCTGGCTGATGACCTAGGGTTTATGTTTGTGTGTGTGTGTGTGTGTGTGTGTTGCCTGCTTTGATCTCAGTGACTTTCGGTGCCTTACTATTTTCCACTCAACCCTTGAGGGGCTGTATAACCTAACTAAGGAATAAATTTAGGCTTGTT
This sequence comes from Oryx dammah, assembly GCF_014754425.2. Classification (NCBI taxonomy): domain Eukaryota; kingdom Metazoa; phylum Chordata; class Mammalia; order Artiodactyla; family Bovidae; genus Oryx; species Oryx dammah. Next base: position 38,342,382 of record NW_024070186.1, read on the forward strand.
TTCTCAGTGGTAAGCTCATCGGAAAGAGTGAAGAACATTTTTCCTTTTTATTTTTTTTTCAAGATGAGAGCAGAGCTTGTGTGGGAGTGCTGATCTTTGTCTGTTGCAGAGTTTAAAGGCCTGTTTTTATTTTTTAAATCTAAGGCTCTGGCCTAATGTTTTTTAAATTTTCACATGCGTAGGAATCTACTGAGGACCTTGATAAATGCAAGTTCCTATGCTCCAGCCCCATTGATTCTGCATCTGTGCTGCTGGGGTGGAGTTCAGGCATCTGCATTTACTAACAAATAACCCCCCTGTGTTCTGATGCCTCTCTGTGCTCATGGGCAACCCAAGTAGAGGAGGCTCCAGATGCAGGGGGAGAAAGCTGCCCAATCCCAGAGACAGTGGGATTCCTGGATGCCTTGAGACAGAAAGGTGGCTGGTTCTGGTCTTGGCCAAATCTCTCCTGGCATGGTGGCATGGAGGTACCAGATCGAGCTTGAGTGAGGGGACCAGTAAGAAGGGTCTCTGAGCTGCATTTGGGCAGCAGGAACAGATGTTGAAAATAGCAGGGCCCCGTGCTCTGGATTGACCAGAGAGCTTCTACAATGAGCACCTTATAGTTGTCATGCTGGATTGTTTAAGCCCTGGGATTCTCAACTTGTTCACTGAAAAATGAATGAGATGGGAGTCCATTTCCCCCATCGTGGTGGGAGAAGGGCCAAACTGGAAGTTAGAAAAATAAAGTTACATCTTTTATAACCAATACGGCAAATCCGTGCTTAAGCTGTTATTTGTCATATTTGTTTTCATTTTCTAATTGTTGCAATTTCCATTTTGTTAAAACAAACCAAAAAAAAAAAAAATTGAGAAAAGCTCTGAGAGACTTTGAGCACATTAAAATACATGAAAAGACAGTGAGAAGGGGTGTGACGTCTTCCCCCTAAACTGCCACAGTAGTACTGACATTAGTACCGACAGGAGTAATCTTAATGAATAGATGTTGTAACAACAGCAACATTCCAAAGCACTGAAGGTCACTGAGATTAAAGACAGATTCATCCAGTCCACTTTGCTGAGAGGAGGTCAGGAAGAGGGCAGTTCAGTCAAGCACACAATGGCAGCTAGAAAGCTTATAGCTCAAAGATGGAATGCCTCTCAGGTCACATCAGAACCTGGGCCACTCAGGCTCACACAGACCTGTCTAAGCCTAATGGAAAGTTTTCACCAGTGTCTATGAATCTAAGAGATTCACCTTCAATGATATTTAAATAGAGGTTCTAACCTGTGTTTCACCATGCCCTGTTGATCTACATCTTGCTGTTTTATTTACTAAGTCATGTTCGACTCTTTTGCGATCCCACAGACTGTAACCTGCCAGGCTTCTCTGTCCATGGGATTCTCCGGGCAAGAATACTGGAGTGGGTTGCCATTTCCTTCTTCAGGGGATCTTCCTGACCCAGGGATGGAAACTTCATCTCCAGGACTGGCAGGTGGATACTTCACCACTGAGCCATCAGGGAAGCCTGATCCACATTTTAAATAAAGCCAAAGTTTAAAAATAGCCCTCAAATTCTTGAGGCTTCCTTTATATACAATGTGTATTTATACTTCCTGAATGTGCCTCTGAAGCATTAAGGAGTATGTCACATTTCATTTCCATAAACTGCAGCAGACTTTGTCAAAATACTTTTATTGCACTGAAATTCTCCTGTATTCATTATTTCCTGAAATAGGGGAAGTATTGCCTAAGCTTTGGGATTCTTTTTGTGTATACAAAGATTTTTTTTTGGAGGTGAGGGGAGGTGGTGAAAAATGCTTTAAAAATAATTGATCTGAACTTATAATCTATTCAGAAATTTTAACATTTGGATTTCTTGTATATACATAGCAATGTGCAAAATGTGTTTCCCATCTTGTCTTTTTTTCTGAAACAAAATTAAGTCTTAAGCAAATTGGTAAATATTTCACATAATGCGATAACTTGGGGGAGGTCTGTTTGTTTATGCTCTGTCTCCAAAGACACATCAAAGGGTCATTAGGGAATGTCTATTTAACATCAAGAGCACAGCTTTGGGGACAAAGGGTCAGTTACTGGAAGCTTGCAGGAAGCTTGCCAGTCAGCTATCCAGTCAAAGCGATCTATTATTGTTGTTCTTTGACCTGAACAAATTATTCACATTAATTGTTGTTCTTTCTGTTGGCAATTGTGATATGTTGTTTTACTTCATTTCAATAGATATATCCCCCAATAATCACATCCTTCTCTTTTAGCTTCTCCAGTTCTTAAAATTCTATAGTGAAAGTGAAAGTGTTAGTTGCTCATTCGTGTCTGACTCTTTGTGACCCCGTGGACTATAGCCCTCCAGGCTCCTCTGACCATGGGATTTCCCAGGAAAACAATACTGGAATGGGTAGCCATTTCCTTCTCCAGGGGACCGAACTTGGGTCTCCTGCATTGCAGGCAAATTCTTTACCATCTGATGAGCCAGCAGGGAAGCCCTATAATCCTATAGCAATTCTTCTAATTTCTGGTAGGCTCAGATCCAGAGGTGAGTTTTTAATGGTAGGGTAATTAAAACAATTTTTACACTACCTTAGTAAAACAATAATAATGGTATTCCCTCCCATAAATTCAGAATGCACTCAAGGAGGTCTTGGTTTATGTTTAGACATGATTACTAAAGTGTGGGTAATATATGTGAAAAGTCTCTGGATACTTGGCTTCATTACTTGAGACATAGTATATTAGTTTTCTATTGCTGCATAACAAATGATCACAGAGCAGCTTTAAACAGCACCTATTTATTAATTTCACAGTTCCATGGATCAGCAGTCTGGCATGGCATGACTGGATTCTCTCCTCAGGTTACCACAGCTGACATCAAGGTGTTGGCTTGGCTGAGTACTTGTCTGGAGGATCTGTAGAGAAGGCCACTGCCAAGCTCACTCAGGTTATTGGCAGAATTCAGTTCATTGTGGTTATAGGACTGAAATTCCTGTTTCTTTGCTAGCTCACAGCTGAAGACTTCTCCCAGTTCTTTAAGGCCATCTGTATTCCTTCCAAAGTGACTTCTTCCATCTCCAAGTCAGCAACAGTTTGTTGAATCCCCCTCAAACCTTTTTGAATCTCTCTGACTTCCTCCTCTTCCACTAGAGAAGTCTCTGCTTTAGACTAGGCCCACCCAGATCATGTCCCTAGTTTAAAGTCAACTGTATCCTTGAATATAACATAAACCATGGAAGTGATATATCATCATCTTCATTGGTTTATTTTAGGTTTAGGATGTCTTTGGGGGCAATTAAAAAAACTCTGCCTACTACACACAGGAATCACAAAGAAAAGTCCAAAAGTAACTGGTAGGCAAAGACTCAACCTGGGTTTATATAGCATACACTTGAGTGAGCTATAGGTTCTAACTAGCCTGGCTTCACTAGCACAGCATGAAAATTCTATCTAGGTGTTAGTCCTCTTTTGGATATGTTCTTGGGGAAAAATAGCAACTGTGATAATAAATCATAGAGCTTAAAAGTGTGAAATGGTATAGTTACTTCATTAGTTTCTGCACGTGGACTGTCTTATGTGAAATGTTTATACCACACCAGATTTTGCTTACTATGTATTATTTGGCAGCCTTGGAGTATAAGGCATCATAAATGACTTCCAGATAACTTTAGCTCATAATTTTACCTCTTCACGGAGAAGGCGATGGCACCCCACTCCAGTGCTCTTGCCTGGAAAATTCCATGGACGGAGGAGCCTGATAGGCTGCAGTCCATGGGGTCGCGAAGAGTCGGACATGACTGAGTGATTTCACTTTCATTTTTCACTTTCATGCACTGGAGAAGGAAATGGCCACCCACTCCAGTGTTCTTGCCTGGAGAATCCCAGGGATGGGGGAGCCTGGTGGGCTGCCATCTATGGGGTCACACAGAGTCGGACATGACTGAAGTGACTTAGCCCCTTAGCCACTTACCTCTTTAAGAATCATTTTTAAATTTAAGACCATTTTGGAAGAGGTAAAATGAATGCCTTTGTGCAAGTTTTTTTCTTTAAAATGTTTTGTTTGTACCCTTGTTTTTTTAAACATCATGTACTGGGAAAAATTCAACTTCTGTTATGATAATAATAGTAAATATAAACATTTACTGAATGGTTATGGTACCCTGATCACTCAATATCGTAATACTTATGATTATATAATAGAGTGCAATGTTGTTAGTTTGTTCTCTATTTGGTCAAAATTTGGGCTTTCATTTTTTTCTTGGTCATTGAGTCTGCTTATGTATACTACTTCACTGTAGTATTGCTGATTTATTTCTCAAACCTACAATAGCCTGGAAAACTAGGTTTAACAATGTTTGCAAGAACTGTGTTTAAAATCACCAAGCCTGAGTAAAAGAGCCTATGAAGTTAGTGTAAAAGGGTTTTGTGATAGTTCTTCTGTTTAAGGAAGTTTTCACTTACTTGTAGCTTCCTATAGGTCACCAAGAGAAAGAAGTAACCTGAAGAAAACTGGACCATTGTTACTTATTGCTACTATGTAGCTAACAAAATCAATACACATTTAATTAGTCTACCATGGGCCCAGATCACAGTATTGCATTTGCTAATTGTTTTTATACATATGTCTTTTATTCTTGGTGGTGGTGGTAGTTTAGTCGCTAAGCTGTGTCTCACTCTTGCAACGCCATGGATTGTAGCCCACCAGGCTCCTCTGTCCATGAGATTTCCCAGGCAAGAATATGGGAGTAGGTTGCCATTTCCTTCTTCAGGGGATCTTTCTGACCCAGGAATCGAACCTGGGTCTCCTGCACTGCAGACAGTCTCTTGCATTGCAAGCAGATTCCTTACCAACTGAGCCACCAGGGAAGCCATTTTTATTCTTGTGCTTAGTTGCTCAGTCGTGTCTGGCTCTTTGTGACCCCATGGACCGTAGCCTGCCAGGCTCCTCTGTCCATGGGGATTCTCCAGGCAAGAATATTGGAGTGGGTTGTGCAGGCCCCAACCCAGAAATCGAACCCAGGTCTCCCTCATTGCAGGTGGATTCTTTACTGTCTTAGCCATCAGGGAAGCCCTTAAATACAAATAACTTATTCCATGGACAAAGGAGGCTGGCGGGCTGTAATAGTCCATGGGGTCACAAAGAGTTGGGCACTACTAAAGCGATTAACACTTTAACTTTCACTTCAACTTAGGAGCAGAAAATATATTTCACAGATCTTTAACAAAGTTTATTGGAGTGTTAAAGTGACAGATAAGGCACTGATAAATATAAGGAAATTCTACCTTACCCCATAGAAAAGCTATGACCAACCTAGATAGCATATTAAAAAGCAGAGACATTACTTTGCCAACAAAGGTCCATCTAGTCAAGGCTGTGGTTTTTTCAGTAGTTATGTATGGATGTGAGAGTTGGACTATAAAGAAAGCTGAGCGCCAAAGAATTGATGCTTTTGAACTGTGGTGTTGGATAAGACTCTTGAGAGTCCCTTGGACTGCAAGGAGATCCAACAAGTCTATCCTAAAGGGAATCAGTCTTAAATATGCATTGGAAGGATTGATGCTGAAGCTGAAACTCCAATACTTTGGCCACCTGATGTGAAGAGCTGACATTTGAAAAGACTCTGATGCTAGGAAAAATTGAAGGCAGGAGGAGAAGGGGACGACAGAGAATGGGATGGTTGGATGGCATCACGGACTTGATGGACATGAGTTTGAGTAAACTCCGCAGGTTGGTGATGGACAGGGAAGCCTAGCATGCTGCAGTCCATGGGGTTGCACAACTGAGTGACCAAACTGAACTTACCCCACTAGAAAGAAATACTTCTGATAGAATAAAAAGAAGTGAACTCTTATTTTCCTAGTTAAAAGAAGCCACACATTTTCTCCTTTCTATCTGCCAATGTTTCCTGTTCCACTAACTGATGTATAACTCCATAAACTGACTTTTCTTATTTCATTCTATCTTCTGATTTATTCTATGGTGTAAACCTCTTCACACTAGAAGCAAGGGGAAATTTTGACAATACAGCCTATAATTTTGTCTAGCTTCCTACACACCTTTTATTCATTCATTTTCATTTATTAAAAAAATATTTTAGTGTCTCCAAATTCTAGGTACTAGTGATCACAGTGAATTTAGCAGATGGAGTTTCTGCCATCTCCATACATACTTTCCGCTTCCTTGTTCCAGATCTTCAAGGTCAGTAGCAGCTTAAACCTAATTCTCTGCCTAACAACCATCTTGACCTCTTTCAATCTGTTTCTCAGCCTATTTATCTGCACTCCTTTTTAACCTTCACAAGATGAGTGTCAATAATTGTATCTGGTTATATCACATCATCCTTTGGCATATTTATGTCCTATCCCCCACTATATGTTGAAATCCTAATCCCCAGTGTGATGATATTAGGAGATTGAGGTCTTTGGGAGGTGCTTAGGTCATGAGGGTGGGACTCTCATAAATGGAGTAAGTACCTTCTTATAAGGCAGTTCTGTAGAAGAGGCTCCAAAGACATTCTTAGTCCCTTCCGCCAAATGAGGACACAGTGAAAAGGCTATGAACCCAGAAAAGAGATCTTTCTAGAACATGACCATGTTGGCACCTTGAACTTCCCAGACTCTTGAGCTGTGAGAAGGGGATTTCTGTTTTATTATAGAAGGCTGAATGTATTAGCAGCTGGACATTCTGCAAATCTGATGCAAAGAAGCAGCAGAAATTTGCCACCTAAACTTATCTATACAAAAACATTAACATAGTATTGGCAAAATTGCTGAAGGTCTAGTCAATATTTGCTGTTCAGATATATTAAAAAATATCACAGACAGAGTGAGCAGTGCCATCCATAGTTTGCACAACTGTAGGCTGTTGTTGAAGCAAAAGGATATGATCGAGCCAATGTTGTATAACTTCCCCAGCACACACAGGACACTAAGCTATTTAAAAATAAAAAAGTTCTCTTCCCTCTCTGCAAAAAAATTACCAAAGCCCTTTTCTTTTCTAAATGTCTAGAATTAGAGACTTTGTTAAAGTATGGTCAGGGCAATGTCTAGCACTTGGTTGATGCACAATAAAACTGATTGGATTTTTGACCATGAATAATGGCAGCAGGACGGGTGAGGGCATGGAGTAGGACTGTGTGACAGTATTTTTTTTTCCTAATGTATCTGACCTTTTCAAAAAATGTATCTAGATTTCCTATAAAAAAACGTATATAATTGTTTGGTTAGGGAAAATGCTGAAGTCATACAAAATAATTGTTCTTGTGAAGCCTAAGAATATGTCATCTCCAGAAGAGGAGAACACTAGCTCAAAACCAAGCTTAAAAAAATTATTGCACGGACCTCCCTGGTGGTCCAGTGGTTAAGAGTCTGTGATCCCAATGCAGGGTCGCAGATTCGATCCCTGGTTAGGGAACTAGATCCCACATGCTGCAACTAAGACCCAGCAAAGTCAAATAAATGAATATTTTAAAAATATAATTGCAAAACATACTAGTTTTATTTACAAACAGTTATTTTTAGGTCAGAAACATTCCTCACTGATTATTACTAACTTAATAACTTAACTATTAGGTATTATCATCTATGCATTTATTTATTTTTTTTACTTTGAAAAACTTTAAACATACATAAAATTAATGAGAATAATGTATCCCCATCAACAGAGTCAACATTATGAAATTTAGCATACTTTTTAAGCTATTTTTTAAAGATACAGTGTTAGCAGCAAATGGTCATTGGGCTCATTTGTCACCATTAACAAGTATCAGTGTTAAAATACATTTATCACCATTAAAATACATCTTTAAATGTAAAGAATATGGGTTTGAGTAACAAATTTTAATTTGGTGTTTAGTGTTTAATTAACATTATTAAAAGTGATGACCTTCATATAGATAATCTTCCATTACAAAAATCTGCAAGGAGAACTTGTTTTTTTGTGTGATGAACTTTGCTTGAAATAAGGGACTTTTCAACTGAAACAAAGAAAACCTTTAAGAAAGAAAACCTTAAAAAAACCCGGGAAGTTACAGAGTTTTTCTGTACGTGAATGATGTGCCGAGCACTGTAAGAAGCTTTCCATGCACCCACTCTTTAAACAGCCCTATGAAGTATTCTTAATGTCTTTGTCAACAGATTAGGATGCTGAGTCTGAGAAAGATGAATGTAATTATCTGTCCAGAGTCATCCAACAGGTATTAGGTGGAGTCATATTAAGATTGTATTTGATATATAAAATAAATGTTTTTTTGAAGGATTAAAAAAGCCTTTAATTTTTACTGCTAGTAATCAGAAATGGAATAGCAAACAGAAAATTTTATGCAGTCATTTTTGGATGAAAGAACTTCTGCATAAACAGACAAAGAGCCTGAACCACAATGTGAGATGTAACGACCAGAAGGGGTAAAAAGAAATCCACACAGTTCCTCAGGACCAAGGGGGAAGGAATAAGGCAGCATCCCAACAAACAAACAAAATCCCAGGAATTACAGATTTATTAGTGTCCAGAGTTTCAAGTCCATATTTTTCAGTTTTTGTATATAACAAATTAAAGAAATATTTCATCTTATTGGCTTTATTTTTTAACTGATAATTTAGGTTTGGTCTACAAAGAAGAAAAAGCAATGACTTACGTGTCAACAGAAATAAGTTTCTTTTCCCCATGGTCAGAGGCATAGTTCCAAGCTGTTTCAATAATTCCAATGTAATAATGCTTATCTTTCGCCCAGACTGAGGTACCACATAAAATTAGAAAAATACAGAACAAGAAAATCTTCATTTTTTTTTCCCTCTTGGAGCCCAAGAAGCAATGGAATGAAATCAGAAGCAGGCAACTTTATAAATAAGGCTTTCTTTCTTTATTTGCTTGATTGGCAGAATGTTATGTTGCATAAGATGGAATTATTTCGTTAAAGCAAATAACATTTTCCACTTGGGTTCAGTTCTCGTAAACCCAGGAAAAACCTGGTCTTCCACTGCCTGGATTCTCTAATTACAAATAAAAAGTCAACAGTTATTGTTGGAGGCACTGGAGTGTGTGTAAGTCTGTGTTTCTACCATTCATTGTGTAAATTCCAGGAAGGCAGAGATCATGTCTAAATATTCCCTTTGTTCTTCCAACAATATGCTACAATACAATGCCCTGCACACAGTGAACTTTTAATAAATGGGGATGAAAATTATGCAAAATGAATCAAAATAAGCAGCTCTTTACTTTGGAAAAGTTTAACAATTACCTAGTTACATATTCAAGATACAAAACATGATATTTAGCATGCCAAATTTAAGTACCCCCCAATAAGAATTTATTAGGAAAGTTTTACTTATTTTGTAAGCTCCAAACACATCTGCATAGAGAGTTAATCAGATTATTGTGTATCATGATATAAAAATAATTAGCAGAGGATAATGGGAGTGGAAGACACTGTTTTAGTTATTGAAGAAATCAGAAACAAATAAACCTGTCTTTAAAGGCAAAAGTTGGCCTTAGTAAATGGACAGAGCCCTAGTTTATTGTATTTATTTATGTATTTTTGGCTGTGCCTGGTCTTCGTTGCTGTACATGGACAGAGCCCTAGTTTATTGTATTTATTTATGTATTGTTGGCTCTGCTTGGTCTTCGTTGCTGCATGTGCTTTTCTCTAGTTGCAGTGAGCAGGAGCTGCTCTAGTTATGGTGCGTGGGCCTCTCATCACAGTGGCTTTGCTCCTTGTGGAGCAGAGGCTGTAGGGTGGGTGGGCTTCAGTAGTTGCGGCTCCCAGGCTCTAGAACTTAGGCTCAGTAGTTACAGCACATGGACTTAGTTGCTCCACAGTATGTGGGATCTTCCCAGACTAGAGATGGAGCCCACGCCTCCTGCATTGGTAGGTGGATTCTTTACCACTGAGCCAACAGGGAAGCCCCAGACCTGGTTTATTAACCTGGAATTTCTCTCTTTGATGAGGACATGAATTTTGGCATAAAAGACTTTCTATTTTTTAGGTGAAGAAAATCCTGATGACAGTTCACATTTTATGTTGATGTGAGCTTTTTCTCTAGAATACTTCAAGGCATTAGACTTCCCTGGTGGCTCAGAGGGTAAAGTGTCTGTCTACAATGTGGGAGACCCGGGTTCGAGCCCTGGGTTGGGGAGATCCCCTGGATAAGGAAATGGCAATCCACTCTAGTACTATTGCCTAGAAAATCCCATGGACAGAGGAGCCTGGCAGGCTGCAGTCTATGGGGTTGCAAAGAGTCGGACACGACTGAGTGACTTCACTTCACTTCTTCACATAAGTGTTCACCGAATGGGGTTTATAGAAATAGTTGGTACAGGAGAAAGCACCCCAATGTTCGAACAATTCATTCATTTAATAAGTATTGCTGAATGAACCCCCTGTGTGCCAGACACTGTTCTAAGCACTGTGGGGATATAGCAGGATATAAAACAGACACGAATCCCTATGCTTGTCAACTTATATTCTACTGGGGAGAGACCAACGATATACAAATGAAGGGTGAAATATCTGGTACATATTAGCAGCAATGAATGAGGCTAGTAAATGCCGAGGAAAATAGCAGTATCAAGATAAAAATCTGATGACACCATGTGACCCCAGGCAAGATACATACTTGACCCCAGCCTCATTTTCCTCATCTTTAAATCAGTCTCAGAGGGCTGTTGTTCATATTACTTGAAATGACCCATGTTAGGTCACGGAGTGGAGATGTTCCTTTCACCTAGCAATAATGTTCCTAGCAATAATCTTAACTAATTGTCCTGATACAGAAAATTGAATGTCCCAAGACCTCATTCTAGAGCTACCTTAAACAATTGTGCCCTCATGCCCGCTGAGGGGATCTGAAAGGGGCTAACATCTTGCCCAGACTCCACTGGCCAAACCCTGTGTCTTGCAAGACGCTGTTCTTTTTTAAAACTTGGTGCCCAGAAATGCTCCTTTTCCCCAAATGGTCCACACAGAGGGAACTTCTTTTAGCAGTTCATTCTCCTAGAGAGGGTGCTTTTAATTGGCATGAAGCCCCTGTATGAGCCAGTGTATGGCTGATAGTGTAAATGATGCCCTTTGGGAACTGTACAGTTCCTGTTATCCTTCCACTGACCCTATTCAGGACTGTACTGTGTGAGAAATCACTTATCTGTCATCACAGGCTTTGCAGTTAATAGGTGTTTTTTAATGATCATTAGGTCCTGGTGGTATCTATGCTCTATTAGCTTCCAAACAGTGATGAAGACCTTCTTGATATATTCCCAGTGTCCATGAGACTAGTTACACATTCATAAATCTTGAGTTAGGACTGTGCCTTCTGTCTCCAAGCACTTATCCTGATGCCCTAGGTTAACTGTAAATTGTTCCAATAGTCCCTGGGTGGTGCAGAAAGCAGCTGTGAATTCTTCTGGATCTCTCTATCTTTGTCCTCCATCCTACCCTCTGAGTAAGTTACCCTATAATAAATGAATCCAGTGTTTATGTGGAGCTGCCTGCCTCATTGTCAGATGTCAAGATACCTTCTCAGTTCATGGGCACTTTTTGTCCCCTCCATGCCCCAACAATTGGTGAGCCAGCCAGGAGACTGAAAATGAGACAGGAATGGGCCATGCTGGGGGAAAGCCAGATGTGGTGAGGTAAACCCAGGCTGGCCATCTCTTCTGTGTGGGGTGACCTAGCTACGTTCATGGGACCCCTTGGGCTACTGTGTGAGTTCAGGACACCTGGAAAATGTCAAAGTGCTTCCTAGATATATTAACTGAAGCGGTGGGAAAGGGAAAGTGGATAAAAAAAGAAAATGAGCTAACTATTTTAGCTATTGCATGGCCTTTGTTATATCCTATAAGTGTTAGCACAGAAAAGGAATTACAGTTCAGCTGGAAACTAGAGAAGACTAAAGAGATTTTGGTGTTAGAGTGGCATGACTAGAGGGCATGTTCCGCCACTTCTTTTTTAAAAAAATAATTTTACTGATTTGTTTTTGACTGTGCTGAGTCTCTGTTGCTGCATGTGGACTTTCTCTAGTTGGGGCAAGCAGGGGCTACTCTCTAGTTGTGGAGTGCAGGCTCTAGGGCATGTGGGCTTTACTGGTTGCAGTGCATGGGCTCAGTAGTTGCAACTCCTGGGCTCTAGGGCACAGGCTCAATAGTTGTGGCACCCAGCTTAGCTGCTTCGTGGCATAAGGGATCTTCCCGGACCAGGGATCAGACCCGTGTCTCCTGCATTAGCAGGCAGATTCTTTACCACTGAGCCACCAGGGAAACCCATGTTCTGCCATTTCTGACTTCATATCAAAGAAAATACAACAGGAAGAGCATACTGAAGTGATGGCAGGTAAGATAGCTAAAATGCAGGGCAGTAGGCTCAAAGGTGAGGACTGTTATTTCACAGCAGAACAGGGGCCTAGAGGTGTGAGCTTTGGGATAAAGACTTGTCAGAAGATGAGGACATAATTATGGAGGAGGAAGAAGAAGCACGGCCTCTGATGCAAGCTGAAACACAGGCCACTAGGGAACCAGGAGATAATTGAGAGGAGACCCTCACAAACTCCAAAACAACAGTACCAGAATATTCCTCTCCTGAGTTAATAGAATTAACTGTCAGGTTTAACCAAAATAGTAGAGAAGGAGTGGCAGCTTGAGGGCTCCATTTTTGGATACTTGGGGAGATGGCACCATGTTAAATGGGTCAGAAATGTCTAAGATGTCTAAAATTACCACAGTTATAGAGCAGCCTCTGGCAATGTTTGTATGTGACCAAGGTGGCCTAGCTAACTTGATTGAATTGGTACGTGCAAGCATTTGTCTGGCTTAGCCAAATGAGTGAGGCATGCTGTCCCTACCCTTAGGATGGCATCTTTGCAAGATTTACAAGAAACAGTGAGGGAATCAAGAATGAGGCATGCTGTCTATGCTCCTAATTTCCAAGACCTGTTGAGGAGTTATTTGTAGCGAGTATGAAGGATAATATCCTGCAGTCCACTCCAGGAGCTCGGTTGCTGACCTGAGATAGGGACCTTAGTTTCAGTTTTGACTAGGACGGTTAAGCAGCCCATTCACACTACGGTGGCTATGACAGCTGAATTAAGTGAGACTGAACAGATCTAGCACAAGGGAAATAAACAGGTCGCTGTTGCTTAGTCGCCATGCTTAGTCGCTTCAGTCATGTTCAACTCTTTGTGACTCCATGGACCTCAGCCCACAAGGCTCCTCTGTCCATGGGATTCTCCAGGCAAGAATACTGGAGTGGGTTGCATGCTCTCCTCCAGGGGATCTTCTTAACCCAGGGATTGAATCCCCATCTCCTGCATTGCAGGTGGATTCTTTACTGTTGAGCCACCTGGGAAGCCCAAATAAACAGATAGATAAAGCCAAAGAGAAAAAAAAAAAAGGGAGGAAATTAAAGGGGGCTCGACTAGAATTTCCTATGAACAGTTATGGCAATACCTTATATTAATCAGGACCCCTGAAGAGAATATAAACAACCTTATTGGGTCCTTTTAACCTTATGGAAAGTATTATCCAAAGAAAAACAGTTTATTCTACTGACAGCAAGAGGAAGAGGTACAAGCCTGCACTCTGTTGCTTCGGGAAGATGATACTCCCGGTTCTGGGGATCAGGGCTGGGGTAAAAGCTGCTCCTTGGTGTGGGCCACAGGGCCACAGATACATTAACTGTGGAGGCCCCACATGGAACTCTTTATCAGTCTCACACCAATAGGAAGACCACTCTGGCTTTAGAGGTATCTGTGCCCAGTGTACCCAGATTTATGGGAATCCATCCAAGTTCCAAGGGGCAATATGACCCACTGATGGATAAGGAGGCCGAACGGTATGGATGAAACATATGAGCTTGTATTTACAAATTGGAAGATTGCCTCCCCATCCCTTTTTGGTTTATATTTCACTCATCAGTTCAGTTCAGTTGCTCAGTCATGTCCAACTCTTCATGACCCCATGGACTGCAGCATGCCAAGCTTCCCTGTCCATCACCAACTCTTGGAGCTTGCTCAAACTTATGTCCACTGAGTTAGTGATGCCATCCAACCATCTCATCCTCTGTCATCCCCTTCTCCTCCTGCCTTCAATCTTTCCCAGCATCAGGGTCTTTTCCAAAGAGTCAGTTCTTTGCATCAAGTGGCCAAAGTATTGGAGCTTCAGCTTCAGCATCAGTCCTTCCAATGAATATTCAGGGCTGATTTCCTTTAGGATTGACTGGTTTGATGTCCTTACAGTCCAAGGCACTCTCAAGAGTCCTCTCCAACACCACAGTTCAAAAGCATCAATTCTTCAGCACTCAGCTTTCTTTATGGTCCAACTCTCACATCCGTAATACCCATACCTGGATATATTTTTGGGTGTGGATATCCTATAAGACCTGGACTTCACAATCACCACCAGCAAGTTCTGCTTATGAATCCATACTGTCAAGTATGTAGTGGTGGATAACACTAAATGGGACCCTGTAGAGTTGTCCATCCCTAGGAGAGTGGTGACAATAAAATAGTATCGCCTACCAGGGGGACAGGACAGAATATGGGCTACCATCATAGTATTAGAGAAGGTAAGGGTTATAAGACTGCACAAAACCTATGTTGCCAGTGGAAAAAAAAACAAATGGCACCTGGCTCATGACAGTAGTCTGTAGAGAATTAAACATAATAACACTCCGTATCTATGCAGCAGTTCCAAATACAGCTGAACTCTTGGACACAAATCTACTTTTCTCTCAAGACAAATCACTGAGTCTACAATTGTGTGTGTTAGTTGCTCAGTCATGTCCAACTCTTTGTGACCCCACGGACTATAGCCTGCCAGGCTCCTCTGTCCTGGGATTCTCCAAGAATACTGGAGTGGATTGTCATACCATTCTCCAGAGGATCTTCCCAACCCAGGGATCGAGCCCTTGTCTCCTGCATTGCAGGCAGATTCTTTACCATTTGAGCGACAGGGAAGTCCCATAGTCTAATGCTTTTTTCAGTATTCTTTTAGATAAGGGATATCAGGACCAGTTAGTCTTTCTGTGGGAAGGGAGGCAATGCACGTCTACTGTCTTAGCCCAAGGTTATCTGCACAGCCCTACTGTATGTCATGGGATTTGCTTGGGACTTGGAGAAGTGGGCTCTCCCTCCCTCTTTCTCTCTCTGTCATTACTGGGTTGACGTCATGTTAACCCATGAAGACCTGCTGTCTCTTCTCAACCTGGTGCGTCACCTCAGGGATGTTTAAAAGCAAGGGGATAAAAATAAATAAATAAATAAATAAAATAAATAAAAGCAAGCGGCTGTGAGGTAAATGCTGGCAAGGCGCAAGGACCAGGGGAGTCACTAAAGTTCTTGGGAATGATGTGTTCTGGTAAGACTAAAGTGATGCCTGAGGTTGTTTTTGATAAAATACAGTAAGTCTCCTACATATGAACCTTCAAGTTGCAAACTTTCAAAGATGCAAACATGCATCTGGTTCTAGCACAGAACCGAAACATGTGCCATCAGTCAGTTCCCTTTGCTGATGCTTTTTTTTTTAAATTTAAATTTATTTATTTTAATTGGAGGCTAGTTACTTTATAATATTGTATTGGTTTTGCCATACATCAACATGAATCCACCATGGGTGTACATGTGTTCCCCATCCTGAACCCCCCTCCCAACTCCCTCCCCATACCATCCCTCTGGGTCATCCCAGTGCACCAGCCCCAAGCATCCTGTATCCTGCATCAAACCTGGACTGGCGATTCGTTTCTTATATGATATTATACATGTTTCAATGCCATTCTCCCAAATCATCCCATCCTCTCCCTCTCCCACAGAGTCCAAAAGACTGTTCTATACATCTGTGTCTATTTTGCTGTCTCCCATACAGGGTTATCGTTACCATCTTTCTAAATTCCATGTATATGCATTAGTATACTGTATTGGTGTTTTTCTTTCTGGCTTACTTCACCCTGTATAATCGGCTCCAGTTTCATCCACCTCATTAGAACTGATTCAAATGTATTCTTTTTAATGGCTGAGTAATACTCCATTGTGTATATGTACCACAGCTTTCTTATCCATTCGTCTGCTGATGGACATCTAGGTTGCTTCCATGTCCTGGCTACTAGAAACAGTGCTGTGATGAACATTGGGGTACACGTGTCTCTTTCAATTCTGGTTTCCTTGGTGTGTATGCCCAGCAGTGGGATTGCTGGGTCATAAGGCAGTTCTATTTGCAATTTTTTAAGGAATCTCCACACTGTTCTCCATAGTAGCTGTACTAGTTTGCATTCCCACCAACAGTGTAAGAGGGTTCCCTTTTCTCCACACCCTCTCCAGCATTTATTGCTTGTAGACTTTTGGATCGCAGGCATTCTGACTGGTGTGAAATGGCACCTCATTGTGGTTTTGATTTGCATTTCTCTGATAATGAGTGATGTTGAGCATCTTTTCATGTGTTTGTTAGCCATCTGTATGTCTTCTTTGGAGAAATGTCTATTTAGTTCTTTGGCCCATTTTTTGATTGCGTCATTTATTTTTCTGGATTTGAGCTGCAGGAGTTGCTTGTATATTTTTGAGATTAGTTGTTTGTCAGTTGCTTCATTTGCTATTATTTTCTCCCATTCTGAAGGCTGTCTTTTCACTTTGCTTATGGTTTCCTTTGTTGTGGCAGAAGCTTTTAATTTTAATTAGGTCCCATTTGTTTACTTTTGCTTTCATTTCCAATATGCTGGGAGGTGGGTCATAGAGAATCCTGCTGTGATTTATGTCGGAGAGTGTTTGCTGATGCTTTTATTGCTGGCTTACTTCTCTCTAGGTAAATGGGGAAGCATAGTTCTTAGTATTCTTTTATCATTAGTAGGAATTCTTTGTTCTTGCTGCTGCTTATATTGTTACTATGGGTTTGGAGCACAAGCCACCTCTGGTATCTGATCCTAGGGTCTCTCAAGAAGAATAATGATAAAACTGTTGAGCCATAACAATATTGAGGGTGGAGTGTATGGCTGCTGACATAACTGATGCCATCTTGGTCTCATACAGTTCCTTCTGTCCTTCCACTGACCCTACCCAGGACTGTAGTACATGGGAAATCACTTCTCTATCATCAAGGGCTTTGTAGTTAATAGATATTGTTTAATGACTGTTAGGTCCAGGTGGCCTCTGTACTCTGTTAGCCTCCAATGATGAAGACCTTTTCTGACATATTCCTGGTGAACCATGAGACCCGTTGCATGCATGCATGCTTAGCCATTCAGTCATGTCTGACTCTTTGCAACCCCATGGACTGTAGCCCACCAGGCTCTTCTGTCCATGGATTTCCCAGGCAAGAATACTGGAGAGGTAACCATTCCCATCTCCAGGGGATTTTCCCAGCCCCAGGATTGAACCTGGGTCTCCTGAATTGTAGGCAGATTCTTTAATGTGTGAGCCACCAGGGAAGCCCTTCCATATTCTAGGTTAACTATAAAATTGCCTCAATGGCCCCTCAGTGATGTGGAGTACAGCTATAAATGCTCTGGGTCGTTGTCCACCTAATCCTACTCAATGAGTAAATTATCCTGTAGCAGATGGATTCACTGATTATTTGGAGCTGCCTGTCTCATTTTTTAGTTTCAAGATACCTTCCAGTTTAGGTGAGCCCTTTTCGTTCCCTGTCATCTGAGTTTCCTGGCATTTTCTTCTTACTCATTTTCCACTCTATGTTCAAACTCAGCCTTGTAGGATGGAAGGATGGTGCTCAGAGCACCACAACAAATCCCAAAGTCACTTCTTCCAGAAACTTCAACCCTCCCCCTCCACTCATGCTCAAATAGTTACTGAGCTGAAGGCTCCAGAATATATCCTGATAGCACTCATCAAGTGTTAGTCGCTCAGCCGTGTCTGACTCTGTGAACCCATGGACTATATAACCCGACAGGCTCCTCTGTCCAAGGGATTCTCCAGGCAAGAATACTGGAGTTAGGTAGCCATTCTCTTCTCCAGGGGATCTTCCCAACCCAGGGATCAAACCCAGGTCTCCTGCATGGCAGGCAGATTCTTTATCATCTGAGCCCCCAGGGAAGCCTATAGCACTCATATCTGTGGTGAAATGAAATGGTTAAACAGTAACACCCCTGACCAGTGCAAGTAAACATTTTATGGTGTAATACAGGAAGGGTCAGGAAGTCATATTTCTGTCCTGTTTTGAGACAGTTGACCTTCCAGTTAAAACCCAAGTAGCTGCTTTCAGGAAGTGGGGAGATGGCTGTGAACCTCAGGGTTGCCTCAGTAAGAGGCGAGGTCACTGGGCCCTAATAAAGTAGCCAGTTGTGGGCAATTAACCCTAAAAAACCTTCTTACAGTGATTCCAGAGTTGGTACTCAAAAGTGAACTTTGAATAATGTTGCAATTGAGAATTTCTGCACTCTGAGTAGACTAGGATGATGCAAGAAGGAGCCAACAGGAGAGGCTTAGCTGACCTAGGGCATTTTTGAAAAAGAGAAGAGAGAAATCTAAACTGGATCAAACACCCATTCTCTTAGCTGTGTATATCAGGTTTTTTGTGTTTTTTTTTTTTAGATTTTTTTTTTTGATGTCTTTATTGAATTTGTTACAATATTGTTTCTGTTTTATGTTTTCCCACAACCCCTGTATTGGAAGGCCAAGTCTTAACCACTGGACTGCCAGGGAAGTCCCTGTCAGATTTTTACCTCAGAACCGCAAGGTATAACTTTGTAGCTTGTTATAGTTAATTACTGTATTCCCAAGTTATGGAGAAGGCAATGGCAACCCACTCGAGTACTCTTACCTGGAAAATCTGATGGACGGAGGAGCCTGGTGGGCTGCAGTCCATGGGGTCGCTAAGAGTCGGGCACAACTGAGCGACTTCACTTTCACTTTTTACTTTCATGCATTGGAGAAGGAAATGGCAACCCACTTCAGTGTTCTTGCCTGGAGAATCCCAGGGACAGAGGAGCCTAGTGGGCTGCCGTCTATGGGGTCATACAGAGTCGGACACGACTGAAGCGACTTAGCAGCAGCAGCAGCAGTAACCTAAGTAGAGTTATATATATATTTTGGGGCTTTTTTGCGAGTGGGAGGAGCGAAGGCCTCAGCTTGTGGGATCTTAGTTCCCCAACCAGGGACTGAATCCAGGCCTTCAACAGTGAAAGTCCAGGGTCCTAACCACTTGACCACCAGGGAATCCCCACATATCACGTTTTCATTATTTTCCACAATTTCTTTTCTTGTCAACATAAAGACTTCTGGACTGGGTGGTTCTTCTCTGCATTTAGCAATCAAAATTCTGAATGGCTGCAGAATATCGCTCCAGCTGTATCTGTCTGGCAAGACGCAGTCTTTTTGCTACCTCACTGTTCATTCAGTTCAGTGGCTCGTTCATGTCCAACTCTGCGACTCCATGGGCTGCAGCACGCCAGGCTTCCCTGTCCATCACCAACTCTCGGAGCTTGCTCAAACTCATGTCCATCGAGTCAGTGATGACATCCAACCATCTATTCGTGCTTATACCCTAATTTGTTTCTTTTAAAAAAAATAATTAATTATTTTTGGCTGTGCTGGGTCTTTGTTGCTGTGCACCGGCTTTCTCTAGTTGCAGGGAACAGGGGCTACTCTCTAGTTGCAGTGTGCAGGCTTCCCATTGATGTGGCTTCTCTTGTTGGGGAACATAGGCTCTAGGGAGTGCAGGCTCAGTAGCTGTGGTTCTCAGGCTCTAGCACAGTTTCAATAGTTGTGGTGTGTGGGCTTAGCTGCCCCTTGGCATGTGGAATACCAGAGATTGAACCCATGTCCATGTCCTCTGCATTGGCAGGCAGATTCTTAAGCACTGGACCATAGGGAAGTCCTCTAATTTGTTTCTTGCTGACTCGTGAGAACTGGCTCTTAACCTCTACTCTGTGTCTCCAGAATTATTAACAAAGCAACCACTGCTGTGACAGCAGGAGGCAGTGAATATAAATAGCAGGTCATTCCAGCCTTGACCAGTCAGACTCCCCACAGTGTTGTCTTTTTCACAGGAAATTGCATGACTCTGAAATTTCATCAGTGAGTGGGTCACACACAGAACTTTGATAATGGGTCCCTGTCCCTGACCGGCTCAGTGCAGGGCGAGCACGGCCTAGCCTCTTCTCTGCTATGGATCAATTCAGGACTGCTTAGGGAATGATCGGCAGATAGGTCCTTGATGACTTCATCTCCTTTGGCTGCCCATTAGTGGGTCAAGGTTTCGCTCATCACCTTCTGTCACGTTAAGGGGTCATAGGCAGAGGAAGAGAGAAAGCCCAAACTCTAGCAAAAACTCTAATCTATGGTATTGATGTCTATAGCATTAAGGAAAAGGGGATTTTTTTTTTTTAATGGCATAAGGTTTTCAGTTGTTCTTTCATCCTTGTTCTTTCACTGCCTTGAATAATATAGAAATAAAAGGATTTCATTTATTAACAATGAAAGAGAACCACAAGGAGGCAACTAGGGATATGGACTTGGGATTGGGGGGGTTTTTGTATATTAAAGTCTGGCTCACCAACAAGTTGTTAAAATTCGAGGAATTAACTAGCTCTGGGAGCAGCAGTCCCTCCCCAGGTAGCAAGGTCCCCCAAAGATGTCACACATCATAAAATATTAAAATTTAAAAACGTAATTTGTACATGTTTTATATCAGAATGCTCTGTTTATGTGACTGTCTCCTCAGATGGCCTCCTTGGTACAAATAACTATTCTCTGTTTTATATTGAATCTCAAGAACCTAGCATAGTGCTTGATACATAGTTTAATAAATATTGAAAGAATGAATGAATGTTAACTCTAACAATGTTGTTGTTGTTTAGTCACTAAGGCATGTCTGACTCTTCCGCAAACCCATGGACTGTAAATTGACAGGCTCCTCTGTCCATGGGATTTTCCAAGCAAGAATGCTGGAGTGGGTTGCCATTTCCTTCTCCAGGGAATCTTCCTGACCCAGGGATTGAACCCCATCTCCTGTATAAAGGTGGATTCTTTACCACTGAGCCACCTGGGAAGCCTATAATCTACTCATAATTATTAGATGGTTACTATATGCCAACACAGTGTAAAAAGCCTTATAAATTTTATCTCATTTAATTTTCATGGCAACCAATTAGATAGATGTGTAAATTTTTTTATTGCTGCTGTCCCAAATGGCCATAAACTTAGTGACTTTAAACAACATACATTTATTATCTTACAGTTTTATATGCTGAAAACCTGACATATGTGTCACTGGACTAAAATCAAGGTGTCAGTGGGCCTGTTTCCTTTAGGAAGTTCTAGGGGAGACACTATTTCCAGTCTGTTCCAGTTTCTAGAGGCTGCCCACAGTCCTTGGCTAATGGCCCCCTCCCATCTTCAAAACCAACAGGGGCAGAGGTGTCTTTCTTTCTTTTTCCCTTAAGAAAATTTATTAATTTTTAATTGGAGGATAATTGCATTACAATATTGTGTTGGTTTCTGCTGTACGCCAACATGAATCAGCCATCAGTCAGTCAGTTCAGTCGCTCAGCTGTGTCCGAATCTTTGCAAGCACGTCAGGCTTCCCTGTCCATCACCAACTTCCAGAGCTTGCTCAAACTCCAGGTGCCTTCTCCAGCACCATGGTTTCAAAGCCCTCTAGAACTGAACTGCAAGTAGTGCGAACCAGGTAATTCCAGATCAACTGGATTAAAGTTCCATTCTTGGGAGAAGCCAATACTGTAATTTTCAGTATTAAGTCCCAGTTTGGTGACATGAGGCTTAGCATATGTGAGTCAATTTGGAGCCTATTCTCTTTTTCTTTTTTTAAACATCAAGAATATCTTCATTTTAAAGATAAAGAAACAATGGATGAGAGAGATTTTATACTTTGTCCAAGATTCCATATCTAGTGAGTGGCATAGCTGGAATGCAATTACAGGCCTGCTTCCCAGAGCTGCACAGTGGACCTAAGGGCATGAGAGCATGGCTCCAGACTGTGTCAGGCTGGGCCTCCAAGTTGCTCTGCCCTTTAGAAGAATTCTCTTCAGGGTTTTGATTGGCAATTGATGGATTCAAAACCTTCTTTTTGTCGGTTTACATAAAGATGACCAGGTTCAGAGGGCTAATTGATTTTAAACAAACTTGGAGAATATATCAATATAGTAGTTTATACATTGAAAAGTAAAGCAAGATGGGCATATATTATTGGCCTCTGAAAAAACTTTGTTTATAGACTTACCCAGAAAATATTTTGGAACATAGTTGTCTTGGTAAATATAGAATTTGAGCAAAAAGGTGTATTTCCTTTTTTGGGCCTTAGCACGTGGCTTGCAGGATCTTGTTTCCTCAGTTCAGTTCAGTTGAGTCGCTCAGTCGTGTCCAAGTCTTTGTGACCCCATGAGTCGCAGCACGCCAGGCCTCCCTGTCCATCACTAACTCCT
The DNA here is from genome assembly GCF_014754425.2 of Oryx dammah. NCBI lineage: Eukaryota > Metazoa > Chordata > Mammalia > Artiodactyla > Bovidae > Oryx > Oryx dammah. The sequence goes on from NW_024070186.1 coordinate 38,364,738, forward strand.
GGAGTTCACTCAGACTCACGTCCATCAAGTCCGTGATGCCATCCAGCCATCTCATCCTCTGTCGTCCCCTTCTCCTCCTGCCCCCCAATCCCTCCCAGCATCAGAGTCTTTTCCAATGAGTCAACTCTTTGCATGAGGTGGCCAAAGCACTGGAGTTTCAGCTTTAGCATCATTCCTTCCAAAGAAATCCCAGGGCTGATCTCCTTCAGAATGGACTGAGAGTCCAAGGGACTCTCAAGAGTCTTCTCCAACACCACAGTTCAAAAGCATCAATTCTTCGGCGCTCAGCCTTCTTCACAGTCCAACTCTCACATCCATACATGACCACAGGAAAAACCATAGCCTTGACTAGACAGACCTTAGTCGGCAAAGTAATGTCTCTGCTTTTGAATATACTATCTAGGTTGGTCATAACTTTTCTTCCAAGGAGTAAGCGTCTTTTAATTTCATGGCTGCAGTCACCATCTGCAGTGATTTTGGAGCCCCCCAAAATAAAGTCTGACACTGTTTCCACTGTTTCCCCATCTATTTCCCATGAAGTGATGGGACCAGATGCCATGATCTTCATCTTCTGAATGTTGAGCTTTAAGCCAACTTTTTCACTCTCCTCTTTCACCTTCATCAAGAGGCTTTTTAGTTCCTCTTCACTTTCTGCCATAAGGGTAGTGTCATCTGCATATCTGAGGTCATTGATATTTCTCCTGGCAATCTTGATTTCAGCTTGTGTTTCTTCCAGTCCAGCGTTTTTCATGATGTACTCTTCATAGAAGTTAAATAAGCAGGGTGACAATATACAGCCTTGATGTACTCCTTTTCCTATTTGGAACCAGTCTGTTGTTCCATGTCCAGTTCTAACTGTTGCTTTCTGACCTGCATACAGATTTCTCAAGAGGCAGGTTAAGTGGTCTGATATTCCCATCTCTCTCAGAATTTTCCACAGTTTATTGTGATCCACACAGTCAAAGGCTTTGGCATAGTCAATAAAGCAAAAATAGATGTTTTTCTGGAACTCTCTTGTTTTTTCCCTGATCCAGTGGATGCTGGCAATTTGATCTCTGGTTCCTCTGCCTTTTCTAAAACTAGTTGCCTCCAAATTTTACATGTTCTTATTAGTTTCAGTATCAAAGAGTAAAATAGTATTGTTAATTTTGTTTCATGTTACAATCACTTTATTAGTATATTAATTTTTAAAGTCCTCTTCTGGAGTATTTTGTGGTGAAATGATATCATGTCTTGGATTTACTTGATAATATTCCAAGTATTCATGCATTACTTATGAAATTCAGAGGCAAAAAAGTGAAAAGAATGAAAAGTCTGATTTTGGTTTCAATTCTCATGTTGAATGCTTTTGTTTAACTAATTCCTGCTTGCAAATATTCTTGCTTATTGTCTAAGGCAAAGACTTGTTAGCCAAACCACAAGAAATTTGTGAGAAGGCAATGGCACCCCACTCCAGTACTCTTGCCTGGAAAATCCCATGGATGGAGGAGCCTGGAAGGCTGCAGTCCATGGGGTCGCTGAGGGTCTGACATGACTGAGCGACTTCACTCTCACTCACTCTTTCCCTGTTATTTACATTATAGAGGCTACAAAGGCTTGTTTCCAGCCTTTTTTGCAGCTAAGAGTAGCCAGATAATAGCTGTTTGACCAATGAGATATAAGCAGAAATTGGCTGGGTCTCTTTGGAAGATTTTTGCTTTGTTGATAAAAGGAAAAGGTGTGGTTAGCTTTCCTTCCTCTCTGCCTTCAACCTAGAAGTAATGTATGGAGTTATAGCAACCATCTTGCAACCATGAGGTAACAGTCATGAGGAAAAAGACCAAGGGCATTAAACAAACTGTCCTTCATATCATCAAGTTTCTCAACAAACCCTAGTAGCCATCTACCTCCTAACTTTTTCTTTATAAATTTGAGCAAACACCATGATAACCCCTGTTAGCTGAGGTTTCTGTTTCTTATATTAGCAGCCATGAAAAGTGAAAAGTGTGAAAGTTAGTCACTCAGTCATGTCCAACTCTTTATGATCCCATGCACTGTAGTTTCTTTCCATGGAATTCTCCAAGCAAGAATACTGGAGTGGGTAGCCATTCCCTTCTCCAGGGGATCTTCTGACCCAGGGATTGAATGTGGATCTCCTGCATTACAGGCAGATTTTTACCCTCTGAGGCACCAGGGAAGCAGTAGGCCTCCCTACTGTTAATATTGCTAGATACAAAGACAGAGCATGAGTCCTTATTTTTGGTTCGGGAAAACTGGAGCTTATAGATTCTGAAAACTGTAGTCTTCCAAGCGTAAGGTGCTGTACAGTATATGGATTTACATTTTAAAGACTGATTCAAACACTTACCCATGATTTGAGAATTTAATTTTCTAAATGTTTGCAGATGTTGCAATTTAGGGTAAAATCTTGGGTGGTATGTTTTTTTTTTTTTTCTAACTGATCTAGACTTTTATTTGCTCCTACTCTTTTTGTCCCACTTGCCCACTTCCACTGCTATTTATTAAAAGCCTTGTTACAGCCCTACAGATGCTATTCCATGGACAGAAAGATGAAGCAGCTCATACACAAAATTTTCCAAGAAAACTTTTATTTTTAGCTAGTTTTCCTGGCACATTGCCATGAACATCTTTAGACAGCCCCTCCTATACTCCTTCATTCCTGAAGTTTTTCTTCTTCATCAACTTTAACTCTGCTCCTGGACTTGTCAGCATTCATAGCAGGCAGATATTTGTGCTATAGAAAAGAAAGTTTCATACAGTTTCAGGTTGGAATATTAAACTAAAATGGTTACATAAATTTAAGGAAAAAATATTAAGTTTGAATAAGTCTTAAGAACATCCTTAAAATGGCTACCAGTGCTTTTGCAAGAAAAGTTTACTTACTAAATCGATAGCAACATCACTGTCACTCTGCCATGTGGACAGAAAGACCTGAAGACCCAACCAAGATTTGCTTTAGAGTATTTGTAACACAAAAACCTAGTTTCCCAGAGAAACCATGTTAAAAGTGGGGGGTTTGTTTCTTGGACAGCACACCAAAATATCGTTTATTAAGGATGAATATGTTGGGAGTTTGGAATTAACATATATACACTACTATACATAAAATACATCACTGGGATTTCCCTGGTGGTCCAGTGTTTAAGACTCAGCACTTCCACTGCAGAGAACATGAGTTTGATGCCTGGTCAGGGAACTAAGATCCCATAAGTCATGCAATATAGCCAAAAGTAAAATAAAATAAAATAGGTAACCAACAAGGACCTACTGTATAACAGAGAACAATACTCAATATTTTGTAATAACCTATAAGGGAAAAGAATCTGAAAAAGAATATATGTATATTATGTTTATATAAAATATATGTATTAAATATATGTATATCTGAATCACTTTGCTGTATACATGAAACTACCACAACATTGTAAATCAACAATACTTCAACTAAAAAAGAATGAATATGAATGATTACAGGAATAAGAGTAATAAGAGTAATAATTACTCTTACTGTGTTAATAATATTATTCTTGATATTAATATTTTATTGTAGGTAAAAATTATATTTGGAGCTAATACATCTTTGGTTTTGTAAGAAATGTGGTCCTTTATATTCAAAAAGGATCCCATAGAACTCAAGAGTGGCACAGCATATTTTAAATAGTGTATGACATATATGTTCAATAGTGTTCCTGATTTTAAAAGTAATCTCAGCAGAAGCAGAAACATACAAGAAGAAAATAAACCTTACTCAGAATTTAACCACCTAGAGACAGTTACCATTAACATTTCTGTTCATGTACATATATCTATTATATATATATATAATTTGGATTATAGTTCAAGTACTATTTTGTAGACTGCTTTTAACCACTTAGTATTGTATTATTAGCCTTTTCCCGTTAAAATTTTAAGGCATGATTTTTAAAATGGGATAATACTTCAGATAATAAATGTAGCAGAACTTATAGTAGATCATTTCCTAATTTTCAGTTTTCCACCAGCACAAAATAACATAGTGACAAATATTTTTCAGTATTGCTGATAATTTTCCGAGATCAACTGTCACGTAAAATTACTGAGTCAAAATGTTAGAATCATTCTGTCAAAAGACCAAAAGATAATGACTTCATGAAGAGTCTAAGTCACCAAAGAACTGATAAAAATCTCAGTAACAAAGACACTATTTTCATAAAAAGTTGCTAATAAAATAGAGAAGGGGGAGATGGGAATGAGAGAAAATAAAATGTCACTTGAATGTGAAAATGAAATTATTAGAATTGTTATTTATTAATAGTTTCTTTCCAGAACTGTGGAAACAGTATATACTTCCACCAAAGTATGTGCAATGACCCTCTTACTACACTGTTATTGATACTATCAGTGAAAAAAAACCTTGCCAAATCGATTGCTTTCTTATTCAAAAGTATCTTATGGTTTTCTAAATACAATTTTAAGTAATTTGATTATAAGCAAGTTTATATATCTTTATAGGTTCAGTAGTCACTTGTATTTCATCTTCATGAACTATCTGTTCAAATCCGGATGCAGATATTATAGGAATCTAGAAATTACATTTAACTCTAAAATATCTTTTATCAGATTAGATACAATTTACCCAAATTTATAAAGAAAATAAGCTAGATTATCTTGGTCACATCAAAACAGTAATCTTTGATTACTGTAAATGTAAATATTCAATAGATCAGATATCCTTATATAAACACTGAATTTATTTAAATATCATCACTTCTAATGAATTTGGCATACCTTTTCACTCGATTACAGTGTAAACGCTTTCCATCCCTGCCCCGATGTGAACGTGGACATGGCAATGAAATAACCATATTCCAACATCTCTTGGATACATTTTTACAGTTTGATAGCTCCCAGGAGGAAGGTCATACACATCAGAGCGAAACGCTCCCATGTCCTCAATAAAAAAGACAAAATACAATTAAATAGCTTTTAAGAGATATCTGTCATTTACACCTTTTGTTGTCGTTTAGTCTCTAAAGCATGTCCGACTCCAAGGACTGCAGCCCCAAGGACACCAAGTTTCCCTGTCCTTCACTCTTTCCTGGTTTACCCAACTTACCGCTTGCTATAACTCCTCTCTTGTATATACTTTATCAGATGATGATTAGAAAGCATTAGGTGCCACTGAACCTCTCCTCTGAATACAACTGAGAGGTTGGCGAAGGAAGTCCCAGGGCTTTTTAGAAATAGGCCACAGGAAAAACATCTCGCTCTAAAAGGGGGCTTGTGTCAGTACAGGTTTTAGATACCTTGTCGGAGTCTCATACAGAGTGCTACAGATTTCAGAGAACATCAGTTTCATAAATCCCAAATGTTCTAACTGAAATATTTCTAACTAGGGATGTTGGTGACATGAATATGATCATTTCTCAAGATGTAACTAATCAGGAAAACTCACAGTTTCAGGAAAGAGGGGAGCCACATCTCTGCTCTCTGGGGTTGAGCCCAAAGGCTGAGGGCTTAATGGCTAATTTCTCCCCTAAACAGAGAACCTGAGATTTAGGAGACTATCTCATCTGTAGGCTACTTTGATTTTGATAAATGAAGTGCAAGGCCTGGCTTGGATGGATTAGAAAAAGAGTAAGAGGGATTGAATTTCTCTGCATCATACTGATAGATGGGAGGTGTTTGGAGGGTGGGGGATGTATTGGAGAGTGCAGCTCATGATGGGGTCTAGAATAATTTGAGGAGAGGAGAGAAGAGAGTCAGGAGAGGAAGAATGCAGAGAAAGAAGTATTGAGAGCGACAGTAAAAAGCAAGAGAGCCAGAGGTTCATGGTGGAAGGATAATTAAAAACAGTGACATTTAATGTCAACTGATAACAACAGTAACATTTTCACTGTGTAATAATAATAATAAAACCCCTCTAACTTACCCCCAAAATTTCACTTGAAATCTATGACCCACAATGTCCTTGATTTTATACTTGCACAGGTAAATCCTAAGTAATGGGGGTGTGTTCCAATTTGGAGCTGCTCAGAGAGATGAGAATATACCAGCCACAGGAGTTAGGGGAGAAGGCAGTTAGCTGAGCAGATGCAGAAAGTGAGAGTTGTAAATGACTAGAAGAATTTAGGCTCTTAAGACTCTCTGGAGAAACTGGAAGGTAGAGAAGAGGAAGGCTGAGCTATCTCCCAGTGGAGGCAGGGTGGCGCCTTCAGTTCAGTTCAGTTCAGTTCAGTCACTCAGTTGTGTCTGACCCTTTGTGACCCCATGAATCGCAGCATGCCAGGCCTCCCTGTCCATCACCAACTCCCGGAGTTCACTCAGACTCACATCCATCGGGCCTTAGGTCATTGCTATTTAGGGAAATTAATTTTGCATCAAAAGTGACAATAAAAAGAATGACATGGATATATTTCTAAGGTGTCAGAAAATTTAGGGAACAATATGAAACAATTTAAATGAATTGACAATGTCCAAGGCATGCATAAGGTACTGGGAAATATATCATATATGCCTGGAAATATATACGAAGGAAATCATAGCCTTAGGGAATAAGAGGTGACTGGCTGGTTTGTCCCAAGACTCAGTTAGTAACCCCAGAGGGCTGCTCTGCTGTACCAAATGTCCCAGGGGTAGATCCCAGCAGCTGGATCATGGCTGGAGTAGTTAAATTCAGCCTCAGTACCATTTTTCTAGATTCCATATATACGTGTGTTAATATATATTTGTTTTTTTCTTTCTGACTTATTTCACTCTGTATATAATTATGACTGATCCGTGTTGTTGTATGGGAGAAACCAACACATTATAAAGCAATTATCTTCCAATAAAATTTTTTTAAAAATAAATATAAATTCAGCCTCAAGGGAAGGGAAAGACTACTTGTATCCATCTATGATGCATTTAGAATGGGCAGCTAGAGTTGATAACTGGTGGTACTAGTCTGCATGGTACAAACTGGGTCATTCTAAGGAAGGCAGTTTTGTGAAGAGGTTGAGTGAGGGGCTCTGGAGTGAGAGCCAGGGGTTCAAATCCTAAGTTTAACACTTCTTGCTTGTAGGAAAGTTCTTTATCTTGTCCGTCCTTCATTTCCCTGTAAAATGGTGATAAAATAGTACGTCTTTCATGGGAAAGTTGTCTGGGTCCAATGAAAAATCCATGCAAAACACTAAGCTTATCATCTAGCACATAAAAACTTAAAGGTTAGCTATAATCATCACTGTAGAAGTGTTGCCATAAATTCCACTTACTTTGACACCTTATACTGTGATCATTTATGTAAATATAGCTCCTGAAAGATAACTCTGATTTCATCTCCACATAGCACTTGGCATGGTTCTAGGAATATCAGCAGGCATTGCTGAACTGAACAATAAATACACTGTAAGAAACTATAACTGGGTTTTAATCTCTTTTATTCTAATTTTTTGGAGAAGGCAATGGCAACCCAGTCTAGTACTCTTGCCTGGAAAATCCCATGGACGGAGGAGCCTGGTAGGCTGCAGTCCATGGGGTGGCTAAGAATTGGACACAACTGAGCGACTTCACTTTCACTTTTCACTTTCATGCATTGGAGAAGGAAATGGCAACCCACTCCAATGTTCTTGCCTGGAGAATCCCAGGGACAGGGGAGCCTGGTGGGCTGCCGTCTATGGGGTCGCACAGAGTCAGACACGACTGAAGAGGCTTAGCAGTAGCAGCAGCATTCTAATTTTTAAAGTCTAATATAAACATCTAAGAACTTAATAACAACCTTGTTATCTAGGTTTTTCCTTAACAAATATGAAGAGTGTAGATGGAAGCATGGAAATATCGAGACTGTTGGACCCAGGCAATGGATAAAGAGATTCATTATATTATTCTGTGTACTTTATTATATAAAATTCCCTATAATAAAATTAGTTTTCAAGCAAAAAAAAATTTAATAATTTCTTTATTAAAAGAAAGAAAGCAACATACAAATAAAGCTTTGTGTAAATTAAGTTGTACATAATCATTTATTTCTATGATAGACCTAAAGCATTAAAGAAACTATGAATGGAATGCATCTAGAATTCAGGAAAGCTTTATGTGAAACTTCTATAAATGTGTAAAAGATAGACTGTATCATGCCAAGCAGTTAGATTAAAAGTTTGAGGTGTCAAATGCAAAAAATATAATTGATCCTCCATTGCACATTAATGTTTATATAAGGGATTAGGATTAGAAAATAAAGAGAAAGCTCTCTAAGTAAATAAATGATACTAACTTGGAGACAGAGGAAGGATAAAATTGAAAATACTTATAATAACCTAGAGAAATAGCCATCAAGAATGGTCAGTAAAAACAACTGTAGAGGAGTATGACAGGTGGAGTGATGGGAAGCAAATCCGACAGAAGCTATAAGGAAACTAAGAAATCATAAAGTAGAAAAAGATGGCAATATAATAATAATAAAATAAAGATACTGTAAAGCCACTTCACACCTAGTTCCGTATTTTAATTTTATAGCAAATGTTAAAAGAATGATAGAATTGGAAAGTCACCATTTGGAATCCCCATTAGAAAAACTGAGTCAGGCAAGGATCATCAATGGATACTTTTTAAACTATAAGATGAAAAACTGTTGTAATAAACTACATAAAAATCACCTCACAGATTACTTATTAGTTATAATAGGAAAATGATACTTTCAAAACGGGGAGAATGGTACCCATCACCTTCAGAAAGTTATCAAAATTTAACCCTCACAGTATTAGGACCTGTTGACACTGTGTACCTCTTGATGTTATATACGAGAAGTACACAGCATCGCCTAGGTCATGTTCTTGCCAAAGGGGTTTGACATGGATCCAATCACAAGGAAATGATCAGAACAATACGGAATATGGCACATTCTACAAAACTGGCCTGGACTCTTCAAAAATGAAATATCATGAAAGATCAGGGAAATAAAAGTCATATGGTATCCTGATTTTAGGAAAGATATTCAGTTGGTAAAGAATTTGCCTGCAATGCAGGAATGGGCTGTATGTTTGATTACATTATTCAATGAATGTTAATTTAAAGGGTATGATAATATTATTGTGGTTGAGGCAGGATTGTCTTCATTCTTAGGATATACCTGCTTTAGTATTTAGGAGTGAAGAGTCATGATGTTTGCAATTTACTTTCAGTTGGATTCAGAAAAAAAGAAAAAAAAAACAGAAAGAAAGCAAATGCAGCAAAAATATATAGGAGTGTTCAAGGTGTTTTTATTTTATATGACTGAGAGTTTGAAAATTAAAAAGATAAGTTGGGAAAGAGGGGTAAAACTAAAGATGATTATAGATGTTTTACTTATTGAGAAACATCAGAATAGAGTAAGAAATGCAACTCATATATTCAGAAGCATTTATCAAATGTCTGTGGGATATAAAGAGCTAAATGTATAACTATTGCATCAGACATACTGCAGATTGTATGTAATGAACTTGCGTTCTAGCGTGGTCATTTTCTTTCTCATCCTATTATCTTTCTATGCTGCCCCAATAACAAAGTACTTTAGTAATTAAGAGGAGCTGCCCAGGCCTCTTACCGTGAAGACAAAGCTGTGGCCGTGAAAGTGAACTGTGTGCAGGTCAGACTCATCCCCTATGCCAATCAGATACCAATTCACTTCACTCCCCACGTGAAATACCAGGCCTTGGTTATTTGCAAACATTCTTCCGTTAATTGCTGTGGGGGGAGAGGGGGACACAGTTTGTTATATTCGACCAGGATCTGAAATAATATGTTTTTTTAAAAAACATCTTATAGAAAGCACCATGATGTTTTTAGAGGCCATGAGGGTTTTCAAGCTAGCCTAAGGACGCTGTTAAACATAACCAAGCCACCCTTTCATGGCTGTGTCTGATGCTGGAGAGTTTTTTCCTTGCCAGAGGAAATGAGGCACTGACTTTAACATAATTGGGTTGTTCTAGAATAATTCACAACTAAGGATACTTAAGTTGGTGGATACTTGAATAGGTCTATACATTTAAAGCATACTTGAAATTATCTAATAGGCTTGGAACGTTAGCAGTGTGATCCCATGTCCTTCATGACCTGTCATGAATATGACTGGAATGGCCATTTGTTGTTTAGTCACTAAGTTACGTTGTCTGACTCTTAGCGACCCCATGGACTGCAGCCCGCTAGGCTCCTCTGTCCATGGGATTCTCCAGGCAAGAATACTGGAGTGGGTTGCCATTTCCTTCTCCAGGAATGGCCATTTGCCTGAGGTCTTGTCTCAGCCCTGCTTTAATCCTCACCAGATATGGCTTCCAATGGGTAAGAGGAAGAAAATATTAAGATAAAAATTACATATTCTTCTTTTTCCTTTTCTATTTTGTGTCTGTCTTTGGAAATACATGGAATATATTATTACAGTGACACAAATATATAATTAATTCAGGAAGCCCTTTCTTTGGGCTTCCCAGGTGGCTCAGTGGTAAAAGAATCCTCCTGCCAGTGCAGAAAACACAAGAGACATGGGTTCCATCCCTGGGTCAACAAGATCCCTTGAAAGAGCAAATGGCAACCACTTAAGTATTCTTGCCTGGGAAATCCCATGGAGAGAAGAGCCTGGTGGGCTACAGTCCATGGAGTCGCAAAGAGTCAGACACGACTGAACACACAGACACACACATATCATCTGTAATTAATAACCATTTAATCTGTGGAGGTTGGGCTCTAATGCTTTTAGCTGATGGAAGGAAGTCATAGGAAAAACTAGGAGACACTGATACACTGCTTTAAATCAGTGCTTCTCAGACTTTAGTGTGTGCATGGCTGGGAATCTTGTTAAAATACAGATTGTGATCCACGGGGTGTGTGAAGGCTGAAATACTGCATTTCTAACAAACTCTGAAGGGATGCCACTACTACTGGTTCACGGACCACACTTGGAGCACAAGTGCCAGAACTGTTCAGAAAACTCACATCTATTTCTATTGTTCTCTAGCTCAGTGCTCTTGAAACCTTTAGCATAGTGGTTCTCAACAGGATTTTCTCCTCCAAGGGAGGCAGTGTCTGGAGACATTTTTTTTTAGCTCTCACAACTTGAGGAGAAGGGCTACTGGCATCTAGGGGGTTGGGAGTACGGCTCCTGCTAAACATCCTTCAGTGCACAGGACAGCTCCCCCAAGAGGAGTTGTCCAGCCAAAAATGTCAATAGTGTCGAGTTTGAGAAACCCTGGTTTAGATCAAGTTTAAATTCTTAACAGGGTGTTCATTCCCCACACTGATGGCTTTTTCTTTCCAGGTGCTCTGTGACCTAGCTTACCTTCTTCCATCCACCTGGAAGGTCATTCCCTTCGTTTTCTACCAGAGAGGCTCCTGCTGCTGCTGCTGCTGCTGCTAAGTTGCTTCAGTTGTGTCCGACTCTGTGCGACCCCATAGACGGCAGCCCACCAGGCTCCCCCATCCCTGGGATTCTCCAGGCCAGAACACTGAAGTGGGTTGCCATTTCCTTCTCCAGTGCATGAAAGTGAAAAGTGAAAGGGAAGTCGCTCAGTCGTGTCCGACTTTTAGCGACCCCATGGACTGTAGCCCACCAGGCTCCTCCGTCCATGGGATTTTCCAGCAAGAGTACTGGAGTGGGGTGCCATTGCCTTCTCTGAGAGGCTATTGATAATCCTGTCACAGCACCCCTTTGAGTCAGCCTTTTACTATGCTGAACAACTTGAGAGATGATCCACCTTATGGCTTTTGTATCTCCTCAAGGCCTTGGACAGTGCTTTAGAGTGTGTAGTTAGACCTTCAAGGAATATTAGCTGATATCCTCAGTTTTACATTGTCCTCAGGGCTCCAGGGACATTAGAACTCACCATGCTGCCAGGACAGTGGTCTACAGCTTGAGTGCCGACTCCAGCTCGGTCACTGTCCTTTTCTCTATGGCTCATGAGCAAAGATTGGTTTTTAAACTTCTAAACAGTTGGACAAAATAAAAAGCATATATATTTCCTGGGCTGCCATCTATGGGGTCGCAGAGTCAGACACGACTGAAGCGACTTAGCGGCAGCAGCAGGAGCCTATCTGGTAGAAAATGAAGGGAATGACCTTCCAGGTGGATGGAAGAAGGTAAGCTAGGTCACAGAGCACCTGGAAAGAAAAAGCCATCAGTGTGGGGAATGAACACCCTGTTAAGAATTTAAACTTGATCTAAACCAGGGTTTCTCAAACTTGAAAATTGTGTGAAAAACTGTTTCCAGTGCAGTTTTACCGACTTGAAGCCGCTTACATTTGCGTGTAAGTACTCACTTCAATGTGAGTGTTTTGGTGTCACAAGGGTTGAGTAGAAGAGTTCAAGGCAGAAACCCTATGGTCTACAAGTCTAAACTCTTTACTATCCAGCCCCTGATGGGAAAAGTTTGCTGGCCCCTGGTTGATGTGCTCTGCACCCCAGCTCTATGGATTGTGTTTTTAGACTATGCTGAGAGTGACGGAAGCAAACCTTTATCTGTTCCCTTTGGGCAGAACCACCTGTAGGCGCCAGTCAGTGAGTTAGTGAGTGGACATTACCATGCATTTCGTTGCTTTGTTTAAAAGTAATATCATTCCTGTCTACTTGGTTTGGTTCTTGAGCATAGGCATTGATGTTTTCTTCAATGTACCAGGATTCATTTTCATCAAAAGTCATGAAGAAGAGAACACGGTGAACCATGTTTTCTTTGGTGTCTTTTCGACATACAATCAAAGGACCTACCAGTCCACTATTAAGATCCTGGAGAGACAAAGCAAGATGATGAACTGAAAAACTCCCCCAGACAAGGAAAAGAGTGAGAAAAAGTTTTAGTTTGAGTGAGGTTAGATCCTGAGTTTTGAATGATTAGGATTCTAACTCTGAGCATAAGGAACAATATTTGACTTGCTAAATTCTCTTCCTTTTTCTTTCTTTTTCAAATCAGAATTTCCACAAATAACTTGCTAAATTCTTGATTGGAAAAAAAAAATGATCATCTCACTCATTAGAGTTGAGGTCTAAAGTGAACAACAAACTCCTGAAAGGGATTTTAGATACATTCCTGAGTGGATTTAGCTTTATCTTTGAAATTTTAATTAAAAAACCGAACTTTGGTTTTAATTAGAATTCCCTTGTGTTGGAGTTGGTTGACAGACTTGTTTAAAGGTCTTGGATCCTCCCCAACCCATGATACATTTGTTCCTGCAGCCACTTTCAGCTAGGATCCCTGGTTTGTTTGTATTTATCTTCATTTGGGGTTGAATGTCTATGTCTGCTCTTGGTTTTGGTGATGAGTAGGCCAAAAATAACTAAAAGGCCAAAAAAGGAGCATTTTTTCTTTTTTTTAATACAAATGAACTGGACCTCGAGTTGAGAGTTTTTAAAAGATAAATACTGTGTGTCCATTAATTTGTAACTAATTACAGAATTTTAAAACTTCATCCTTCATTTTCTGGAAACTAAATCTTATTCAATGAAACAAAGAAGAGGGTATTATCATATAGTTATACATATATATGTGTGTGTATCCCATATATATATATTCCATATATATATATGTACTTCAATCCACAGTAACATGTTGGAAAATATCCTAAATCTAAGTAATCATAATATAATAATTTTTTACTCTTGAAAAATGCAAACTTGTGTAAAATTAGAAACTAAGCAGTATTTAGAAAGTTTACATAAAACTGAGATTTTAAAGAAAAATAAAGCCTTGCTTTCATCATAATTTCTAAGAGGAGACAGTGTAAAAGCTGGAATTTGAAGCTTACCTTAACCATGTCCACGGTCGAATAGTAAAACCAAGGTATGCACTCAAAGTCATTTGAGGTAGGACCAGATCTTTCAGGAATCTGCCAAACGTATGTTTGGATCTCTCCTGAAATAGGTAAATGCAATGTGTTTAAACAGAATCTTTTAAATCACATTTCTTTATGGAAAACCAGAAAATGAACAAACCCTAAAGCTATGCAGATATTAAACAGCATAGTCCTCGTTTTCACTCCTGGCTCCACAGCTTCTTGCTTTGTGATCTTAGTCAATGTGTTTACATGGTTTAGACTTCTGTTTCTTCACGCTCAGTCAGGAAGATCCCCTGGAGGAGGGCATGCCACCAACTCCAGGGTTCTTACCTGGGTGATCCCATGGACAGAGGAGCTTGGCAGGTTACAGTCCATGGAGTCACAAAGAGTTGAACATGACTGAGCGACTAACACTTTTACTTCACTTTGCTTTTCCTCGTGTACATAAAATGGGAATTTAGGGATTAGACAAGAGGGTGCAAAGGAAGCCCTTGGTGTTACATTATCTGACCCACAGGGCAAGGTTGACGTCACTGTCAGTGTTGGTTGTTACGTTCTCAGCATTATAGGATCAAAACTTTATAACGGGGGCTTCTCTGATGACTCCGCAGTAAAGAATTTGCCTGCCAATGCAGAACATGGGTTCAGTCCCTGGTCTAGGAAGATCCCATGTGCCAAGGGCCAACAAAGTCCATGTGCCACAAATACTGAGCCAGTGCTCTAGAGCTCTAGAGCAACGAGAGAAACCAGCGCAATGAGAAGCCCGTGTACTGCAACTACCCTGTTCACTGAAACTAGAGAAAGCACAGCACAGCCAAAAATAAATAAGTAAATCTGAAAAAAAAAAAACCTTTATAGTGATTCTACCACTGAAAAACATCAATTGTTAAATCTAATTAATTTGTTCAACAAATACTTATTGTCATGAAGATAACTCAGTCTTTGAAATGTGACAGAATTGTTTTGAATCACAGCTCTGAACCTTCCAATCTGAGGATCACATGCACCTCCTTCCCCTCCCCACCCCCAAGGCTGTTTGCATTAATTTGAATCTTCTTGACTCTTGCAGGAAAGTTCTTTTGGTCCCCACCCTCAGCCCTTGCTGTATCATTCTACATCTCTCCCTTCCAGAGGTGTTTCCAAGCACCTGTGACATAGTCTTCCTTCTCCACTAACCAACCCCATCCTCAGCCTCCCCAGTTCCAAATCTTTAACAATCATCTTAGTACTAGCCCTCTCCTTCCAGCACACTGCACAGGTCCAGGGACACAGCAGGTACTCAGAAGTGTTTGTGAAATGCATGTAATGTGATCCTTTCCTGGCTAATCAGAACAAAGTGCTGACTTGCAAACTCCCTTGGCAGGATATTCATCTTGGTCCTATGGTAGGACTCTCTGAAGACAGCCTTCTGAATGGGAGAAAATAATAGCAAATAATAGCCAGCAATAAAAGCATCAGCAAACACCCTCCGACATAAATCACAGCAGGATTCTCTATGACCCACCTCCCAGAATATTGGAAATGAAAGCAAAAATAAATAAATGGGACCTAATTAAAGTTTAAAGCTTCTGCCACAACAAAGGAAACCATTAGCAAAGTGAAAAGACAGCCTTCAGAATGGGAGAAAATAATAGCAAATGAAGCAACTGACAAAAAACTAATCTCAAAAATATACAAGCAACTCCTGCAGCTCAATTCCAGATAAATAAACGACCCAATCAAAAAATGGGCCAAAGAACTAAATAGACATTTCTCCAAAGACATACAGATGGCTAACAAACACATGAAAAGATGCTCAACATCACTCATTATCAAAGAAATGCAAATCAAAACCACAATGAGGTGCCATTTCACACCAGTCAGAATGCCTGCGATCCAAAAGTCTACAAGCAATAAATGCTGGAGAGGGTGTGGAGAAAAGGGAACCCTCTTACACTGTTGGTGGGAATGCAAACTAGTACAGCCACTATGGAGAACAGTGTGGAGATTCCTTTAAAAATTGCAAATAGAACTGCCTTATGACCCAGCAATCCCACTGCTGGGCATACACACCAAGGAAACCAGAATTGAAAGAGACACGTGTGCCCCAATGTTCATTGCAGCACTGTTTATAATAGCCAGGACATGGAAACAACCTAGATGTCCATCAGCAGACGAATGGATAAGAAAGCTGTGGTACATATACACAATGGAGTATTACTCAGCCATTAAAAAGAATACATTTGAATCAGTTCTAATGAGGTGGATGAAACTGGAGCCTATTATACAAAGTGAAGTAAGCCAGAAAGAAAAACACCAATACAGTGTACTAATGCATATACATGGAATTTAGAAAGATGGTAACGATAACCCTGTATGCGAGACAGCAAAAGAGACACAGATGTATAGAACGGATTTTTAGACTCTGTGGGAGAGGGAGAGGGTGGGATGATTTGGGAGAATGGCATTGAAACATGTATACTATCAGATAAGAAACGAATCGCCAGTCTATGTTTGATACAGGATACAGAATGCTTGGGGCTGGTGCACGGGGATGATCCAGAGAGATGATATGGGGTGGGAGGTGGGAGGGGGGTTCAGGATTAGGAACTCATGTACACCCGTGGCTGATTCATGTCAATGTATGGCAAAACCAATACAGTATTGTAAAGCAAAATAAAGTAAAAATAAAAATTAAAAAAAATAAAATCAAAAGGGAATGTTCCAGCTATCATCAAAGTCTATTTTCAGTCTTTCTGCCCCACAAATCTTTTTTTTTTTTTTCTTCTGAATTTGACTCTTTCTTTGATACCCTTGATTCCCAGAACTACTTATTTTGACGGACACCTTTAGAGGACATTCTGCTGCTGCTGCTGCTGCTGCTGCTGCTGCTGCTAAGTCGCTTCAGTCGTGTCCAACTCTGTGCGACCCCACAGATGGCGGCCCACCAGGCTCCCCCATCCCTGGGATTGTCCAGGCAAGAATACTGGAGTGGGTTGCCATTTCCTTCTCCAATGCATGCATGCACGCTAAGTTGCTTCAGTTGTGTCTGACCCTGTGCCCCGCTATGGACAGCAGCCCACCAGGCTCCTCACCCACAGGATTCTCTAGGCAAGAACACTCGAGTGGGTTGCCATTTCTTTCTCCAAGAGGACATTCTGGATGCCCCTTTTATATCTCCCTTGAAAAATACTCCACCAGGTGTCAACAGCCATGTCCCCCATGCCTGCATCCAATGACTGGGCAGGGACACAAAGGTGCCAGTTCTCTTACCCCAACTCAGGAGAGCTGCTGCTGCTGCTGCTTCTAAGTCGCTTCAGACTACCCAGTCTTTGAAATTTCTCAGAGTTGTGGCCGTGACTTCTGTTGAGGTTGCATCTCTGTTAAACCTTTTTTCCTTGTCCAATTTTGCTTCTTTCTTTTTTTAATCCCCCAAAGTTATTTATACCAAGACCACTGTCTGCACACAAATCTTCATTTTAGGGTCTGCCCCCTGGGCATTTATATTAAAAAAGTATTCATTTTCTTTGAGTTTAGAATGCTGAGTGGCATGCTGTACAAGGTGGCGTCATGATGATTAGCATATGAGGTTTCTCCGGTTTTCTTAGCTGCTCAACTCTTTCCCTTGCCTCCTCCCTCACACACTGCACCTTGTACTCAACTCCTACTTTAGCACTTGAGTTGGAGACACTGAACACAGCATAAATACCTGACAGGGACAGGTAAAGAGGTGGGAGAGCTGCACACAAGTTGTATACACATGGTGCTCTATCCTGGAAGCAAACTTCATTTGCAAAAGGAACTTCTCTGTCAAACTTGTTCTTCAGCCCTTCTTGCTGTTGTTCAATTGCTAAGTCAGGTCCAGCTCTTTGTGACCCCATGGACTGCAGCACACTAGTCTTCCCTGTCCTTCACCATCTCCCAGAATTTGCTCAAACTCATGTCCAGTGAGTCAGTGTTGTCATCCAACCATCTCATCTTCCGCCGCCCCCTTCTTCCTAGTCCACTAGTTTCTCTCACCTGGAACTATAGCCCTATTTAAGAAAGAACATTAGCCCCACAGTCTTGCATAAAAGCTTTGAGGCTTTTCTTTTCCCCAAGGCAGTTACTTGGCTGTGTTTGTTTATTTTCAGTGGGATAGTCTGTTTTCATTCCAGGAGTGGAATATCTTTCCATCTGTTTGTGCTGTCTTCAGATTTCTTTCTCAGTGTCTTATACTTTTCTGAGTACAGTTCTTTTACCTCTTTTGGCTAGTTTGTTCCTAGGTAGTTTATTCTTTTTGATGTGATTGTGAATGGGATTAATTTCTTAATTTATTCATTAATTTCTGTTTCTGATATCTTGTTGTTAGTGTATAGAAATGCAATAAATTTCTGTACATTAATTTTGTATCCTTCAACTTTATCAGATTTGTTGATGAGCCCAAGGAGTGTTTTGGTGGTGGCTTTAGGATTTCCAATGTACAGTATCATGTCATCTGCAAACAGTAGGAGTTTCACTTTTTCTTTTCCAGTTTTGGATTCCTTTTATTTCTTTTTCTAGTTTGATTACTGTGACTAGGACTTTGAATACTATGTTGAATAAAACTGGTGAGAGTGGGCATCCTTGTCTTGCTTCTGATCATAGAGGAAACACTTTCAGCTTTTCACTGTTGAGTATGATGTTAGCTGTGGGCTTGTCATATATGGCCTTTATTATGTTGAGGTATGTTCTGTCTGTACTCACTTTGTTGAGACTTTTTACCATAAATAGTTGTTGAATTTTTCAAAAGCTTTTTCTGCATCTATTGAGATGATCATATCCTTTTAGTCTTCAATTTGTTGATGATTTGTTGATGTGATGTATCACATTGATTGATTTGTGGATACTAAACTATCCCAGGTGACACTAGTGGTAAAGAACCCGTCTGCCAAGGTAGGAGACATAAGAGATGCAGGTTTGATCTCTGGGTCAGGAAGATCCTTTGGAGATGGAAATGGCAACCCACTCCAGCATTCTTCCCTAGAGAATCCCATGGATGGAATAGGCTGGCAGGCTACAGTCCATGGGGTCGCAAAGAGTCAGACACAACTGAAGTGACTTAGCAGGCATCCCTGGGATAAATCCCAACTGATCATGGTATATGATCCTTTTATTGTATCATTGGATTTAGTTTGCTAGTATTTTGTTGAGGATTTTTGTATCTATGTTTGTCAGTGATATTGGCCTGTAACTTTCTTTTTTTGTGGTTTCTTTGTTTGGTCTTGGTATCAGGGTGATGCTGGCCTCATAGAATAAGTTTGGAAGCATTCTTTCATCTGCAATTTTTTGAAAGTTTGAGAAGGATAGGTGTTAACTCTTTTCTAAAAGTTAGGTAGAATTCACCCATGAAGACATCTGGTGCTGGACTTTGTTGTTGTTTTTTCAACTGATTCAGTTTCATTTCATGTTTTCAATTTTTCTTCCTGATTCAATCTCAGAAGATTGCATATTTCTAGGAGTTTATCTATTTATTCTAGGATGTCCATTTTATTAGCATATAATTGTTTGTAGTAATCTCATGATAATTTGTATTGCTGTGGTGTCAGTTGTAAACTCTCTTTCATTTTTGATTTTATTTACTTGCACTCTCTCTCTTTTTTCTTGATGAATCTGACTAAATGTTTATCAATTTTATCTTTTTGAAGAGCTAACTCTTAGTTTCATTGATCTTTTATATTACTCTTAAAATCTCTATTTCATTTATCTCTGCTCTAATCTTAATGTTTTCTTTTCTTCTACTAACTTTGATTTTGTTTATACGCTGGAACAATCCATTATGGAAAACAGTATGAAAGTTCCTCAAAACACTAAAAATAGAACTACTATATGATCCAGCAATTCCACTTATGGATATACATCCAAAGAAAATGAAAACACTAATTTGAAAAGATGCATGGACCCCAATGTTCAGAGCAGCATTATTTATAATAGTCAAAATATGGAAGCAACCTAAGTGTCCTTCAACAGATGAATAGATGAAGGAGATGAATATATATATATATATATTACTACTCACCAGGCTTCCCTGGTGGCTCAGAGGTTAAAGCGTCTGCCTAGAATGTGGGAGACCCAGGTTGGATCCCTGGGTTGGGAAGATCCCCTGGAGAAGGAAAATGGCAACCCACTCCAGTATTCTTGCCTGGAGAATCCCATAGAGGGAGGAGCCTGGTAGGCTACAGTCCATGGGGTTGCAAAGAGTTGGACACGACTGAGTGACTTCACTTCACTCAGCCATTACAAAGAATGAAATTTTGCCATTTGCAACTACACAGATGGACCTGGAGGGTATTATGTTTAATGGAATGTCAACTAGAGAAAGACAAATACTATACTATCACTTATATGTACAATCTAAAAATAAAGCACTAGTGAATATAACAAAAAAGAAACAGTCATAGAGGACAAACTAGTGGTTACCACTGGGGAGAAAAAAGTGAAGAAAGGCAAGAGAGAAGCAGGGGATTAAGAAGTGCAAGCCACTATGTATCAAATAAATAAGCTATAAGGATATATGGCACAGCATAGGGAATAAAGCCAGTATTTTATAATAAATGGAGTATAATTTATAAAAATTTTGAATCACTATGTTGTACGCCTGAAACTAGTATAGTATTGTAAATCAGTTACTATACCTCAATAAAGAAAAAGGCATGGCATATAGTAGGTGTTTCACAAAAGAAAGAAACAAACAAAAAAAGGGGGGAGAAAGAGCAGACGTTATCCTCACAGTCTTGCATAAAAGCTTTGGGACTTTTATTTCTCCCAAAGCAGGTACCTGGCTGTGTTGTAACAACAGTGGGGTTGTCTGTTTTCACTCCATGAGCATGAATAGAATATGGTCTTGAGGCTTTATTTTTAAAGACAACATAGATTTTCTCACCAGGAGTGAGAAATATTATAGGACCTAGGAAATACAAAAAAAAAAAAAAAAAAGGATGGATAGTTGTTATTTATTTTAAATTATGAGTCATCTGCCCCCTTAAGTATATGCACAGTGACTTATTGTATTCCTTAACATGCAGCCAAATGAAACACAAACACATTTAACAAATGGACCATTGCTGGTTTATGACACATGGCTTTTGCCTGGAAAATTTAAATCATCTAGAATTTTTATAAGCTCCAGTTCTAGAAAACTTACTTCGATGAGCATTAGTTAATGCCTATGAAAACACACAATTAAGAAATGGAACATTTTCTTTCTTGACCAATCTCACCATTTAAACCTTTTATTCTTTCCCCCTCTTTACCCTAGTGGAAGATTGGGAGAAACTGCAAGGTGTTTTCATTGACCCAGGGCTATTATCTCTCACAAATTGACCCTTCGTTTTACTCTCTTTTTTATCCCATGCTAAGAGCTGGAGGTATATAATTTATTATAAAACTTCTTTCTATTTGAAGGCAGGTAGAATATGTGGCTCTAAAAATTCTGAAACAGAGACGGTCTTGAGATGAACTAAGGCTTCCCTCGTGGCTCAGTGGTAAAGAATCCACCTGCCAATGAAGGAGATGCAGGTTTGATCCCTGGGTTGGGATGGTCCCCTGGAGGGGGAAATGGCACCCCACTCCAGTATTCTTGCCTGGGAAATCCCATGGACAGAGGAGCCTGGGGGGGCCACAGTCCATGGGGTTGCAAAGAGTCTGACACCAGTTAGTGACTAAACAACAATAAAGCAGACAGAACTCTCCTTAAACGCATGCTATAACTATTAGTATCAGAACCCTGAAGAGACCTGGTAGATACTAGATACTAATGAAGTAAAGCACCTCTTTGCCTCCCACGGCAATTCTACCATCTCAAACACTACGCTTGCTTTTCCTTTTCTAAAAAGTGGGTGTGTGTGTGTGTGTGTGTAAATAAAGGAATCTAGAGGGTCATATTGTGTTATTATCTTAGTGCATTTGGCCAGAATCCTAGAGAAAACAAATATAATACTGTTACTTTTTTTGAAGGGTCCATTCAAAAGCACTGGAAACTGAATACCACACACCTCCCTCCAGGGGTTGCAAAGCCCAAGAGGCTGATGCAGAGCCAAGAAAAGTACAAATTCCTCCTTGTCAGCATGCACATCCATCTTCTCAGGGTGCCATGCCAGAATATGGCCTCCAATAGACACACAGATATCACGACAGAAATAAGATCTGGGCATATGGATATGCCTTGTGACCGCTGGAAATATTATGCAATGTTATGGACATGCCATTTGACATAACAAATGAATACATTGTGTGACCTATGGAAATGCTGTGTGACCTATGGAAATGCTGTGTGACCTATGGAAATGCTACATGTGGGTGCCTGGCAGGCACTTACAAGTTTTTTAGCTGATCTGTCAAAGGTGGAGGTATGGGCTATATTTTTCTCACTCCTAGACAGAAGATGAAATTAAATCTTAAGCAATTAACTGTTTAAACACTTAAATTTAGACAAAGAAGGCCCCCTCCTAACTATATGAGGGTTTCTGGGATTTGTTTTAATTTCAAAGAAATTATCTTTAAATATTATTTCTAAAGCCCCTCCCAGAATCTTGGGATTCTGCGTGCAAGAAGCCAGATAATCTGAAACTAACCATATTCATTGTCTATGATATCTTTGTTGTCCATTTAAAAATATTTGAATCACTCTTCTTTTCCCAATAAAAGTGTCTACCAGCAAACAAATTAAAGTTAGAATTATAGGCACTTTTCTCCACTGAGGTAGAAGCTGACAATATCCTTATATAGGCAACAATTTCCAGTGGTTGAGGACAAGATGACAAACCCCAAACCAATCTTCTAGTGTATCAATACCTAGTATATCCAGATGTATTTCATCTTCATTTCGTACTGTTTGATTTGTGAATGTGATGTCATCATATTGGCGGTATACAACCTTCTTGTATTTGGACCCAAGATATGTCTCAATTCTATCCAAGTATATGTTTGTTTTGCTTTGAGAAAATATAAACAAAAAATCAAAGTTAATTAATTTAACCATTAAATTAGACAAATTCTCATACGGAAGAACTTATTGGAATAATGCAATTTATTAATATCTAGAGTTTATTCTGTGAACGGTGAACTTCCAGATGTTCAAGCTGGTTTTAGAAAAGGCAGAAGAACCAGAGATCAAATTGCCAACATCTGCTGGATCATCGAAAAAGCAAGAGAATTCCAGAAAAACATCTATTTCTGCTTTATTGACTATGCCAAAGCCTTTGACTATGTGGATCACAATAAACTGTGGAAAATTCTGAAAGAGATAGGAATACCAGACCCCCTGACCTACCTCTTGAGAAACTTATATGCAGGTCAGGAAGCAACAGTTAGAACTGGACATGGAACAACAGACTGGTTCCAAATAGGAAAAGGAGTACATCAAGGCTGTATATTGTCACCCTGCTTATTTAACTTCTATGCAAAGTACATCATGAAAAACCCTGGGCTGGAAGAAGCACAAGCTGGAATCAAATTGCCAGGAGAAATATCAAGAACCTCAGATATGCAGATGACACCACCCTTATGGCAGAAAGTGAAGAACTAAAAAGCCTCTTGATGAAAGTGAAAGAGGAGAGTGAAAAAGTTGGCTTAAAGTTCAACATTCAGAAAACTAAGATCATGGCATCTGGTCCCATCACTTCATGGGAAATAGATGGGGAAACAGTGTCAGACTTTATTTTTTGGGGCTCCAAAATCACTGCAGATGGTGATTGCAGCCATGAAATTAAAAGACGCTTACTCCTTGGAAGGAAAGTTATGACCAACCTGCTGCTGCTAAGTCACTTCAGTCATGTCCGACTCTGTGCAACCCCATGGATGAGCAGAGGCATTATTTTGCCAACAAAGGTCCGTCTAGTCAAGGCTATGGTTTTTCCAGTGGTCATATATGGATGTGAGAGTTGGACTGTGAAGAAAGTTGAGCACCAAAGAATTGATGCTTTTGAACTGTGGTGTTGGAGAAGACTCTTGAGAGTCCCTTGGACTGCAAGGAGATCCAACAAGTCCATCCTAAAGGAGATCAGTCCTGGGTGTTCTTTGGAAGGACTGATGTTGAAGCTGAAACTCCAGTACTTGGGCCACCTCATGCGAAGAGTTGACTCATTGGAAAAGACCTGGGAGGGACTGGGGGCAGGAGAAGGGGACGACAGAGGATGAGATGGCTGGATGGCATCACCGACTCGGTGGACATGAGTCTGGGTGAACTCTAGGAGTTGGTGATGGACAGGGAGGCCTGACATGCTGCGATTCATGGGGTCACAAAGAGTCGGACATGACTGAGCAACTGAACTGACTGACTGACTGAGAGTCTATTTTACCTTAGAAATTAATTTCATTTCTAAAAAAAAAATAGTTATTTCGGTAAGATTGTTGGATATTCATCCTGTACCTTAAAACATGTTTTTAGGATGAAATTCAGTTTTGATCAAATGAATAAATAATAAGAGAGAAAAATCAGAGAAAGATATCAAATTTTACACAGAAAGAAAAATTAGTGTCTTCAATTTGAGGTTCAAAGAAGAATAGCAATAGCCGGAAACAAATGAAGACAAAAAAATTCTGACTGATTCCAAATGTTAAATGTAGCTGAAATTATACTTATCATACCTTAAAGTGGTGAGATTGGATAGTAAAACACATAAGGAAGAGAGAAGACAAGAAAGGAAAAGAGAGACAAGCAGAAACAGCAAAGAAGAATTAAGTTATGTTAATATTTGGAAAGACTAGAAGTATTTATAACTGAAGACATCACACACACATTTTGAAGTTATTTGTAATTAAATGTATCCTAAACTACACATGCCCCACACATACCGCACACAAATAAATACACACCACACACACACACACACACGACTGAAAGGAAAGGTGGAGGATTACAGACTAAACCCTGCCCAATTAGAGACGGAAGCCACTGCCATACTTCTGTCCTTGGAGACGATGCAGTTCTCTCTCCCACTCCCTGCTAGGAGAATAATCCCACACAATTTCCTCAGCTGCGATATAAATAACCTTCGCCGCCTGGTACTGTGTTTGATCTGGGTTTGGCTCTGAACACTCTCTCACTTGGTATTTATGTTTCATGCCTCCAATATAGTGCTCTGAGGTTATACAAACCACATCAAAAATGCCTAGGGGGGGAATAAGAAAAGAATACTTAAGGCATTGCATTCAGATTTCTTTTCTCTAAATCATCTATAAGATATAAATCCCTCAGAGAAATACTATAAGATAGTTCATTCATTCTTCCACTAATTTGACAAGTATTTATTGAGTATCTTCTTCATGCCAGGCATATTTCTGGGCACTTGGGAAACATTAATGAATAAAATAGGTAAACATTCTTGACCTTGGGGTTTATATTGCAGGGTGTTGTAGAGACAGACAACCAACCTAGTAAGTAAAGCTGATGTGGGTTGGAAGGTGATAAGTGCTATGGATTAAGGAAAATGTAGGACAGTGTAAGGAGTATTGAGAATTCTGGATGAATGTGTGGAGGGAGAGGGCAATGAACAATATTTTATAGGATGATCACGGTAGGTCTTGATGGGTGAGTGACATTTGGGCATATTCATAAGAGATAGATGGTGGATCCAGAGGAAGGGCAATCCAGCAAGAGGAAATAGATAGCAAAATTCCCTGCCTGAGGGTCTGCTTGGTGTGTTTGAAGGCCATCTAAGAAGCCTGGGGGTCTGGAGTAGAATGAGCAAGGCTGAGGGTACTAGGAAACAGGATTGGTGGGGAATGGAGGACAAAGTCACATAGGCCCTTGTGGGCCATTGAAAACTCTGTAGCTTTAACTCTGAGTCTATGAGTGACATAAGAACATTCTGGCAGTTGTGCTGAGAATAGACCAGAGTGGGCAAGGGAGGAAGGAAGAAGACTTGTTAGAAGGCTATTACAATAACCCACAAGGGATGATGATGGTTGGAGCAGAGGGGGAGTGTGGAGGTAGTGAAAGGAAGTTGAAGGAAATCAGAATAATATGTTATTAATAAGAACCCCAAACAGTGACCACAATGAAAACAAATCACCTCCACAACAACAAACTCCAGCATGGATCAGGCCAGAAAATTCCACCGAAATTCCAGCTGTCTTTTATTTTGGTAATTTTATGCCCTTCCTGTTCTGACTTTGTTTCTATTAATATTGATATCACCTTCATCAACACTAGCCTTCTCTTTCAACTCTGTACATATTTCTGTGGTTCCTGTTCCTTATCGTGAAGCTGCCATGTGTTTACAGTGGTGGATACTGTTTAGGAAAGAGGGGAAAAAAGCAGACTACTGTTTTTTTTAAGACCAGGGAAACATCTACAGGGGAAAGGAGAGGAAGAAGTGGGAAGGGAATGGGTGATAACTTGCCACTAGGTGAGTGAGTACAGCAGAGAAGAGAAAGTGGTGAAGAAAGACCTTTTTTTCTTGTGATTACTTCTTTTTGGATAATCTTTTTAAAATGTTATTTTTTTAAGTGTAGTTGATTTGCAATGTTTCTGCCATACAATAAAGTGATTCAGTAATATATATATATATATATATTTCAGAATCTTTTCCATTATAGGTTATTATAAGATATTGCATATAGTTCCCTGTGCTGTAAGTAGGTCCTTGTTGTTAATCTATTTATACATAGTACTGTGTATTTATCTCCCTTTCCTCTTTGATAAACATAAGTTTGTTTTCTATGTCTATGAATCTACTTCTATTTTGTAAAGAAATTCACTTGTAACATTTTTTTAGATTCCAAGTATAAGTGATACCACATGATATTTGTCTTTCTCTGTCTGACTTACTTCACTTAGTATAATAAAGTCCATCATTGTTGCTGCAAATGGCAATATTTCTTTTTTTAAAAAAAATGGCTGAGTAGTGTTCTGATTACTCATAATCACCAGCACTATTTGTTTGGAATGTAGAATAAAAAGTTTTGAAATGTAAATATATAGTCAGATGAATTTGTGATATCACAAAGAGTTAAGATACAAATCCATGGTATTTATAGAGTAATTTGTTTATTGTAGGGCTTCCTGCATAGCTCAGTTGGTAAAGAATCCACCTGCAATGCAGGAGACCCCTGTTTGATTCCTGGGTCAGGAAGATCCACTGGAGAAGGGATAGTTTACCCACACCAGTATTCTTGGGCTTCCCTTGTGGCTCAGCTGGTAAAAAATCAGCCTGCAGTGCAGGAGACCTGGGTTCGATCCCTGGGTTGGGAAGATCCCCTGGAGAAGGGAAAGGCTACCCACTCCAGTATTCTGGCCTGGAGAATTCCATGGACTGTATAGTATAGTCCATGAGGTCGCAAAGAGTCAGACACGACTGAGCGACTTTCACTTTCACGTGTTTATTGTATAGCGAGTATTCAACTGGTGTTAGTACTTTTTGACCAAAGAGAGTTTTGTTTGCTAGTTTTATTTTTTGTTAAGGTATATCTGCGGGATGAAAGAAAATACTAAAATTTTAAGTCTAACATATACCAGGCCCTTTACTACACTGCATCCATCTCATATGATTGTGTTTATTGCTTTTTATGGATTGTAAATTATTACAATCCCTGTTTTATAAATGAGGGTATTAGATTCAGAGGGGAGGGGAGGCTCCTCTGATTCCCTTAACAATTTTCTGATACAAGGTGCCTTTAAAAAACTGCCAGAAATAGTCAACCTCATTGAAGTAAAAAATACTTCCCAAGGGAGCAAAACTAGCAAGGAGAGGGATAAGAGAGGAAGGCGAAAAAGAGAAGGGTAAGGTTGATGAAGGAGGAAGACCTGGGAAACAAATGGACAGAAGAGTAAGAAATGCAGCAGATAATAGAATGAAAGCAAATTAAAATGCTTCAGAGCATCCTCATTGCTTTTGAAAAGTATGGGTTGATTTAGAGCCTGATACCTGGGAAGAGAAAAATGGAAAGGGCTGAGAGGATTTTTGTGTGCAGGAAAATGATACACTTACACTCCTATAAATTAAATGGAGCAGGGCAAAAGTATTTTAAAACATTATTTGGATAACTTATTTTTTTCCTGTACAAACAATATTCAGTGCATATGAAGACATCGCTTTTTCATAGTTTGGGCATATTTCAGGCTGATGGAGAAGATCCACAACTTACCTATGGAATCAGGTGTCATAAGAAGTGTTTGGGAGATATGGGGATTCACAAATATCGTGTCATCCCTTGATCCTAAGGAAGTGAAGGTATTTCCTGAAAAATATATCCCGTGAAAGTCTTGACTTGATCCCACACTAAGAACATGCCATGAAACATTGTCTCCTAAGCACATATCTAGTCCAGGCAGATTTCCATACATGTATCCATTTATTGCTGCAAGACATTTGTGACAAAGAAAAGATTGTTTAATTTATTGGTACTTGACATCTCTTGGACTCAACCAAGGACTATTCATTAAGCAGTTCATTCATGTAAGATATCAAGATTACCCAAGCCAACCCCTTCTTTTTGGATTTGATGAAACGAAGGTCAGAGAGACTTGTTCAGTGTTGTGAAGCTAATGAATAAAACTGTTGAGACCAGAGTCCAAGTCTCCAGATTCTAGACCAAGTCTCCAGATTCTAGATCATTCTTTTTTCCCACCACACTTTAAAGTCTTCAGAAACCAACCAATTCAACAAACACCCTACCTATCCACTCCATTACTTTGGCAATAGAGAAATATGTGACTTTTCTGTATCATATTTAGCAATAGCTAAAATAATGTATTGCACCAAAAAGGCATTGGTAAACATTTGATAGAATGTAACATAATCACCCTGCTACTGCTGCTGCTGCTAAGTCACTTCAGTCATGTCCGACTCTGTGCAACCCCCCGACTCTGTGCGACCCCATAGACGGCAACCCACCAGGCTCCCCCATCCCTGGGATTCTCCAGGCAAGAACATTGGAGTGGGCTGCCATTTCCTTCTCCAATGCATGAAAGTGAAAAGTGAAAGTGAAGTCACTCAGTCGTGTCTGACTCTTCACGACCCCATGGACTGCAGCCTACCAGGCTCCTCCATCCATGGGATTTTCCAGGGAAGAGTACTGGAGTTGGGTGCCATTGCCTTCTCCGTAATCACCCTGCTGCTACTGCTGCTGCTAAGTTGCTTCAGTCGTGTCCGACTCTGTGCGACCCCATAGACGGCAGCCCACCAGGCTCCCCCATCCCTGAGATTCTCCAGGTAAGAACACTGGAGTGGGTTGCCATTTCCTTCTCCAACGCATGAAAGTGAAAAGCAAAAGTGAAGTCGCTCAGTTGTGGTCGACTCTTAGCGACCCCATGGACTGCAGCCCACCAGGCTCCCCTAGTAAGCTCTATTTTTATTGGGAAATTATATTTAAAGAAAACATGAAACATAGTAGCCAACAATTGAGGGGAACATATGTTTCCCTTAAAAAAATCTGTAATTCTTTAGGCCTAGTGAAATTAAACTGCTTAATACATTTATCTTTTAAGTTAAGTGTTCTCTTACAATACATCTTGTTAGACTCTTGGAAGTTTGGATCCTCTGTATCCACATTTTCAGGCTCTGTGGTAAATATCCTGATATTTTTATCTAAGAGATAACTTCGATTTTCATCAAATATTGTGGCAAGTAGGTAAAATTCTTTGTCTATTCCTTTCTGTGGATGAAAATAGAAAAAATAAACAGACACAAAATATGCATAGTACATATTCAAAGTAGTACATAGTACATATTCAAATGGTTGGCCCTCGTATAGGATTTCCCATGCAATGGGATTTTTATGTTCTTGGAAAAACTGATCAATTAACTTCCCCACTTATGGACTTTTTCTACAAATGTATGAATCCCAGTGAATAGATTTATCACAGAACTAAGAAGCTGGGAGAAATCTCTACCACTATTTTCATGTAAAGCTCTTACTCTAAGGACCCCCTATATCTTAACTCCATAAAACTAAACACTATAATCACAGATGTTCATAGTGGCTTCTCTTGGAAGCTTTGTAAAAAGTAAGTTAAATAAAATGTTTTCGATTCTAGAAGGTCTGTATTTGGGGATTTATGAAGAAATATACATATATATTTATATTTTTGGATAAAGTAGAAAAATTATATGTACTGTAAAAATTATGAGGCTATATGATTTTCATTATATAGATGACTATAAATACAAAGCCATATTTTAAAATAAAATATACATTCAATTTTATATATTTACACTGGGGATTTATAAGTCTTTTTTGTTGTTGTTCTTTAGTTGCTAAATTGTGTTTGACTGTTTTGTGACCTCACGGACTGTTGCCCACCAGGCTGTTCTGTCCATAGCATTTCCCAGGCAGAAATATTGGAGTGGGTTGCTATTTCCTTCTTCAGGGGATCCTCCCAACCCAGGGATCAAACCTGTGTCTCCTGTATTGCAGGAGGATTCTTTACCAACTGAGCCAGCTGGGAAGCCCTTATAAGGCTTTCCAACACATGAATTACAAAAGAACTTGGCTATTACTTCACTTGTGAGTGAAGAACAAGGGAAATTTGCTCATTAAGCATTTATTGAGCACCTACCACATGCCACAGAAGGACTGGGTTTGTTACCAAAAATTTAATAAAACCCTATCTGTGGTTTCAAGGCACTTAGAGTCTATTGGGAGAGACAGGCCAGTAAAAATAACTGTCTGGGGAAGTGCTTTAACAGAGCTTCCCAGGTGGCTCAGTGATAAAGAGTCTGCCTGCCAATACAGGAGACACAGGTTCAGCCCCGTGGTCAGGAAGATCCCCTGGAGAAGGAAATGGCAATCCGTGGAGTATTCTCACCTGAAAAATCCCATGGACAGAAGAACCTGGCGGGCTACGGGGTCACAAAGAGTCAGACACGACCGAAGTGGCTTGAGCACAAGTGCTCTGACAGAAACCTACAGACAGAACCATAATAACCTGCAGGAACTTGAACTAACTTTGGTTTGGGAATATTGTTTGAAGAAAATGAAGGGACCCTCAGTCTGAGTTTTTATTAAAAATTCTCCCCTTTTAGCAGGTAAAACAGTGAGTAAAGTCCGTTCCAGACAGAGAGAAGAAGGGCAAAATCAAAAAGATGTGAACTAGCCATCCTTACTCAGGACTAACAGGCTAACTTTGCAGTAAGACCAGAATGGAGTGTGCAAGGTGGGGTGGGGGGTGGGGCAGGGGGGAGCATGGATCTAGAAGGATCCACGGGGTCTGATATGTTGCTTTCTGAGCCAACAGACTGTAGGGTGATTTTTAGGGTCGAGAGTGCTATAATCTGATTAGAAAGGGAGGAATGTGGAGCTATACTGAAGCAGAATGGAAGCAGGGATAGGAGTTAGGAGGTTGCAGGAATTCAGAAAGAGATGATGCTGCCTCAAATAAGGCAATGGGATCAGAGAGCTGGTGACCAGTGCTGGAGGGGAGAAACAAGGAGTTGTTGATCAAAGTCCTGGGCTTGGTGGTGTCCTTCTCTAAGAGACAGGATAGAAGAAAAAGAGATGACTCAAGAGAAGGGTGGGACAGGCAGTGGCTGTCTAGAGGGGGACGAAGAGTTAAAACAGTCAAGTGGGGACTTCCCTGGCGGTCCAGCGGCTTGTACTTTGCCTTCCAATACAAAGGATGTGGTTTTGATCCTTGGTAGGGAAGCTGAGATCCCACATGCCTCGTGGCTGAAACACCAAAACATAAAAAACCAGAAGCAATACTGCAAGAAATTCAATAAAGACTTTTAAAACGGTCCACATTAAAAAAAAAAAAAAAATCTTAAAAAAGTAGCAGAACAGTCCAGCCGAATTAAAAGTGTCTGGAACATGCCCAGAGTTCACTGGGCATGAGAAGACACAGGTCTGAAGCTGAGGAAAGAGTAAAACTGAGAGACACAGGTACACAGAAGTTGAAGGTGCACACTGCACACTGCCTTTCCCCTGAAGATGTTTCAGGCAACCTCTCACCAAGGCATACCCGGACATAGGTCCCATCACTTAACCTGTTTGCCATCCTCTCCAAGACTTCCATTTCTGCACACGAGAAGAGGCCCTATAAGGCCGCTGTTGATGTCTGTTTTAAAATCTACTGAGGAAAAGTATGACCAGGTCAGGCAGTTGGGGTCTGTGGAAGTGGGTCCCACATCTGTTGGAACTTCCCATGTATAAACGAATGTTGCACCAGGATTTACATGCGAGGAGGGCGACGGGGTACCTAGTAAGAAAGAAATATTTGTGAAATAAGACCTAGGACCCAAAGTACCCTAGTCTAGCCTATGAGATCTCTGAGATCAAGAACTGTGTCCTGCTCACACTGTGGTACCTTGGGTGACAGCTGAACAGGGCCAAAGGACCCCCTCTGCCACCGTGAGTACACAGATCTGTGATGATGTGAAAAGTAGGCTGCCCAAAGATTTTAGGAGGAGTCTGATTTTCTTGCTCACACTGTATTGCTGTCGGCCTTGCTTGCGCCTGGGTTGAGCTGTGGTACTTGCCTCCTCCTGGTGTTCTGTAGAAGGAGCCCTCGTTGTTCTTGTTGTAAAGCAATCCATGGGGATGAATGCTGAGCGGCAGGGAAGCATTGTTATAGAAAGTGACCTGGATGATCTGCCCCACTTCTGCCTTAATGACAGGGCCTGGAAACCAACAGAGTTAGGAGTTGTCATTGGTGTTCATAAATGTCATTCAGGTTGTGTTACTTGGGTGAGGTTCTTCTAGGAACAAATTAAAGGGATGATGCCATGAACCAGAGTGTGTCCAATGAAAAGAAGTCTAGGTGATTCAGTATCTTAGAAACTCTCATGGATTTGCAGGGACAAAAAAAATGTAGCTTCAACCTGGATGAATCCCGCCAGACTCCTCTGTCCATGGGACTCTCCAGGCAAGAATATGGGAGTAGGTTGCCATTTTCTTCTCCAGGGGATCTTACCAACCCAGGGATTGATACTGGTCTCCCGCATTGCAGGCAGGCTCTTTACCATTTGAACCACCAGAGAATCCCCAAAACTGTGAGTTGGTGAGTACTCTTTTGATGGCACAGAATATGTGTAAATTGTGTTTATAACCCCACAAGCTATGAAATAATTTTACCAAGGAGTCCAAGGTGTGTTGCTTTTGCCTTCTGGGTTTGGAAGGAAGCATCTGTGTATTCAAAGTAAACTAGTTTTTTGTAAGTTCCTCCGATTCTGGTTGGGCCTTGTTCAAAATAGAAGTGGGATTCACTGTGAGAGAAAGTAGAAACAGAGAACTTTTAAATTTACAATGACCATGTGAAAAGAAAGCAAGAACCTACATCCATCTGTTTTAAGGTATTTGTAATCTATTTGTGGAAAACTCAGCAGTGGCCACAGGACAGGCAAAGGTGTTTTTGTTCCAATCTCAAAAAAGAACAATGCCAAAGAATGTTCAAATTACCATTACTTTTGCACTCATTCCACATGCTAGCAAAGTTATGCTCAAAATCCTTCAAGCTAGGTTTCAGTAGTACCTAAATTGAGAAC
This sequence comes from Oryx dammah, assembly GCF_014754425.2. NCBI lineage: Eukaryota > Metazoa > Chordata > Mammalia > Artiodactyla > Bovidae > Oryx > Oryx dammah. The sequence continues at coordinate 38,397,911 of NW_024070186.1, forward strand.
TTCCAGATGTACAAGCTGGGGTTTAAAGAGGCAGAGGAACCAGAGATCAAATTGCCAACATTAGTTGGATAATAGAGAAAGCAAGATAATTCCAGAAAAACATCTGCTTCATTGACTACTCTAATATCTTTGACTGTGTGGATCACAACAAACTGGAAAATTCTTAAAGAGATGTGAGTACTAGACCATCTTACTTGGCTCCTGAGAAACCTGTATGCGTGTCAAGAAACAACAGTTAGAACCATACATGGAACAACTGACCAGTTCAAAACTGGGAAAGAAGTATGTCAAGGCTGTATGTTGTCACCCTTCTTGTTTAACTTCTATGCAGATTACATCATGTGAAATGCCAGGCTGGATGAATCACAAGCTGGTATCAAGATTGCTAGGAGAATATCAACAACCTCTGATACATAGATGATATCACTCTAATGGCAGGAAGTGAAGAGGAACTAAAAAGCCTCTTGATGAGGGTGAAAGAGGAGAGTGAAAAAGCTGGCTTAAAACTCAACATTCAAAAACTAGGATCATGGCATCACTTCATGGCAAATAGAAGGGGAAAAAATGGAAGCAGTAACAGGTTTTCTTTTCTTGGGCTCCCAAATTAGTACAGATAGCGACTGCATCCATGAAATTAACAGACGCTTGCTCCTTGGAAAGAAAGCTATGACACATCTAGACAGCATATTAAAAAGCGGAGACATTGCTTTGTCGACAAAGGTCCATATAGTCAAAGCTATGGTTTTTCCAGTAGTCATATATGGATCTGAGAGTTGGACTAAAGAAGGCTGAGCACAAAAGAATTGATGCTTTCAAATCATGGTGCTTGAAAGACTTTTTAGAGCTTTGTGGCTCAGCTGGTAAAGAATCTGCCCACAACGTGGGAGATGTGGGTTCGATCCCTGGGTTGGGAAGATCCCTTGGAGAAGGGAAAGGCTACTCACTTCAGTATTCTGGCCTGGAGAATTCCATGGACTACAGTCCATGGGGTCGTAAAGAGTCGAACACGACTGAGTGACTTTCACTTTCATTTTTGGACTGCAAGGAGAAAATCAACCCTGAATATTCATTGGAAGGATTGATGATGAAGCTCCACCTGGCCATCTGATATGAAGAGCTGACTCATTGGAAATGACCCTGAGGCTGGGAAAGATTGAAGGCAGGAGGAGAAGGGGACAACAGAGGATGAGAATGGTTGTATGGCATCACCAGCTTGATGGATCTTAATTTGAGCAAACTCTGGGAGACAGTGAAGGACAGAGGAGCCTGGTGCACTGCAGTCCATGTATTGCAAAGAGTCAGACATGACAGAGGCTGAACAATAGCAATGTATTTATAAAAATAATGCGTGCTCACTGTAGAGAATTTGGAAAATAAAAATGTATATATAACAAAAAACTTAAGATCCTCATAATTCTACCATCTCTGTATAATCACTATCAACACATTCCATGGATATCTTTTCAGTCTTTTGTCTGTACATGTACACAAGTCTCTGTCTGTAGACTACCTATTAGTTTAATCTATACATTTTTCTTTTGGAATAAAATTTTAAAAACATTAAGACTGATTTTTTTTTAAGGCAAGTAGTAATAAACATTGCTTTTAAAACAAGTGTGCTGAGATGCTAGAGTACTGAGATGAGAGATGTCATTCTTAACTTTTTAATTCTATTGTAATAACATAAAATGAGGACAAGTGTTTCTTAGGAGGAAATGATGGCTTGCAATGCTGAGACAGCATCAAATTTCATAACCAGGAGAATCATGTGAGCTGAAAGAATCTATTAATTCATACTTATTTTAGTCAATATAAAATGAGAGTTGAATCTAATTTTTGTTCTAAGCCCTGATAGGCTTTTCATAATTAACACAAAATTTCCATTACACAGATTGAATAATTTGTTGATGAGCTTTAAAGAAAAAAAAATATTCACTTGATAGAACATTCTCAGTTTTCTTCAATTTTCTATGAGTAAATTAAAAAAATAAATACTATGGGGAATATTATTTTTTGGTGGTTATAGAACTTCATATTTTCTGACATAAAACTTTCATTCAATAGACTAAAAGAATTACAACTCCTGTAATCTTCAAGTTGGTAAATATATTTAGCAGTCAGACTACAGAAAAACTTTTTGTGCATTTCTAAGTGCTGATACCACAGTGATGTATTTTAGTCTTAGTTTTAGGTTATCAAAGAAATAATTGGTAATACATTCTTAAGTGTTATTGAGTAAATATATATATATATATAATATGATTTAAGGATGACACAAGAAATTATTGACTATACCCTCAGATCTTAGCATGAAATTACAAATTACATGTGAGAAATATTTTTGAATTTTTGAAAAATTGCTATTGACAACATAATTCACTATGTTTTGTTTTTTTTTTAACAGTGTCATAGTTTATTTGTACTTGATGTTAAGGTTTTGTGATAATTATAACCTACAGGTTACATATGATGGACAGATTTAAGTCTTCCTACCCTTACTTTTTGAAGCTTTGATCTTTCCCAAGTCATTGACCTCTAGTGATGCAATTCTTCTATCCTTTTTTTCCTTCCAGTCTTCTTTTTTTTTTCTTTTTTAAAATTATTTATTTATTTATTTTTTACTTTACAATATTGTATTGGTTTTGCCATACATCAACATGAATCCGCCACGGGTGTACATGTGTTCCCAATCCTGATCTCCCCTCCCGTACCCCCATACCATCCCCCTGGGTCATCCTTTTTAAATATCTCATAATTATAAACAAATCCATTTAAAAATTTAATGCTAAGAAAAAGATGAGAAGTATGTTTTTCTTTGCAGTGGCTTCCAAGGCATTTAGAGAAAAATGTAATATAACAATGATCCTTTGGCTGAATATTTTCCAATTATTGTTATAATTATTTTCCCATCTTTATTTTATCAATATCTTTTTATTATAAAATGCTTAAGTCCTTGTAGGAATAGCTAGGTTATGAAAAAGGCCAATTATCTTTATTTAACCATGAATATTTTAATCACTGAATCATTACCTTCCAGCTTCTGTTAAACTATTTCCACTGAAGAAATTTATGCCAGATGGAGCATAGTCCCAAAAAATTTCTTTAGCAGCAATGTAATAATGAATAACTTGTGTCCCCGTAATGTCTGCTGAAGATTTTTGGCAATCCCTTACATTGAAGAAAGCCTGCATACTCTCTGAAAAATAGTAAATCCAAGTAGAGAATGTTATGAAAACATTAAAACATTTTTCTTAGTCTATATATATATATATATAAAACTATAGCCAACAACATTGCAACTTCCCTTTCTTTTGAGAAATTTGAGGCATTTTATTTCCGGAATCTGTGAAAATCCTGAAATGTATGAAGTAAGTACAAGACTCAGGATGCCAAAGTGAATGTTGAGGAGCGTATACTAGTGGAGATTAATAACCAGCACTAGATCAGCTCCTGAGGAATATAGCACCTGCCTACTGAGAGGAATCAGAGTCTGTTTAATCAAAAGTATCTTCCCTGTGGTTCTGAAGTTGTTACCATTAATTACTAGATTAACTAGTTGGCAGGCAGGAAGAAAACCAAGGCAGGTACGTTTCCATGAGAGCATCAGTCCTGTGTTTTGATTTAAGAGCAACACTGGTGAGAGTGTAAATTCATACAGACTTTTTGGAAGATGATTAGGCAGCCTTTGTTAAAATTAAGAACCCTTCCATTAAAAACTTTTGCTTCTTTCAGTTAGGCAAGACAAAAATTTACACATACATAAAAAGATACAAATAAAAAGTGGCTAGCTATAACACTGTTAGTGACTTAAATGGGAAGGAAATCCAAAAAAGAGGGGATATACATATATGTATATGTATAGCTGAATCACTTTGCTGTACAGTAAAAACTAACACAACACTGTAAATAAACTATACAATAAAAATTTTAAAAATAAAACAAAAAATAAAGGAGTAGCTTTATTTTGGGAATGTCATGGAAAAGATTCTTGCCTGGAGAATTCCATGGACATATTCTTGCCTGCAGAATTCCATGGACAGAGGAACTTAGCGGGCTACAGTTCATGGGGTCGCAAAGAGTCGGACACGACTGAGCGACTAACACACACATACACACACAGTGAACCAAGAAAGTGAAAGCAATTTAGATATCTATCAATAGCTGGATGGTTAAATAAATTAGGCTACATCTCAAACAAATACAGAAAACTATACAGCTATTTAGAAAAGTAAGCTAGACAAACCTATGGAGACTAAGTGGGGAAGGAGGGGAGAGGGAGGTATTGGAAGATTGCGACTGACATATATACGCTATTGACACTATGTATAAAATAGATAACTAATGAGAACCTACTATACAGCACAGGGAACTCTACTCAGTGCTCTGTGGTGACCTAAATGGGAAGGGAATCCAAAAAAAGAGGGGATATGTATATATATGTATATGTATATGTATATGTATATGTATATGTATATGTATAGCTGAATCACTTTGCTGTATCGTGGAAGTAACACAGCAACTATATGATAAAAATTTAAAAAATAAAACTTAAAAAAATAAAAGAGTAGCTTAGAAGTAAAGGGAATGTCATGGAAAAGATTTCGAGATATAAGGATGAGTGAAGAAAGCAAGCAGCAGAAGATAGAAAAACCTATTATATACAAATAATAACCTATTTTTTTAAGTTAATAGTGAAATAAAACCTATTATATGGAGTGTGATCTCCTTATTTAAAACAGTACCTGTGCATTTTTATTTCTAAGTGTTCATATATATTGTATGAAAATGCATAGTAAACAGCTTTGCGAGTATTCACAAATACACATTTGTGTAAACACAAATGGCTTACAGGGATTATTCACTGGAGAGGGCACTGGGATGGTGGTGGGGTAGGGTTGGACTGATGGCACATTCTTAAACTATTTCTCCAAAAATGAATACTAAATCTGATTTTGTGTGTGTGTGTGTGCGCTAATTTTGGTGGTGTAAACACTTTCCTGTGGCCACATTTGAAGCTACCACAAGTTTATCACCTGGCTTATTTAATTCTCAACTCTCTGGAGCTCCTAAGCGGTGGCTCTCATATACCACATTAGACTTTCGCTCTTTCTGCCTGCTACCTTCACCAAATTCTCCCCTCCCTCCACTCCTTCCTCTTTGCTTTCTTCCTTTCTTTCCAGCAAGTCTATTCATGCATTCTTATAATTACTGAAAACAAAACAAACAAAAAAACAAAAGCAAGCAAACACAAAAAAGCCAAAACAAACAGACAAACAAAAAACACCCCAAACTTCACCATGGGAAGAAAAGAAACACAGGGGAAAGCTATGTAGTCCACTAGCCAAGGGTTTTTCATTGTGTCCAGGGTTGACCCTATCTTTCCTGCAGAGTTGAAGAGGAAAGACCTGGCTTAAAGGCAACATCTATAAATGAGGTCAAGAGGAGGAGTAGATCTGGTGTACATTTTAACCTTTAAAACATATTTTAAAACAACATTCCTTTCTAGGTGAGAACTTTTGTATTATCATTAAATTCTGTCCTTGAGTTACAATAGCCATGTGTGGGTCTCCCTTTTCTTACAACCCTGGGAGGAAGGGTCATAGCACACAGGGAATCCCAATAAGTACATGTTGTTTAGTTGTTTAAATAATTAATTGAAGTATGATGCTAACCAAAGTATTGGACTTAGAAATAAGAAAGGTTTTGATCAGAGAAGTAAATCCCATTTTTGTAAAAAAGGGAGAAAAGCTAAACTCTTCAGTTCAAGTAACAGTTGTGTTTTCTGACTGAAAAATAACGCAAAACATTTACATGATTCCATGCAGAGTTTAGTCAGATGTAAGAATAGAGAAGATCAGTAATTTCATAATGGGCCTTTCTATCATTAAATATGAAGTGTGACTGAAGAGGGAACTAAGCCAGGAAACCATTACTGGGTTGGTTCAGAATTGACATAACACTTGGGCCTGTATAATTTCTGACTCTCACAGGGTTTTGGATTAGTGTTTCAACCTCTTGGAAGTTGTCTTCTCAATTTAAAAAAGAAGAGTAATTATATGTGCTCTGGCAGACACTCAAGGCTCTTGTAAGGCTCACTGGCTAACAAATATATACCTTTTTTTTTTTTTTGGTAAAAACAGCAACAAAAATAATCCCTATATGACTAAAAGTGTTTATTACCATAAAGTTAAAAGTGCCAGAGACCTGAGTTCTGGTTCTGACTGTATTACTGACTTTCCAAAGGGCAATCCTGTCACCTGCCTGATGGTGACATCTTTCCCCATTTGGAAGATTTAGCGTTTGTCATGGGTCATAACACTGAGAGTCCCCTGACCTTGTATTATGTAAAAAGAATAAATCCCTACCGTGTATCCGACAGTCCAGCAGCCACTCTCCAACACCTTTGGCCACCATAAAGGCATCATGCATGGAGGCAGGGAAGACGGTAATGGTGTCTTTTCTATGATTCTGAGATATCAGAGTTTGTCCATGGAAGTAGATGGGGTGCATGTCCAACAGGCTACCCATGCTGATAAAATACCACATGACCCTGTCTTCTGCACACATGGTGAGACCAGGTAGATTTGCATACAAGTATCCATTTATTGCTGAAAGCAGAAGTAAATTAGCCTATCGAGCAAGCATGTTACCTCAAGGTCACAAGGTATATATTCTATGCATTTCCTTATCACATAAAACTGCGAGTGCCATCATTGTTCTCATGCAAAATCTGCAACAGGATTTGGTTTGTTTCCCTCCAAAAGGAGGCTATAAACATTATCTCTGATTAAAACTGAGGACAACACAAATTTAAAGGCAAGAGGAAGAAAACTAAGCTGCAAGGTAGGAAGCAGTGAAAAGGGGGAAAAGAATAGAAAGAAGCTAAGTCTGTGGAAAGTGGAGACAAAGGTGAGGGGGTCTGAGATAACAAGAGCAACTTTTCTGAAAAGTTCTATGTAGAAGCACATTTCCATAGAAGATCTGCTCAGTTATGTCTTTGTTCTTCCATAAATTAAATATTTGGGGACATCCCCGGTGGTCCAGGGGTTAAGAATCCGCCTTGCAATGTAGGTGACATGGCTTTGGTCCCTGGTCAGAAACTAAGATCCCACAGGCCATGAAGCAACTAAACCCTGGTGCCACAACTCCCGAGCCCCGTGCACCACAACAAAAGATCCCACCTGCCGCAACTGAGATCCAACACAGCCAAATGAATATTTAAAAAATCACATCTCTCTGTTGTCATCATCTATTTTCATCAATATCAGACGTTAGGAAAAAAAATGCATCTATCTAACTTCACTTGCTATGACACTTTGGAAACCGGCAGGATTTTCTAGGTGCCTTCATAGCACCACTGAGCTTCCCTGATAGCTCAGTTGGTAAGGAATCTGCCTGCAATGTGGGAGACCCTGGTTGGATTCCTGGGTTGGGAAGATCCGCTGGAGAAGGGATAGGCTACCTACTCCAGTATTCTTGGGCTTCCCTTGTGGCTCAGCAGGTAAAGAAACTGCCCACAATGGAGGAGACCTGGGTTCATCCCTGGATTGGGAAGATCCCCTGGAGAAAGGAAAGGCTACACACTCCAGTATTCTGGCCTGGAGTAATTTCATGGACTGTATAGTCCATGAGGTTGCAAAGAGTCTGACATGATTGAGGGACTTTCACTTTCACTTTCTTTCACAGCAAAAATGGCATGTTCGTGTCTGACTCTTTGCGACCCCTTGAAACATAGCCTGCCAGACCCAGAATGAAGAACTGGGAAACAGAAACTCATTGACGCAAACTTAAATGAAAGGAAATCACAAAATAAAGTCATAGAAGTTAGAACTATAGGATATAAGGAATGAGAAATCTTTTCATAATCTTACAGGGCATGAGATTGCTCTCCTCGAAGTCAGGATCATTAGCATTAACTTGACCAGCTTCAGTGTATGTATGAATGTTGTCATCGATATACCAGCTATGTTTTTCATCAGTTATAGAAAACACCAGAATGAAATACTCATCGATATATTTTTCCATATCTCCATCCAGGGTTCCTAAAACAAAAAGAACGGTGAAACTTACTCTTTGCGAAAATTATTTTTGCTATGAAATAAACTAGTGATTCTGATTCTGATATTCAAAATATAAAAGGAAAACCTTTCACCTCCATAGACTGAACCCTAAGGAACTAAGCATGCAAGGAACAGGCAGTTTCTCTTCTCCCTATTTCCCCTCACCCTGCGGGTTCAACACTTCTCTATAGGCGAAAGGTGGCGGAATTTTTGTGTGAAGGTGACTAGGATGAAGATTACTGGGTTTGACAGCCTGCTCTATTGGACTTGCATGGAGACATTGGACTCAAGAGCGCCATCTGGTGCTCAGAGGCCAAATGGCAACGTTACTTTTCTGACTGGAGAATCAAGGTCAAGACAGAAGAGTTTGTTAGCAAAATTCCGCTAGGAGAGTGAGGGAGACCCCACACATCCTAGCTGTCTCTATTTGCTACAGTGAGATTTTTTAAATGTTACCTCTTTTACAAGTCAGAATTGGTCCGAGAAGTCCTGAAGACACATCTTTTAGAGTGTCTACATGGGAGTGGTACATCCGTATCACGCAGTTACTGTCATTGGGACCAGGCCCCTGATTTTCTTCTACAAACCACCTGTAAGTGTATTCTGCCCCTGGCTCTAGACGGTCGTCTTCCTTTTGCAGGCCCGTAGTGTTGTCTGGATAGAGAGCGCCTAGAAAATGGAACTTGCACTGTGGTCACAGCAACCAGTGGACAACATTTTTCTTAACATGAATCATGCTTTCTGCATTAAGCCATGAACGTGTGTTAATTTGTATTTTTAGAAAGTGTGTGTTTCCCAATTTCCTGTCTCCTGCCTCCTGTCTCCCTAGATTCCCCTTAGTCGGTTTCTACCTGAATGCCCAGCTTGGCCAGTTTCCAGACTTAAATTGAAAGGAGTCAGGCAGCATATGAACAAACTATCATCAACTTTATCGACAGATTCCACAGCTATTCATTGTGCACATACTATCTGTGTAGGTCTTAGATACAAAGAGTTCCTGAGTTGCACTCTGTATCATCATCATTGAAAATCAGATTTGGGAATGAGGGCATCAAGAGCCTCCAAGCTACTGTTGTTGTTTAGCCACTCAGTCAAGTCCAACTCTTTGCCATCCCATGGACTGCAGCCCGCCAGGCTCCTCTGTCCATGGGATTTGTCAGGCAAGAATACTGGAGTGGGTTGCCATTTCCTCCTCCAGGGGATCTTCCTAGCCCAGGGATCCAATCCCAGGGATCAACGTCTCCTGCTTGGCAGGCAGATTCTTTACCATTGAGCCACCCGGGAAGCCCCATGACAGGGCTTTACCTGAGCTACATCTTCCAGAGGGCATCAAGAACATCCATGTTACTGTACACACTGCTATATTTAAAGTGGATCACCAGCAAGGATGTACTGCATAGCACAGGGATGTCTGCTCAACATTATGTGGCAGCCTGGATGGGAGAGGAGTTTAGGGAAGGATGGATACATGTATAAGTATGGCTGAGTCCTTTCGCTGTTCACCTAAGACTATCACAACACGTTAACTGGCTATGCCCCAACACAAAATAAAAAGCATCTACGTTACCTACAAGCTGCCCACTGATGTCAGGAAGTGGTCTTCAGCATGGATGACATTACCCTGAGCTACTACCTTTGTTCTGAATCTGGGGCCTTGCCCTCTTCGTTTTTATTATCCTAGAATTTTGCCTCAGAGCTCCACCATTTGAGGCTGGAATCTAATAACTATGGATAACATTCCCTCATTCAATAGGAGACTTTGAAGCATGTCCAACCTCTCATCCTTTATCATCTTTTGAGACCAACCCTATTTTGTGTTAGCATTCTCTTCCCTTCCTTTTCCCAACACCATCAAACAGCTGTGAGTGTGGATGTTTAGGAGAGAAGATACTGTCTGGAAAATAGTGACTTCATCTGACACTGATGTTTTCTAAGAGGCTAACTCTCATTCGCTAGAAAATGAGATGACAGGACATGGATATGAAACGGCAGGACAATATTTCTGCCAACATAACACTTAGCTCATGAGTGTCTCCTACCCTCCAAACTTATGTATTTACTTATTTACATGAGAGAAAAGTGTGTTTTCTTTCCCAGAAGTTGAATGGGGGAGAGAGATTGTCATTCATTCATTTCAAATGAGAAATTGAAGAACAATCTGGGATATAAAAATTTGAGACATCTGAAGTGAAAATCTGTATTCGCCCAAACTATTCCTTTAGTTCATGATTGCCTTGCTTTTCCTGAGGTTTGTACTCTTCATTAACAAAAACTCAGGAACCTGAGGAATAGGAACTCACTTACCTTCATTATCTTTAGTGTAGGTTAGTCCATGAGGATGGAGACTATACATTCTGGAAGCGTTATTTTTCACATGTACATGAATGTGGTCTCCAGTCTCTGCTTTTATGATTGGACCTAAAAATCCCAACCAGGATGGTTTTTCAATGGTGGTTTGAAATGTATCATCCGTGTACCCAAAATACAAAGCCTTTTTATAGACAGATCCTATCCTATCTTTGCTTGGTTGGAGATATGTTTCAGATTGAAACTCTCTGTAAACAAACAAACAAGCAAGAACTTTAACAAATGTTTACTGAAAAGAAAGCCATGTCAAATCAACTGCAACTAGAAGTAAGAATCTTTCCAGTCTAATTTCGCAGAGAAAACTCAGACACCGGTGAAAATCTAGAATGAGTCAGAAACAATACCGTAGGCAAGGAAAAGACTGGAAAGTCTGGTGAAGAGATGAAATGCAAATGTATCAAGTCATATGCCTGGCCTTTCAGTTCAAATGACTCAGAAATTCTTTGTACTGAACCATGTATGGAAGGTTTCTGACCCTACTTCGAGGTTACTTTAGCTCTCAAACATTAGATCAATGTTACAATTTAAGATTCCTTACACATTTCAATGATTCAGGGATTTGTTGGTAGAATTGGGGGCATTTTGGCAGACAAACATAGTGAACCAGAACCCCGCATATAACCTTTAGATTTCTTTGTCCCAGTCATCTGAACAGAAAAATCAAGAAGAGAGCTGCAATTTTACAATCTCTGCCATAGACTCCATACCAGAAAGAAAAGCATTGTTTTAGCTCTTGCCTACCATTCATACTCATCCCCAGTGCTGGAAAGACTGAAGGCAAAAGAAGAAGAGGGCATCAGAGCATGAGACAGTTGGATGGCATCACCAATGCAATGGACATGAGCTTGGGTCAACTTCAGGAGGTGATGCGGGACAGAGAGGCCTGGTGTGCTGCAGTCCATCGGGTCACAAAGAATCAAACATGACTGAACAACCACAACAACCACCACTTATAAAAAATCGATGATAAATACAGGATTAGAGATGATCCTTGAAATATGTATCATGAAGGCAAGAGTGGCAGGAATCCTAGGAAGGAGCAATTTCTGATTTATATTAATAGCTAGTTTCCATGTTATACTTATACTAAAAAACTCAAAGGAAGCAGTTCTAATAGCAAAATGTGCCCTTAAAGAGTCTATCATGGAAACTTCTTCAGCAGCATTTTATCAGTGAATAACAATCACCAACATTTGTGTCTGATAGCAAATTTTTCAACGCGAAAGTATTACTTACTGATCGTCCGAAAAAGGCATTCCATTGAGCATGTTTTTACCAGCAGGAGCATAGTTCCAAGTAGTTTCTTCAATGCCTATGTAATAGTACCTATCTATTGTCCAACCTAGAGAACTAATAAAAACCAGATAGGTCAGTGAAAAAAGGATCTTCATTTTCAAACCTTGGACCTGGAGAGGCTAACTGAGTTATGTTTCCCTTCCTTTTATAATCTACACATGCTTCCTTTATTTATGTTTGTTTCCACAAGCCAGGGTTGCATAAGAGCTCATCAAATGCTACATCTGCATATATGTCATTTCCATTCCAAATACATTTAGTTTTCACTAGTCAGCTGAGGTGAAATATTGCACAACACAGAGAATGCTGGTTCTTGACCCAGTACACCTTACCAATTAAGAGCTTGCTTGAATTACTGAGTAGATGGGCTACACAGATTATTCATCAGCCCCTTAAAATTGTTATCTATTTCTGCATGATAGGAATCACCTCCAGTTTAGTCTAGTCTACAGATATCCCTCTCTTTCTCAAGTTACTGTGTACTGAATCAGGTTTATTTGTCCAGTGGGCAGCAAGTCAAACACGGAGATGCCAAGGTTTGTGGCAAAGAAAAGATTTTTACACAAAGAGGAGAACAAGTTTCACATCTGTCTCCTCAAAGCTGGGATCTCTATGAGTTAAAGAAGCAGAGTGGTCTGAGGCACGGGGAAAGGTGATTGGAGGTAAGGAAATGGTGAAGTAACTGCTGTTCTGCACAGGTGCAAATGGCCGTGCTTCCTTGTGGGACACGAGTTCTGAAAATGGTGGCATTAGTATGTTCTGAGGGTGAGGGTTTTGTCCCTCTGATCTCAAAAGGTCACCCATCAGATACTTGAGCAGGCCCAGTGGAGGGCTCAGTGGTGTCAGTGGGTTTGAACTGGATGAGAGGTGATTCTGAGTTCCTGAAACACAACTTGAGCACACATACTAAGGTGCCCATGTTGGAGATACTATTTATAGGAGGTGGTGAAGGGAGTCTTTTTTTTTTTTTTTCAATTAATTAATTTATTTTTGGCTGTGCTGGGTCTGTGCTGCACATGGGCTTCTCACTGCGGTGGCTTTTCTTGCTGAGGAATGCGGGCCCAGGAGCTGTGTTTCTTGAGCTTAGTTGTCCCTGGTCATGGGGGATCTTCCTGGCCCAGTGTCCTGTACATTGACAGGTAGATTCTTAACCACTGGACCACAGGGAAGCCCCTTTATTTATTTTTTAATAATACACAAGATCAAAGTATTTTTTTCTGGCTGTTTATATAGATAAATATGCATACTTAAGGACATAACAAACTAAATACAGCTCTGAGAGGAAAAGAGAGGATTATTATATTAAAAATGTTTTTTTATGAGGAGTACATTTCCATATTACTTGATTTTAAAAATCAATACTTGCAATTTTAAATCCTTTTTTCATTGAAAAATAATGAGAATATAAGTATCTTCCTTATAAGCAGCAATTACTAAATTCTACAAAGGCTAAGACATCTAGGCTGTCATATTACTAAGTTTTTCACATTTGTGAATGCTCTGGTTAGCTTTAAGAGGAAGCTAGGAAAACAGACCACTACTTTGGGAGATTTATATGTCACTAGCAGATACTGGAAGAAATTCAGAAAAGCAAGGCCTGGAGGGACCATGGTGGGTGGAGAAATCAGCCCCAGGAAAGCAAGCACCCTTTGGGAAGCAGCTGAACAGGGTTAGGGGAAGACCCAGGTCATGTATGACAGGTTTCATGAAAGAGGAGCTAGGGATGGGCTCTCTGGCCTCAGTAAGGAGATCCAACTTGGTTGGAGCAGTTGGATGCTGCAGTCACTCGAATTCCTCTGTGTATGGAAAAACCTTCCAACCTTCCCTGCCACTGTGTCTTAGACTAGCTGTCGTAGAAGGGTCCACTCATCAGACAGGGGGCAAGATGCCCTTAAAAGGACTTTCAGATGTTCCTTTATCTTCTATAACGTCTTTTCTTTTTCTTTTAGGCACATTAATTTTAGTCTGGAATATAGATAATAGAAGAACCATTGAGCTGGCATATTTTTCCCTCAGTAAGTTACCCCAGTAAGTTACCCCAGTAAGTTCAAAGACATCTACTGTATTCACTTCAAACAGATCCATCTCCAGTTCTCACTCTGCCGTTCACTAGATGTGTGATTGGGAATGAGTTGCACACTCTTTCTGAACTCCCATCTTTCCTACTTGTAATATGAAGGTTATAATAATTAAATTTCAGGGCTCCTCTTCCAGCCTGACACAGTGTAGGCATTTAAAGAAAGTTAGCATCCTCCCCTGAGACAATGAAAACGGTGTTAGTAAATGTCCATTGTTTCTTTGTTTTCTTCTCAACAAATGACTAGAACTGACTTCCATTTTGGGAATTGGGGTGGGGAACACTTTGTCTTGGATAATATACTCTATGGCTCATCCATAGGGGGAGAAGGCAATGGCACCCTACTCTAGTACTCTAGTCTGGAAAATTCCATGGACAGAGGAGCCTGGTAGGCTGCAGTCCATGGGGTCTCTAAGAGTTGGACCCGACTGAGCAACTTCACTTTCACTTTTCCTTTCATGCATTGGAGAAGGAAATGGCAACCCACTCCAGTGTTCTTGCCTGGAGAATCCCAGGGATGGGGGAGCCTGGTGGGCTGCTGTCTATGGGGTTGCACAGAGTCAGACACGACTGAAATGACAGCAGCAGCAGCAGCATCCATAAGGAAATTTGGCTTCCCAGGTGGTGCTAGTAGTAAAGAACCTACCTGCCAATGCAGGAGACATAAGAGACGCAGGTTCAATCCCTGGGTCGGGAAGATCTCCTGGAGGTGAGCATGGCAACCTATTCCAGTATTCTTGCCTGGAGAATCCTATGGACCTAGGAGCCTGGCTGGCTATAGTCCACAGGGTCACAAAGAGTCGGACATGACTGACACACTCATAGGCAAATTATATTTGCAGTCCTGTCCTTCTTTTCCTGCTTAGCCCTCAGTAGGTTAGTTTTTTGGCACAGCAGAATTTGATGTTGGTCATCATTATTTGACTATGTTCTTGGTTGGTAGCCCAGAAACATAATGTGACTGATTTAGAGAAGCTTCGTTGAATTTTGTCCCAAGATGTGAGCACAAACACCTTGGACAGAATTTGAATTCTCCTCTGGTTTTCCTCTTTCATAGCTGAAAATAAGTTGAAGAAATAAACTGAGCACATAAAACTATGCATAAAGACCCAATGATAATGGAACTTTATGTTTGTAAAAAGCTTTACAATATTTAAAATACCTTACAGAAAAAAAAAAAATTTACCCAATGTAATCTTCAAAACACTGTCCCCTAACTTCCACCCCTCATACTTGTTTCACAGTTGAGGTGTGGACAGCTCAAAAGGTCAGGTAAGTAGCTGCAGGATGTAAACTCCCCAGTTATGGAGCCAGGATTCAAATATAAATCACTGGACTCCAAGTCAAATGTTTCTTTCAAGTAACCTTACTTGTCCCCATAATTTAGCTCAGTTGGTAAGGAATCTGCCTGCAATGCAGAAGACCCCAGCTCAGTTCCTGGCTTGGGAAGATCTGCTGGAGAAGGGATAGGCTACCCACTCCAGTATTCTTGGGCTTCCCTTGTGGCTCAGCTGATAAAGAATCTGCCTGCAATGAGAGAGACCTGGGTTCAATCCCTGGGTTGGGAAAATCTCCTAGAGAAGGGAAAGGCTACCACTCCAATATTCTGGCCTGGAGAATTCCATGGACTATTTAAGTCCATGGGGTCTCAAAGAGTCTGACATGACTAAGTGACTTTCACTTTCACATACTTCTATATATCCACAAATGTTAAGTTTTGCTCAGAATGTATGATGCTAACCATATCTTCCAACAAGGCAAACAAATGGAATATAAATGGTGTGGGGACAAGACAAGGAGTTTAAAAACAAGAGGAATGTGCCAGCAACTTTCACACCCATTTCTATTTTTTCTATTACATTTACCAATAATCACTGTTTGTTGAAATGGCCATCAGATTTTCCTTAGCTGCCTTCTAAACACTGGTTCTAATTGTGTCGGCCAATCTGGAAAGGGAAGTTTACTAAGCTGTTTTTCTAGAGGAGGAAACTGAAACTTGAGTGCTTTAAACAACTTTCCAAAGCAAGTAGGTTTTGGGTTAGCCAAAAAGCTCATTTGGGTTTTTCCATAAGATGTTTCTGAACAAACTTTTTGGCCAGCTTGATATTAAAGCTAGAATTTAAATGAAGGCCTTAAAGGCTGGTGGATGGTCTTACTACTAAATGTTCTGCCTTGTAATCTAGATTACTCTGTAGCAAACTATCAACTAGGATATTGATATTAGAGGAAATTCAATAAGTAGAAGAGTTAGGATCCAGGACAAATGGCTGCACTTGAGATAAAGCCCTCTGTCCTTTTTGGGTTAAGACCACAGAAATTGCCAGCTTTCACAATATGGTCTAGACTTCATGAAGGACCCGATGTCCACAAAACCAGGCATAGAAGGGCATAGAGGTAAGATATGGAGGGCCAATGAGAAAGAGAAAAGCAGCCCCTGACTCAGAATTGGCCTGGCACTCACAGGTAGGCCTGGTGTTCTGTTGAACATAATTTCTAGAACACCAACATCAGACAACACCACTGGTGACCAGGATAGATCAAGATGAAAACAGGACCATTCCATAATCATGTCTGAACACACACGAGGGAGCATGAACATTGTCCAGACCTTTACAGTAACCAAGCATTCCCTTATTCTGGCCAGAACTGACAGCTACCTCTTTACCAATTACACCTTTGGTTTTAACCCTCTTGCTTAATAGACAAGATTTATGAAGACATCCAATGGTAGAATTATCCCTACTTCCTTACTGCATTCAATCCAGAGCAAGGCCTTATTTCCTTCCACACCCTCTTAAATCACTTAATGCAAGTCTTAATCCTGTAACCTCCCGAGGGCAGAGGGTCCTCTCTTGCTTATTTCCCAGGCTTATTTCTAGTTTTGTTTTTTTTTTCCTCCCCTGGATCTTTGGATAATAACTTTTTGTGCCCCGAGGCCAAGAGAACTCAGTAGTATTCAATGAGTAGGTTTCTGTATTCTTCATCTACAGAAAAAAACTCTCAACTCCCAGCCTTAAAGATCTCCAGCTTCAATGAGTACCTTCTGCTGCACCCAGTTAGATGCTGTGGTTCTGCAAGTGGAAAACCAGAGTCTCATGAAGATAAAAGGGTGGAGGGAGAGTTCAGAAGGTGCTTTCTGAAGCTCTCAGGCCTCCAAGTTGGTCTACAGATAAAAATAAATTTCTCCAAACATGTCTCTGTGTGGATTTAGTTGCTTCAGTCCTGTCTGACTCTGTGCGATCCCATGGAATGAAGACCCGCCAGGTTCCTCTGTCCATGGGATTTTTCAGGCAAGAATACTGGAGTGGGTTGCTGTTTCCTTCTCCAGAGGATCTTCTCAACTCAGGGATTGAACCCATGTCTCCTGTGTCTCCTGCATTGCAGGCAGACTCTTTCCCCACTAAGCCATGGGGGAAGAGCATTGCTCACATATATAAACCCTAGTGCCTAGAGTGACAAGTTATAAACTCTTCTACCACCAGAGCTCAAATATCTGAAGCCACATGGAAAGAACTATAGGACTAGATCTGGGTTACACAGAAGCTGGCTGACAAATTTTGGAGACTATGAGATAAAGATCTCAATATTATTGTGAATCTCTGGATGCTGTACTTGGGGGTTTCCTTGAACTAGAATTTCCCGACTTTCAGTGAAATGTTTTTTGTTTTTTGTTTTTTTGCTTTGTAATCAGTATATTAAAGAGACATTCATACACTTCAAGAATTGCTTAAATTCTGATACCATATTTAAGCTTG
Organism: Oryx dammah; assembly: GCF_014754425.2. NCBI lineage: Eukaryota > Metazoa > Chordata > Mammalia > Artiodactyla > Bovidae > Oryx > Oryx dammah. Next base: position 38,415,466 of record NW_024070186.1, read on the forward strand.
TGAACATATGACTTTAAACATACAATTAAAGCTATTCATCATAATTTGCTATACTACCAACATTAAGTTACAGTTACTCTGGAGCATAAGTTAAATGGTTTAAAGTAAGCCTGTAACATACCTACAAAAACACCTTCCTATCTCATATATGCAAATTACTTCTCCATGTAAAGTTCTCATCACTCTAACCTCTAAGTTTCCCTGCTCCAGAAGTCACTACTCTAAGGCTTACTGTGGTCCAAAGAGAAGAGGTGGGTGGGAAGTAACCAGGGCCAATAGTTTTATAGTAATAAAAGATGACACAGCAGAGGGAATGCAATTCTACAAGTGCAAGCCCTCAAGAAGCAGCATATTATGATAAACCCCTTCTTTAGAAAGGTATCATTTCTATCACTGATACCACAGGCTAAATTAAATTATACAGCAGGCCATCTTCAGGTAACAGTTGAGGCAATAGAATAAATGCAGAAGCATTATAATGAATCCCACTTAATACAACTATACAGACCAACACTTCTCTACAAATTAAGTTCTTTGTTTGACTGCCAGTTAAATACAGTTTTAATTTCATAGCTTAATAATTAAGGGTCATACACTGAAGTCAATACATATACCTGGCATTTCAGTCTAAGCTATTCCATGTACATAGCTGAAATCAGTTACAAAGTATGGCCTGACAAATGCTAGGGGAAATTTTTTAAAGTTGTTTTCACAAGTATTAAACTTATCTTGCACACTGAAGTCATCATACATACTGGGCAAAATCAGAGCTTTTATATTCTAGTTTATTCTTCATTTAACTTTTAAACACTACTAAAGTTGAATATTAAAACAAAAGCAAGTAGTGAGCATATTATGATTATAGTCCTTCACTCAATCACTACTGCAAATAAAACACCAGCAGTGAGTGTTATTCACAGGCCTTACCAAGAGGTCTGACACTGAACACCACCCTGAGGATGACGTTCATCATCCTCATATACATCTCCATTGTAATGGCACCGTCTGTCCTGATTTGGATCAAAGTCCACTAATTCTACCTGGTCTATTTCATCAATATCTTCTACTTCCTTCCTCTCAAGCAGAAGTTTTTCCAGCAAAGAGAGTTTATCAGCAGAGAAAAAGCCATTCTCAGGAAGTTCAGTTCAGTTCAGTCGCTCAGTCAGGTCCGACTCTTTGCGACCCCATGAAGCGCAGCACCCCAGGCCTCCCTGTCCATCATCATCTCCCGGAGTTCACTCCGACTCACGTCCATTGAGTCCATGATGCCATCCAGCCATCTCATCCTGGGTCGTCCCCTTCTCCTCCTGCTCCCAATCTCTCCCAGCATCAGAGTCTTTTCCAATGAGTCAACTCTTTGCATGAGGTGGCCAAAGTACTGGAGTTTCAGCTTTAGCATCATTCCTTCCAAAGAAATCCCAGGGTTAATCTCCTTCAGAATGGACTGGTTGGATCTCCTTGCAGTCCAAGAGACCCTCAAGAGTCTTCTCCAACACCACAGTTCAAAAGCATCAATTCTTCAGCGCTCAGCCTTCTTCACAGTCCAACTCTCACATCCATACATGACCACTAGGAAAACCATAGCTTTGATTAGGCGGACCTTAGTTGGCAAAGTAATGTCTCTGCTTTTGAATATACTATCTAGGTTGGTCATAACTTTTCTTCCAAGGAATAAGCGTCTTTTAATTTCATGGCTGCAGTCACCATTTGCAGTGATTTTGGAGCCCCCAAAAATAAAGTCTGACACTGTTTCCACTATTTCCCCATCTATTTCCCATGAAGTGATGGGACCGGATGCCATGATCTTCATTTTCTGAATGTTGAGCTTTAAGCCAACTTTTTCACTCTCCTCTTTCACTTTCATCAACAGGCTTTTTAGTTCCTCTTCACTTTCTGCCATAAGGGTGGTGTCATCTGCAATCTGAGGTTATTGGTATTTCTCCTGGCAATCTTGATTCCAGCTTGTGTTTCTTCCAGTCCAGCGTTTCTCATGATGTACTCTGCATATAAATTAAATAAGCAGGGTGACAATATACAGCCTTGACGCACTCCTTTTCCTATTTGGAACCAGTCTGTTGTTCCATGTCCAGTTCTAACTGTTGCTTCCTGACCTGCATACAGATTTCTCAAGAAGCAGGTTAGGTGGTCTGGTACTCCCATCTCTCTCAGAATTTTCCACAGTTTATTGTGATCCACACCGTCAAAGGCTTTGGCATAGTCAATAAAGCAGAAATAAATGTCTTTCTGGAATTCTCTTGCCTTTTCCATGATCCAGTGGATGTTGGCAATTTCATCTCTGGTTCCTCTGCCTTTTCTAAAACCAGCTTGAACATCAGGGGGTTCATGGTTCACATATTGCTGAAGTCTGGCTTGGAGAATTTTGAGCATTACTTTACTAGCATGTGAGATGACTGCAATTGTGTGGTAGTTTGAGCATTCTTTGGCATTGCCTTTCTTTGGGATTGGAATGAAAACTGACCTTTTCCAGTCCTGTGGCCACTGCTGAGTTTTCCAAACTTGCTGGCATATTGAGTGCAGCACTTTCACAGCATCATCTTTCAGGATTTGAAACAGCTCAACTGGAATTCCATCACCTCCACTAGCTTTGTTCGTAATGATGCTTTCTAAGGCCCACTTGACTTCACATTCCAAGATGTCTGGCTCTAGATTAGTGATCACATCATCATGATTATCTGGGTCGTGAAGATCTTTTTTGTACAGTTCTTCTGTGTATTCTTACCACCTCTTCTTAATATCTTCTGCTTCTGTTAGGTCCATACCATTTCTGTCCTTTATCAAGCCCATCTTTGCATGAAATGTTCCCTTGGTATCTCTAATTTTCTTGAAGAGATCTCTAGTCTTTCCCATTCTGTTGTTTTCCTCTATTTCTTTGCATTGATCACTGAGGAAGGCTTTCTTATCTCTTCTTGCTATTCTTTGGAACTCTCCATTCAGATGCTTATATCTTTGCTTTTCTCCTTTGCTTTTCACCTCTCTTCTTTTCACAGCTATTTGTAAGGCCTCCCCAGACAGTCATTTTGCTTTTTTGCATTTCTTTTCCATGGGGATGGTCTTGATCCCTGTCTCCTGTACAATGTCATGAACCTCATTCCATAGTTCATCAGGCACTCTATCTATCAGATCTAGGCCCTTAAATCTATTTCTCACTTCCACTGTATAATCATAAGGGTTATGATTTAGGTCATACCTGAATGGTCTAGCGGTTTTCCCTCCTTTCTTCAATTTAAGTCTGAATTTGGCAATAAGGAGTTCATGATCTGAGCCACAGTCAGCTCCTGGTCTTGTTTTTGTTGACTGTATAGAGCTTCTCCATCTTTGGCTGCAAAGAATATAATCAATCTTACCTTAAATTCAATGATTAGACGACCCTTTTCATATGGCCTACAATAAATTGGCATGCCTTCATTTAGCACACACTTGGTATCTCCATGCTTGACAATCTGACCTGGATGAGAAGTGATGACTATGGTTCGATTGTCAAGAGTAGATATTGGCTTCTGGAAGCCACACAATACCTCAACCAGCTGTATCTCCATACACATGAAAAGGTCTTCTCCTCCTCCAGTAAAAACAGCATGGTCCTTCTGATCTAAAACAATGATAATATCTCCTGGCTCCAGTCCTGCTTCTTGGTCTCCTTCACCAAGGAATTTTATCATCTGGTCATCTTTCACGCCTTTGTCAATATGAACTTTTTCTTTTCTATAACTATCTTCCTTCCATTGCAGCTTTTACATCTATCTTTAGGACTGATCCGCTCCCCTGGCCCCGGCACTCCATGCAGACTGAATTTGCTGAACCATTCCAGGTCCTATCTGATGAATTCTCATTTACATTCCAGTACTTCGACAACTGGGACTCATTCTACTGCTCCTTTACCACCTCAGCCTTCACATTTGTCACAAATCACATTCTTTGGCAAGGCTAGTTTTCTTGATGCACCATTATATAAATTTTCTAAAGTTACTATAAGTTGGTGCACAATGTTTTTACCTCTCCTCTCTCTCTGCATCCTGCCTCCTCCTCCAAAAAACATATCAAAGATGTCCATGGGGGAGCCAAAACCACCACCTGCTCCACCTTCTTTAATTGCCTGTTCTCCTCCTTTGTCATATAATCCCCTTTTCTTCGCATTAGGGAGCACTTCTAAGCTTGAGAAATCTGTTTAAACTTCTCGCCTTCATTTGGATTCTTATCAGGGCAGTACTTCAAGGCTAGTTTCCTGTAAGCCTTTTTCAGTTCTTCTTGGGTGGCATTGTGTTTGACCTCCCAAATCATCATAGTAAGTAGTTTCTTTCACCATTTTATACAGCCAGTGTGCGGCCGATGCCGGTGTCCGGAAACGCGAAGGAGCGCGTTGCTGTGCGCAGCTTGGGCAGTCGCCGCTCCTCGCCTCTCACCGAAAAGTTCCGTCAATGAAACATTTTGTATGAAAGCCACAAATGATAGTTAAAGATCCAGGAATTGCGAGAATCTACCTTGGTGAACACAGCTCATACCCTGGAAAGTAAAATTTTCTATTCTGTATCATTTTAAGATTTTACCAGGATGCTGCAGTATTCTTGCCTGGAAAATCCCATGGATAGAAGAGCCTGGCAGGCTACGCGACTGAGCAACTTCACTTTCACTTTCATGCATGCATGCTAAGTCGCTTCAGTAGCGTCCAAATCTGTGTGGCCCAATGGACTGTAGCCCGTTATTCTCCAGGCAAGAATACTGGAGCCGGTTGCCAAGCCCTCCTCTAGGATATCGTCCCAACCCAGGGTTTGAACCCACATCTCTTACATCTTCTGCATGTGTGGGTGGGTTCTTTACTGACTACACCACCTGAGAAGCCCTTTCACTAGGATATCTATCCTTAAACAATATGTTTTTTATTTTGGAAGAAAAAATAATAGCAAACATAAACCTGTTTGTGTTCGGAAAGAGCAACAGTGCCACTATTTTTCCTGAGAGAAGATAAGCTGAAAGTCTCTGAGTCACAGTCTGGTTCCACTCCAGCTCTCAGGAGTGGAGTGCCCTTATGGAGAACAGAAAGAGCAGGAACATTAGGAGCACATGGTTAAGCCAAACCAAATACAGATAGAAATTGCGGCCAGGCTTACTGGCCTGAGGTCAAAACAATAGGATATTGGCATCAGGGTTCTTGGTGATGACTGTCCTGGGCATTTCTGTCTCTCAAGGCACACCATTCCGGTGGGCTGGTCCCTTTACGTGTGGTGAACAAGTTTTATTCTAGAACATTCTTTCCTTTCTTTCAGGGGCTTCCCCTGACCTCTCTCCTATGCTTTGTCTTTTGTTTCCTGAACCCTATTTTTTCCTCTTCTTGGAGTAAGAATAATTCTTTCATTTTGGTGAAGTGTATTCTCTCCTGGGGGGCTTCCCATGGCTCAGATAGTAAAGAATCTGCCTGCAATACAGGAGACCCCGGTTTGATTCTTGTGTCAGGGAAGATCCCCTGGAAAGAAAATGGCTACCCACCCCATTACTCTTGCCTGGAGAATTCCATGGATGGAGGAGCCTGGCAGGCTACAGTCTGTGTGGTTGCAGAGTCAGACATGACTGAACGACTAACACACACATATCATAGAAATAATTTCCTTCAGAATTTAAAAGGCACTGCTCCACAGTCTTTATCTAATAGAGCTGTTCAGAAGCTTAAAGCCAATATGATTCCCTACATTTTCTATGTTTCTATATGACTTGTTCTTTTCTCTCTGGAAGCATATAATCTATCCTCTTTCAGTTGGGGAGAGGGTAGTTTAAACTTCATTTGGTCTATTCTTTCCATCTGGATACTCATGCTCTTCAGTTTCATGGAATTTTCTTGAATTATAATGATTTCTGCCCTCCATTTTTTCTGTTGTAGAAATTCATTATTTAGTATTCAACTTCTCAGACTGACTGGTTATTTTTCTTAGTTCTCACACAGTTAAAAATATATTTTTTTCTTTCTGCTCTAATGTCTGAATAATACCTTGACTTAATTTTCCCAATCTTCTACTGAGATTTTGTTTATGCTATCTTATTTTTAATTCCCCAGAGCTCTTCTTTTGTCCTATGAATATTCCTGCTAAAATAGCTTTCTTCTTCTTTTTTTTTTTTCATGAGCACAGAATCTTCTCTTATCTTTCTAAGGAATGAGTGATAATTTGTTTTATTTTTCTTTTAGGCTTTCTTTTCTGCAAGTTGGTTGCCTCCAAATTGGTGTTTATTTAAATTTGTTTTGATCTCTGTCTTTCCTGTAGGAGGCTTTCATCAGATATCTGGGGATCTTTGTCTATCTGCTGATGGCAATGAATGGAGGAAACAGCTGACTGGAATTGAGTGTGTGTGTGTGTGGTGGGGGCGGGGGCAGGGGGAGCTTATGGGCTCTGAACTTCACTTCTGGGTGAACTGGTCGAGCCATTTATTGAGAAATTTCACATATCATTATAACATTGAGTTCGCCAAAAATTATTTCTGGTTTTCCCATACCAGCTTATGGAAAAACCCAAATGAACTTTGGAGCCAACAAAATGCTGTCCTATGTCTACTGTGACAAATAACCATGAACTTAGTGACATAAAACATACATTTCCTGTCTTACAGTTTTGGAGAGCAGAGAGTCCAAAATCAGTGTCTCTGGACTAAAATCAAAACTCCGGCAGGCCCGGATTCCTTCTGGGATCTCTAGGCAAGAAGTCATTTCCTTGACTTTTCCAGCTTCTCCAGGCTGGCTGCATTCCTTGACTGACCCCCTTCCATCCTCAAAGCCAGCAGTACAGCAGCTTCTCTCCTCTCCAATTCCCATTTCTGTTTTTTCTGAATCTGCCACTCTTGCCTCCCTTGTGGCTACATTGGACACATCTGCATAATCCAGGATAATCTCCCCATTTTAATGTTCTTAATTTGATCACATCCACAAAGTCCATTTCAAGGTAACATATTCAAATGCATGCAACTCTTTGGGACCCCCATGGACTGTAGCCAACCAGGCTCCTCTGTCCATGGGGATTCTCCAGGCAAGAGTACTGGAGTGGGTTTCCATGCCCGCTTTCAGAGGATCTTCTCAACCCAGGTATTGAACCCAGGTATCCTGCAGACAGATTTTTTACTGCCTGAGCCACCAGGGAAGCCCAAAATGGCCATATTCACAAGCATAATGATTAGGAGGTGGACACTTGCAGAGGTGGGGGTATTATTCAGCCTATCAGGCTTCCCTGGTGGCTCAGACAGTAAAGAATCTGCCTAGATTGCACGAGACCTGAGCTCTATCCCTGGGTTGGGAAGATCCCCTGGAGAAGGGAATGGCTATCCACTCCAGCATTCTTGCATGGAGAATCCCATGGACAGAAGAGCTCGGTGGGCTACAGTGCAAGGAGTGGCAAAGAACTGGACATGACTGAATGACTAACACTTGCACTTTTCACTTATTCAGTCTATCACAGTAAGTATCTATATTTTCCTCTTGTACTGGCCAGACTCCTGGGAAAGAGACTCCAGCTTGGAAAGTACAATAATGGCTGCTGTTGTGAGATCTTAGTGGGATGAGAGGGCTTGAAGATGGGTGTGCCTTCATAGTCATCACTAAGGATCTACCAGTCCCTTAATCTCTGGTTTTGGTGTAGTAGCCCTATCTTGGGTGAACCTGGTTCTCCAGTTCAGAGACCCTCTGTTTGACCATTTCCAGAGAAGATACTTTCAGATGTCTGCCCCTTCCCAGTGGCTTGGGGAGCAGAGGGGACATAGGGATGCACCCAAATCTTCTTGTTTTAGAGGTCTTCTTCTATTTCCAGTTCCAGAGGAATCTGGTGCTATCCACCTGGGAGTATTTTGAATATTTCAAGATATAAGTCAGGTTTTCTCAGTTTCCCCAGTGACAGTTTGGGATTTTCATGTTTTTTGAGTTGTTTTTTTCAGTTACATCTCATCAGTATGCTTCATAGCTTCCAAAATTTTATTGCTGTTGTCTCCTCCCATAATTTCCCCATATTTGTTGGCTTATGTCTTAAAAAAAAAAAAAACTTCTTTATTGTAAATCTAATGTAATATTAGGCAGGCATGAAATTAGATGTGTGTGTGCATGTGTGCACTTGTATGCATGTGTGTGTTTTCATATTAACCCAGAAAAATCTTTTATTTTGAATTGCTTATGTTCCTTGAGTCAGGCATAGGTTGGCTCTTACTTGGGTGGCCAGGTTTGCAAAACCTCCCCACCTGCCCCATTACACACCCTCAAGCTTGACTTTGCTTAGGTTTCCTGCCAAGACTGGAATCTTGTCCTTAATTTCCATTTTAATCTCACAAAGCAGGAAGCAGAACTGGCTGGAGTCTTGCTGAATATAAGTAGTGTGTTTTCATCATACTAAAGTTGAATTGCTTCTACTCCTTATAGTTATTCTTGTGTTGTTGGAAGAAGGTATTTGCTATGACCATGTGTTCTCTTGGCAAAACTCTGTTAGCCTTTGCCCTGCTTCATTTTTTACTCCAAGGCCAAATTTGCCTGTTACTCCAGGTATCTCTTGACTTCCTGCTTTTGCATTCCAGTCCCCTATAATGACAAGGACATCTTTTTTGGGTGTTAGTTCTAGAAGGTCTTGTAGGTCTTCATAGAACCATTTAACTTCAGCTTCTTCAGTGTTACTGGTTGGGGCATAGGCTTGGATTACTGTGATATTGAATGGTTTGCCTTGGAAACAAACAGAGATCATTCTGTTGCTTTTGAGATTGCATCCAAGTACTGCATTTCAGACTCCTTTGTTGCCTATGACAGCTACTCCATTTCTTCTAAGGGATTCTTGCCCACAGTAGTAGATATAATGGTTGTCTAAGTTAAATTCACCCATTCCAGTCCATTTTAGTTTACTGATTCCTAAAATGTCGATGCTCACTCTTGCCATCTCCTGTACGACCACTTCCAACTTGCCTTGATTCACGGACCTAACATTCCTGGTTCCTATGCAATATTGTTTTTTACAGCATTGGACCTAACTTCCATCACCATCACATCTGCAACTAAGCGTTATTTTTCTTTGGCTCCATCTCTTCATTCTTTCTGGAGTTATTTCTCCACTCTTCTCCAGTAGCATATTGGGCACCTATTGACATGGGGAATTCATCTTTCAGTATTATATCTTTTCGCCTTTTCATACTGTTCATGGGGTTCTCAAGGCAAGAATACTGAAGTGGTTTGCCATTCCCTTCTCCAATGGACCACATTTTGTCAGAACTCTCCACCATGACCTGTCCATCTTAGATGGCCCTACGCAGCATGGCTCATAGTGTCATTGAGTTAGACAAGGTTGTGGTCCATGTGATCAGTTTGATAAGTTTTCTGTGATTGTGGTTGTCTTCTGTCTGCCCTCTGATAAGGAAAAGAGGCTTATGGAAGCTTCTTGATAGGAGAGACTGACTGCCAGGGAAACTGGGTCTTGTTCTGATGAGTGGGGCCATTCTCAATTCAGTTCAGTTCAGTTCAGTCGTTCAGTCGTGTCCGACTCTTTGTGACCCCATGAATTGCAGCATGCCAGGCCTCCCTGTCCATTACTAACTCCCAGAGTTCACTCAGATTCATGTCCATTGAGTCAGTGATGCCATCCAGCCATCTCATCCTCTGTCGTCCCCTTTTCCTCCTGCCCCCAATCCCTCCCAGCATCAGAGTCTTTTCCAATGAGTCAACTCTTCGCATGAGGTGGCCAAAGTACTGGAGTTTCAGCTTTAGCATCATTCCTTCCAAAGAAATCCCAGGGTTAATCTCCTTCAGAATGGACTGGTTGGATCTCCTGGCAGTCCAAGGGACTCTCAAGAGTCTTCTCCAACACCACAGTTCAAAACCATCAATTCTTTGGCACTCAGCCTTCTTCACAGTCCAACTCTCACATCCATACATGACCACAGGAAAAACCATAGCCTTGACTAGACGGACCTTAGTCGCCAAAGTAATCTCTCTGCTTTTGAATACGCTGTCTAGGTTGGTCATAACTTTTCTTCCAAGGAGTAAGTGTCTTTTAATTTCATGGCTGCAGTCACCATCTGCAGTGATTTTGGAGCCCCCCAAAATAAAGCCTGACACTGTTTCCACTGTTTCCCCATCTATTTCCCATGAAGTGATGGAACCAGGAGTCATTCTCAGTAAATCTTTAATCCAATTTTCTGTTGATGGGTGGGGCTGTGTTCCCTCCCTGTTTTTTGCCCTGAGACCAAACTATGGTGGAGGTAATGAAGACAATCACCCTTATGGCAGAAAGTGAAGAGGAGCTAAAAAGCCTCTTGATGAAAGTGAAAGAGGAGAGTGAAAAAGTTGGCTTAAAGCTCAACATTCAGAAAACTAAGATCATAACATCCGGTCCCATCACTTCATGGCAAATAGATGGGGAAACAGTGTCAGACTTTATTTTTCTGGGCTCCAAAATCACTGCAGATGGTGACTGCAGCCATGAAATTAAAAGACACTTACTCCTTGGAAGGAAAGTTATGACCAACCTAGACAGCATATTAAAAAGCAGAGACAGTACTTTGCCAACAAAGGTCTGTCTAGTCAAGGTTTTCCAGTAGTCATGTATAGATGTGAGAGTTGGACTATAAAGAAAGCTGAGCACCAAAGAATTGATGCTTTTGAACTGTGGTGTTGGAGAAGACTTTTGAGAGTCCCTTGGACTGCAAGGAGATCCAACCAGTCCATCCTAAAGGAGATCAGTCCTGGGTGTTCATTGGAAAGACTGATGTTGAAGCTGAAACTCCAATCCTTTGGCCACATGATGTGAAGAGCTGACTCACTTGAAAAGACCCTGATGTTGGAAAAGATTGAGGGCAGGAGGAAAAGGGGATGACAGAGGATGAGATGGCTGGATGGCATCACTGACTCGATGGACATGGGTTTGTGTGAACTCCGGGATTTGGTGATGGACAGGGAGGCCTGGCATGCTGTGGTTCATGGGCTCAGTTGGACAAGACTGAGCGACTGAACTGAACTGAACTGAACGAAGACACTGGCAACCTCCTTCAAAATGTCCTGTTTATGCACTGTCGCACTCAGTTGCCTCTGACCCTGCAGCAGGCCACAGCCAACCCATGCCTCTGCCGGAGACTCGTGGACACTCACAGGCAAGTCTGGGTCAGTCTTTTGTGGGGTCACTGATCCTTTCTCCTGGGTCCTGATATGCACAAGGTTTTGTTTGTGCCCTCCGAGAGTCTGTTTCCCCAGCCCTGTGTAAGTTCTGGAAGCTCTATGGTGGGGTTAATGCTGACCTCCTCCAAGAGGACTTATGCTGCACCCAGAGCCCCTGCCCCTGTGGCAGGCCCCTGCTGACACTCAAACACTCAAAGGCAAGTCTGGCTCAGTCTCTGTGGGGTCTCCTGGTGTGCACAAGGTTTTCTGTGAGCCCTCCGAGTGTCTCTGGTGGGTATGGGGTTTGATTCTAAACACAATTTCACCCCTCTTACCATAAGATATCTTTTCTTGGTGGGATCCAACATTCTCCTGTGGATGGTTTTTCAGCAGTGAGTTGTAATTTTGGAGTTCTTGCAGGAGAAGAGGTGCACACGTCCTTCTACTCTGCCATCTTGTAGATGTCCTCTACACGTGGACATCACCAGATGGTCAATACAAAAATTAGATTGATTATATTCTTTGCCACTAGACCATTTAGGTATGACCTAAATCAAATCCCTTATGACTATAGAGTGGAAGTGTCAAATAGATTCAAGGCATTAGAGCTGATAGACAGAGTGCCTGAAGAACTATGGATGGAGGTTGGTGACATCATACAGGAGGCAGTGATCAAGAACATCCCCAAGAAAAAGAAATGCAAAAATGCAAAATGGTTGTCTGAGGAGGGCTTACAGATAGAAGAGAAGCTAAAGGCAAAGGAGCAAAGGAAAGACATATCCATTTGAATTCAGAGTTCCAAAGAATAGCAAGGATGGATAAGAAAGGCTTCCTCAGTGATCAATGCAAAGAAATAGAGGAAAACAATAGAATGGGAAAGACTAGAGATCTCTTCAAGAAAATTAGAGCTACCAAGGGAACACTTCATGCAAAGATGGGCACAATAAAGGAAAGAAATGATATGGACCTAAGAAGAAGAAGATATTAAGAAGAGGTGGCAAGAATACACAGAAGAACTGCACAAAAAACATCTTCATGATCCAGATAACCACGATGGTATGATCACTCACCTAGAGTTAGCCATCCTGGGATGCAAAGTCAAGTGGGCCTTAGGAAGCATCACTAGAAACAAAGCTAGTGGAGGTGATGGAATTCCAGTTGAGCTATTTCATTTCCTAAAAGACGATGCTCTGAAAGTGCTGCACTCAATATGCCAGCAAATTTGGAAAATTCAGCAGTGACCACAGGAGTGGAAAAGGTCAGTTTTCATTCCAATCCCAAAGAAAGGCAATGCCAAGAATGTTCAGACTACCACACAATTGTACTCATCTCACATGCTAGCAAAGTAATGCTCAAAATTCTCCAAGCCAGGCTTCAACAGTGTGTGAACCATGACCTTCCAGATGTTCAAGTTGGATTTTAAAAAGGCAGAGGAACCAGAGATCAAATTGCCAACATTTGTTGGACATAGAAAAAGCAAGAGAATTCCAGTAAAACATCTACTTCTACTTTATTGACTACCACAAAGCCTTTGACTGTGTTCAGTTCAGCTCAGTTCAGTCACTCAGTCATGTCCGACACTTTGCGACCCCGTGAATTGCAGCACGCCAGGCTTCCCTGTCCATCACCATCTCCCGGAGTTCACTCAGACTCACATCCATTGAGTCCGTGATGCCATCCAGCCATCTCATCCTCGGTCGTCCCCTTTTCCTCCTGCCCCCAATCCCTCCAAGCATCAGAGTCTTTTCCAATGAGTCAACTCTTCGCATGAGGTGGCCAAAGTACTGGAGTTTCAGCTTTAGCATCATTCCTTCCAAAGAAATCCCAGGGTTAATCTCCTTCAGAATGGACTGGTTGGATCTCCTTGCAGTCCAAGGGACTCTCAAGAGTCTTCTCCAACACCACAGTTCAAAACCATCAATTCTTTGGTGCTCAGCCTTCTTCAGAGTCCAACTCTCACATCCATACATGACCACAGGAAAAACCATAGCCTTGACTAGACGGACCTTAGTCGCCAAAGTAATCTCTCTGCTTTTGAATATGCTATCTAGGTTGGTCATAACTTTTCTTCCAAGGAGTAAGTGTCTTTTAATTTCATGGCTGCAGTCACCATTTGCAGTGATTTTGGAGCCCAAAAAAATAAAGTCTGACACTGTTTCCACATCTATTTCCCATGCAGCAATGGGACCGGATGCCATGATCTTCGTTTTCTGAATGTTGAGCTTTAAGCCAACTTTTTCGTTTTCCTCTGTTACTTTCATCAAGAGGCTTTTTAGTTCCTCCTCACTTTCTGCCATAAGGGTGGTGTCATCTGCATATCTGAGGTTATTGATATTTCTCCCGGCAATCTTGATTCCAGCTTGTGTTTCTTCCAGTCCAGTGTTTCTTATGATGTACTCTGCATACAAGTTAAATAAGCAGGGTGACAATGACTGTGTAGATCACAACAAACTGTGGAAATTTATTCAAGAGATGGGAATACCAAACCACCTTACCTGCCTCCAGAGGAATCTGTATACAGGTCAAGAAGCAACAGTTAGAACTGGACATGGAACAACTGGTTCCAAATCGGGAAAGGAGTAGGTCAAAGTTGTATATTGTCACCCTGCTTATTTAACTTATATGCAGAGTATATCATGCAAAATGTCGGGCTGATGAAGCACAAGCTGGAATCAAGGTTGCCAGGAGAAATATCAATAACCTCAGGTACACAGATGACACCACCCTTATGACAGAAAGCAAAGAACTAAAGAGCCTCTTGATGAAAGTGAAAGAGGAGAGTGAAAAAGTTGGTATAAAACTCAACATTTGGAAAACTGAGATCATGGCATCTGGTCCCATCACTCATGGCAAATAGATGGGGAAACAGTGGAAACAGTGACAGACTTAATTTTCTTGAGCTCCAAAATCACTGCAGATGGTGACTGCAGCCATGAAATTAAAAGATGCTTGTTCCCTGGAAGAAAAGCTATGACAAATCTAGACATCATATTAAAAAGCAGAGACATTACTTTGCCAACAAAATTCTGTCTAGTTAAAGCTATGGTTTTTCTAGTAGTCACGTGAAGGGGTAACAGGCAGGAAGGCCAAGGGTCTCCAAATGGAGGAAATAGGCTGCAAGTGTCTCTTAAAATTCTATGTTTTCTGTATTTCTCTTAAAATTCATGGTTCTGTGGAACCATGATGACACCTAGTTCCACCAGAACTTAACTTTTCTCAAACCTTGGTCTGATAATAGCTAACAAACCAGTATTCATATCAATTGTTTTATGGTTGGGGGATGACAAACCTCATGTCATCCTATCTCAAATGTGCAAATTGTGGGAGAAGGGCCTAGTGAAACTCCATCAGCCTTGAGGTGTCTCTCTTATCTAATTAATAGCTTTCTAACAGATATAAAACATCTGGCTAAAGACCAGCAGAAGGGCACTCTCCATCCCCCTTCTGATGTCTGTGTCAGAAGTTTTCTCTGCCCCCTTTTCACTTTAATAAAACTACTACACAAAACTCTTGAGTGATCAAGCCTGGTCCCTGGTCCCTAAGCTAAATCTTCTTCAGAGATCACAAATCTGACATCGTTTACCATAAGTTATCACATGTTTGGATGTGAGAGTTGGACCATAAAGAAAGCTGAACACCAAAGAATCGATGCTTTTGAACTGTGGTGTTGGAGAAAACTCTTGAGAGTCCCTTGGACTGCGAGGAGATCCAACAAGTCCATCCTAAAGGAAATCAGTCCTGAATATTCACTGGACAGACTCATGCTGAAGCTGAAACTCCAAAACTTTGGCCACCTGATGAGAATTGACTCATTGGAAAAGATGCTGATGCTGGGAAAGATTGCAGGCAGGAGAAGAAGGGGACGACAGAGGATGAGATGGTTGGATGGCATTGCCAACTTGATGGATATGAGTTCGAGCAAGCTCTGAGAGTTGGTGATGGACAGGGAAGACTTGGCATACTGCAGTCCCTGGGGTCACAAAGAGTCAGACATCAGTGAGCAACTGAACTAAACTTACAGTTTTTCAGTGAGATGGAAGTGTATTGGCCAGAGGCTGGGGTTTTAGGAATCTGAGTATGATGGCTATTATGTTCACAGTCTCAGAGCGGGCGAGAAAAGCTGATCTCTCCTGCACTCTGTCTAGCCTAGAAATGCCTTCTCTTACCTTTACCTGCATTCTCTCCCCAAACCCTGCACCCTGTGCGGTTCCTATGACTCTGTAACGTGACTTCCTTCTACTCTCTGTCCTTTCTGCTGTATTTGTGGCATTTCCAAGTCCAGCCATTTCAAATCTTCTCTAACTGCACTTGGATTCAGGTTTAAGTCACCATCAGGTTTAAGTCTAAGAGCTTTATATGTACTAACTCAGTCTTTGCAACAACTCTATTATTCCTGTTTTACAGATTCAGAACCTGACACATAGAGAGGTAAAGTAAACTTGACCAGGGTCACCCATCAAATAAGGCAGAGCCCAGATCTGAATCTGAGCAATCTGACTCCAGAGTACATCTCCAAACCATGATGTTTGGGCCACTTATAAATCTTATCCATGTATCAGACACCATTATATATATATATGTATATAAATACATCTTATATGTTATATAATATAAACATATATATATATATAATAGATAGTTACTACACCCAGACACACACACACACACACAGACACACACATATACTCATTTAATCCTCATAGAAACTCTAGATCAAGAAAACAAAAGGAAAGATATTGAAGACACGAACAACAAAATTAGCAGCTTACCTGATGGACACTTATAGAATCCTATACCCAGTGTTTGAAGAAGACAAAATATTTAAGGACATAGAACACTTATAAATTTCAGCCAGAAAACAAGCCTTAAAATGTTCATAGTATCAGAATCATATATGCCACATTCTATAATCAAAATACATTTAAAGCGGAAATCTCAAAAAATAATAAAAACTCATATATTTGGGAATTTTAAAGCACATTCATAGCTTGAGAAAGAAATTATAAAGAAAATTAGAATATATTTATAACTTAATAACAAGTTAAAGACATTTCAAAGCTTGTGAGATGCAGCCAAAGTAGTACTTAAATAAAAACGAATAAACTAGTCCCACCCTTGCCCATGGTTTCACCTTCTGCATTTTCAACTGAGGTCTGAAAATATTAAATGGAAAATTCAAAAATTTAATTAAATATGCTTTAAATTGCATGCCTTCTGATCAGTGTGATGAAATCTTATGTGGTCCTACTCTGTCCTGCTCGAGATCCCCAACCATTGACATCATCCACTCCCCATATCTGATCATTATTGATATTATCATGGCTCAATGATCCAGATAACTGGAAACAGATGATCCGCCTTCAGAAGATCAATAGCAGCCTAACTCTATGTCACAATCCCTTCATCATTCACCTTATCGCATCACGTGGTCATTTTATTTTCTCATAAGCAGCAGCAGCAGAAAGGTAAGTACAGTACAGTAAGCTATTTTGAGAGAGATCACATTCACAAACTTTTATTACCGTCAGTTCAGTTCAGTTCAGTTGCTCAGTCGTGTCTGACTCTTTGTGACCCCATGAATCGCAGCACACCAGGTCTCCCTGTCCATCACCATCTCTCGGAGTTCACTCAAACTCACATCCATCGAGTCGGTGATGCCATCCAGCCATCTCATCCTCTGTCGTCCCCTTTTCCTCCTGCCCCCAATCCCTCCCAGCATCAGAGTCTTTTCCAATTTATTACAATATGTTGTTATAATTGTTCTACTTTATTATTAGGTATTGCTGTTATTATTATTTTTTTTACTGTATGTAGTTTGTAAATTAATCTATCATAGGTTTATAAGCATAGGAAAAAAAGGTAGGCTGTATAGGGTTCAGTATTACCCATGGTGTCAGGCATCCAGTGGGAGCCTTGGAGTGTATCTCCTGCAGATAAGAGGAGACCACTATATATATTTTTTTAACTTGTTTTTGACTGTGCTGGGTCTTTGTTACTGTACACAGGGTTTCTCTAGTTGTGGCGAGTAGAGCTTACTCTCTAGTTGCGGTATGCAGGTTTTTCCCTGCAGTGGCCTCTCTTGTTGCAGACCATGGGCTCTGAAGCATGTGGGCTTCAGTAGTTGTAGCACACAGGCTCAATAGTTGTGGCGCATGGGCTTAGTTGCCTCACAGAATCTTCCTAGACCAAGGATTGAATCCATTTCCTCTGCTTTGGCAGGTGAATTCCTAACCACTGGATCATCAGGGAAGTCTTGGGACCACTTACATGCTTACATGCTTAAAAAAAGAAGAAAAATAAAAAATTAATAAACTAGGCTTTCAATTTAAGTCAGAGAAAGTACAATGAGAAAGAACCAAGGAAAATAAGAGGGAGATAATAAATATAAGAGCGTAAATGGACAAAATAGAAATCATTCTCCATTAGGATTAATTGGCGATACTCAACTTCTCTGAGACTTAAAAAATGAAATAGGTCCCTTCTTAAAAGTGTAAGGAAAAGGTTATCATACACAGTTTCATGTCCAGTTCTTTCCTATTTTAAGGTCCTCAAATGGATTTTTCAGAAAGGATTAGAGGATACTTGTTTTTTAAATGACATTTATTTTTTTTCTAATTCTTCAAGTAATGACCAATATGAAGAAAAGAAATACAGCTCATAGTTGTCATTAGGTGATAATTATTACTCATTAACATTTAAGTATTTTTTTTGTGTGTCTGAATGTTTGTACATGTCCACATGTAGTTACATGGTGATTTGAAAATTTGGGTTCAAACTGCATAGAAAGATTTGTATACAGATGTTTTACTTAAAATCACATCATCAGCATAAACTCATTTTTGGCCATACTGCCTGGCTTGTGGGATCTTAGTTCTCTGACCAGGGGTTGAACTCGGGCTAGGCAGTGAAACTGTGGAGACCTAGTCACTGGACCACTAGGGAATTCCTAGCATATACTCTTTAAATATAAAAAAATTTGGATGGCTGGTTAATATTGGATTTACTGATAGATATACTGTACTGACTGTGCCCTTCTTGTGGATTACCTGATGGCTCAGTGGGTAAAGAATCTGCCTGCAATGCAGGAGACACAGGAGAAGTGGGTTTGATCCCTGGGTTAGGAAGATCTCCTAGAGGAGGAAATGGCAATCCACTCCAGTATTCTTGCCTGGAAAATCCCGTGGACAGAGGAACCTGGTGGGCTACAGTCCATGGGTCACAAAGGGTTGGACATGACTGAGCAACTAACACTTTCTACTTTCTTTCTTCTCTCTTGTAGTTAAAGAATTGGGAATATTGGGAAGTCATTCAGCTGACATCAATTTGTCACGCGAGTGTATGTTCCTCAACAAAGATTTGGAGTGACGGACATTAAAGGCCCCTCGGTGAGTCACAGCTCTCAGGTCTTGGATAGACCGTGTTATAGCTCTCAGGTCTCAAATGGACCGTGTTATAGCTCTTAGGCAAATCAGTGTTACAGCTCAGTGTTACAGCTCTATTTTATTTAGAAGATAGCAGGAAAATCCATCTTTGAGGCGTGAGGGCACGTCGATCTAAAGACACGAGGAGAAGAGTGCCCCAGTGCACGGGAGAGAGAGAAAGGTAGCTCTGGCTCCTCTATTTATATGTTTATCCCTCCCTGGGCCTGTCCTATGTAAATTGGGCCAGCCAGGAGTGTTGTTTGTTTTACCTGAGGTCCTCACTCCGGTCCTCGGACCTTCTTTTGTTTCATTTTCGTGGGCTTTTCCCTTCCTTGTTTGTAGCCATCGCCATTTTGGACTCCTTTTCCCTGTTCTACCTACCTAACAGATTCATGGTCCACTCCATGTGTGGTACCATACTGAATCTAAACATGACTGAGAGAGTCTTAATGACAAAACTGGTGGTGCTGACCTGCTAGAAGTTCACTTATAAGAGGAGTCTTTCAGAGACCTGAAAAACGAGACTGCTGGATATGATGAGCTTGTGGGCATGATAAAGTAATCAGAGAAACTCTCTGATGTTGGCTTCCTTCCTCATCTTTAATTATTTTCCTGATGGCATTGTCTGCATTGCTTCATTTTTGGTTTTGCAATTCAAATTTTCAAGGAAGAATAACCACCAATCTCATCTGGACAGATGCCGGGAGCCAGCGTGAGGAATCCCGCCTGTGACAAGGTCATGTGGCAGAGATCTGATGGGCAAGGCGAGTCAGATCTCAGGGTTCCCCCCGGTATTTCCTGAGCATGTACCCCCAAAAACCAAAGTCTGCCGGCCTTTGTACTCTGCTTTTCCACTCTTCTGACACACTCTGGAAAAAGTCAACTCAGAGCTTTAGTCTTCTGCATTTGAAAGGGTGTTTCAATCCAAAAATCCCTCTGATGACTTTCTAGCCTGCCTGCAGGACTCGTACAACTGCGCATGTGATTGTTTGAGGCCTCCAGACTGCAGAGGCACAGGAAGCTTAAAACATCCTAGGCATGTAGGGGCTTCTGAGGAGTCAAAATCATTAGAATAGGACTGATTAAAGGTTTCATTTATTGAGCCAATACTTGCTGCCAAATTTTCATACCTTTTATTTGTAGAGATAGTTGATATATAGAAAAACAGGTAGTAGACCTGGTATTAGCAACATTAGATCTTTGAGTTAAGTACTTTCTTTGTTATAACCCACTGCACCTTTGTTCTACAGGAATGTAACTTTATTTAGTACTTTGAGGGTGATGCAGAGTAAAGAAAGAACACTTCTAAGGAAAAGGAGTTTTCTGGTTGATAGATAATTATCCAGGAAGAGAGCCATAAAAATGTTAACAGGCCTCTTGGCCAGAAGATAATGTAAACCACCTGAGACCTTTTGTATACGGGAGGGTATGCAAAAAGAAAGCCTGGTCTCAATGAGGGTCAGGACTGCTACCCCCCGCATAACTCTGCATATTCCACTATTTCTTTATGTACAACTTGGGGTATATAAGCTGATTTTGAAAGTGGAGTTTTTAGAGTCTTGCACCGATGCTGGGCTTCCCCATGTCGTTCTTTTCTCCCCTTTTTCGGCTGAATTCCCATCTGGAGCGGGGAGGCTCACCACGTCTACTTACTTGCCCTGGCTTCTAAGACCCATGCAAAAGGGAGCCTAAGGCGGGCACCCTTCGATATTCAAGTGGGCGCCGGTGGCCTAACGTTGATGGTGCAAACCTCTTGTCTCGAGGTTTTATTGGTTTTCCCCATAAACCAAGTTATTTAGCATCTTTTTCTCCACCTAAATTTCCTACTATACTATTTCTTCCTAATCTAATCTTCTATTTCTATATTAATAAATAAAGAAATTTCTCCTTGCCTATGCCGTTCACATTTTGAATTACCCTGGATTCACCGGGGCTGGACCCCGGCAGACAGTGTTTGCCTTTAGTCTAAATCATCCACCACTAGAGTAACAATAGGTTGCCTGTGACTTGGGTGCTGGTCCCAGTTCTGTTAGTTAGGTCCCAGATATGGGGATCATGTGGTTATCCAACATGGCTTGCTTTAGGATGCTCACTAGCTTCAGCAAAGGCTGTGGACAGGGCAGCTTCTTTAAAAGAAGCTATAGGTTGAGCTATAGCTATTTCCATGGTGTCTCAAAGAGTCAGACATGACTAGGTGACTGAACAATGAACAAGAGGTTGAACAGGCACCAAGGAAAGAGCCATTCTCCAGACTGCTGGTTACTATTGCACAGCTTTGGCATAGAGTAGGTGCTGGTAGAGCAACATTGACAGTGTCAATAGAGAAAGGCAATGGGGAAGTGACAGAAGTGTTAAGGCCCAGTGGGCCTAGGATGGAGACAGATACTCAGGGGAGCATCCACAGAGAGCAGAAGAGCCTGGCATGACTGTGCAACGTCAAGTATCTCTTATGCCCACTTTGTGCTAGGCCCTATGGATAATGGGAAAATATAAGACATGACTGCTGTCCTCCAGGAGGTTATAGCAAGTATAGGTAGAAAGCTCATAAGTTTTTTAAAAACTTAAAAAATAATTAAATACAGTAGTGGTAACTTCCCATGACACAAGTATCAACTAGTCAGTCGTCACTTTCTCTAAACCACTGAGCGTGTCCTCAACTGCTCATTTATTTCAAGTCTACCTCTTGTAGCCCACCATAGTCACCACCAGGAGTGAGAAAATAAGGCCAAGGGCTCAGTTAGATTGTATAAGTTTATATACAACTCTTTTTCTTGGCTAATCTATCTCACTATTTTCCCCACTGAACATTGACTGAAGTGTTATTCTGTGATGTTTACAGACAGTCAGGGTTGGAAAACATTTGGAAAAGCATATTCCTTCAAAGTTTGGAAAAATAGCAAAATTTTTACAGTAAAAATATGTTTTTTTAAAAGTATTTGAATAGTAAAAAGTAATTTAAAAAAAACATGAAAAATATAGAAGAGTAGGAAGGGTCACCTGTGACCCAAATCAACCACAGCTGACATTTTTGTGTAAATCCAGCTAGATTTAGTTCTTATCCTATATTTTGATTGTTTGGTTTTGTTTGTTTTAGATAGTTATGCTTATACTGCAAATATAAATTTGTAACCTGCTTTTTCACTACTACAACTCATAATCTTTATTTATTATTATTATTTTTTGGCTGCTCTGTGCAACATGTGGGATCCTAGTTCCCCAACCAGGCATCAAACCCTTGCCCCCTGCACTGGGAGCTTGGAGTCTTAACCACTGGGCCACCAGGGAAGGCCCCAGTAGTCATTATCTTTAAAACATCCTTTTATATCATATTACAAAGAATGTACCATGCTTTATTTAATCCTTTCCATAAAGTTCAATTTTCTGGGTATTTCTAATTTTCCAGAATATTAAATAATGTTCAAATATATGTGTTTGCATAAAGTTTTATCTTGTATTCTTATTTATTTTCAGAGTGAAGTTTATTAAAGTTGGATTTATTTGATTTTATTTGATCAAAAAGGTATGAACATTTCTGAAGATCCTGACACATATAGCTTTGAAAAAAATTTTAAAAGGAAGGACAGCATTCCAGTGAGGACAGCAAACACCATCTGGAGGGGGAAAAGACATCATTTGAATATGACCCTCAAGTCCATTCAGAAGACAAAGGTCGATGGCCATATCTTGATGAAGAAAAACATTCTTGCCCTTATTCAAATGATTCCAGGCTATAAAAAATAAAGAAAAACAAAGTGAGTAAACTTGACTTGATTAATGATCCATAATCCAGGTAGCAACTTAAACTTATAGTTTGCATTCTAAATGTGATAGAACAGGAAAATATCTATTTGAAATTACTAGAAAAGGTATTAACCATTATATGTTGTTAAACAAGATGCAAGTTGTCTCATTCTTGATTTCTCCTTAGTCTGAACTTGCTGAATAGTTTTAGCAGTTTCAACAGTAACTAAATTAACATTAATATTTTAGCAGATGAAACAGAAGTACTGTCAATTCAATAGGATAAAGACATATTTCCCTTCTTCAAAACCACTCACTAATAACTCCATAATAAAGAAAGATTATTATGAATAGCTGAATGTAGCAGCATTCAAAAGAGAAATTTCTTCACTGGGATTAGGTTGTGAGCCTTCGACAATTTTATGAACAGGGACATTCTTAATGAATGGTCAGATTTCTTTGAGCTTTGAGTTATTTCTACATAGAAATGTTGCTCATTCAAAACATTTGTGTTGTTTTCACCACAGAACACAGAAGATGATTTTACAATTATTCCTTTGGTTCAGTCCATTTAGACAAGCCAAGAGACACACTGGAATATAAGAAAAAATTGAGATATTAGAGGCTGAGTAAAGATGAGGGCAATAGGAATGGAAGGAAAACGATGCAATTCCAAAAAGTCTTCCAGCAAGACACATTGCATCCTGGACAGCAGAGGTAGAGGAGGAGGTACAGGTGCCAGTGGGGGTCTGTTACCTGGATGATGACTGAATAGGTTCCACAGAGAGTCTTGGACAGCTGAATGACCACTCTGATGAGGCAGACAATCACTTGAAGTCCACTGAGAGCTATGAGAATAGAAAATAAGATGATGTTCCATTCCACTACGTGTGCGGGTTCCAGGCACTGAACCCATTCTCTGGAATCTGTAAGGAAACTGAGAGAGAAGAAGGAGCTGGTCAGCACGACACATGGCCAAGCTTAAAGACTTGATCCAAGGAAGAAGGATGTAAGTGTTCATACATTTGGGAAATTAATGTATATGATTAAAATATAATTATTAATAATTAAAAATAATATTATTCAATATTAATTAATCAAATTATTCAAATATAAATATTGAACATGTGGTATGCACAGCACTGGGCTATGTTTATTGTGAACATACTTGCCTCAGACAACTCTAATTCATTTAGGAGGCAAGATGCTTACTGAAAAATTCAACAGCAATGAGAAGCTGCATATGTCAACACCAAGAGAGGCAGAGATTGACTATTTCCTAGGAGCCCGAAGTTCACCTGGGCTCTCAGGGACAGGGCTGAGCTAGCATTGCATGTAAAATAACAAGTGGTAAAACAGCAAAAAGAAATGATGTTAGTTATTCCTATACTCTGTCCCAAAGCCCTTTATAACAGCAGTTCTTAAATTTGAGCATGCATGTATGTGTGCTCAGTTGTGTCCGACTCTTTGTGACTCCATGGACTGTATCCTGCCAGGCTCCTCTGTCCATGGGATTTCCCAGGCAAAAATACTGGAGTGGATGCCATTTCCTTCTCCAGGGGATCTTTCCAACCCAGGGACTGAACCCGAGTCTATTGTGTCTCCTGCTTTAGAGGCAGGTTCTTGCTGAGCCACTGGAAAAGCGCGAATTTGAGCATACATCGATTATCTGGAAGGCTTGTGAAAATGCAGATTCCTGGGCCCCAGCCCAGAACTTCAGATTCAGAAGGTCTGGATGGGACTGGAGACTGTGTTTCTAAGTTCTCAGGTGATGCTGGTGGTCTGGGGTCCACTGTATGTTCTGCAGCTTTTAAGAAAATTGAGCATATGAAGGGAAAATTCAAAAGACCCAGTAGTTTGATTCATCTAGCTAAGCACAGGATTCTGAGGATTAAACCACCTTCACTTTAAGATAATCTTTAAACCATGCTGAATTATCCTGACTGAGTTTTGCCCACTTCCAGGTCAGTTATGGCCATTAGCATTTCTCCAAATGTGACACTCTTTGTTGAACTAAATTGAAGTAAAAACTGATCGCTTAAAAAAAAAAAATCCCCTGAAGAAAAGCAATCAAGTCCAATTACAGGGCAGAGTTGTTTGTAAATATCTTGTTAATAAGCAAGATGATTTTTCCCAAAGCAGCCATTCAGGCAACCTTGGTGCCAGCCAAGTGGCATGTAACTCTCCTTCTTCCCTTTCTTCATTTCCTTTTCTCTATGTTCTG